>NC_082649.1:17500-318269 GCF_028023285.1 Balaenoptera ricei | reverse complement strand
CTGAGTAGCCGCGCAGAAAGGGAGGCATGCAGCTGTTTCCATGAGGTCTTAGTCGCTGTTCTGCTTGATTTTATTTTATTTGTTTTTAAGATTTATTTTTTGATCTTTTGATTGCTATGTTGTGTCTTCGTTTCTGTGCTAGGGCTCTCTCCAGTTGCGGCAAATGGGGGCCACTCTTCATTGCGGTGCGTGGGTCTCTGACTGTCGCGGCCTCTCTTGTTGCGGAGCACAGGCTCCAGACGCGCAGGGTCAGTAGTTGTGGCTCACGGGCCCAGTTGCTCCGCGGCATGTGTGATCCTCTCAGACCAGGGCTCGAACCCGTGTCCCCTGCATTGGCAGGCAGATTCTCAACCACTGCGCCACCAGGGAAGCCCCTGTTCTGCTTTATTTTAAAGGAAGTACCCTTTTCAGGACTCGTAGGTCCCTCGGGTGTGCATCATTTTCCCTCCAAGATCCCTGAGTACCTCCAGACCCCTGTGGGCCTGCTGAGCAACATCGAGGCCCAAAGGTCGCTCCCTCGGAGGCCCTTTGTGTATGCCGAGTGATGGGCAACACACTGCACGTTCCTTAAGGAGAGCTACATTTCCAGAGCACTGCAACAGCCTCAGGACCATATTTCTAGCCAGTGCGACGTGCCATGGAAGTGTTCGTCACGGCCCCCGTCTGAGCTGCCATGAGAAAACACCCCTGCTTAGAATTCTTCGAGGACCTCGTACCTGAAGTCACTCTGCTCGAGGAGAAAGTCAGCATCCTACCATGCTGTGTCGCAAACGGGACACTCAGCGTGAGCACTTGCCTCGAGGTAAGGCCCTGAATTGCCGTGCAGAAGCGGAGGCGTGCAGCAGTTTCCAGGAGGCCGTAGCCGCTGCTCTGCATTAGTTTATTTATTTATTTATTTATCTATCTATCTGTCTATCTATTTATTTATTTATTTAATTTATCATTTTTTTTGACTGTGTTGGGTGCTCGTTGCTGTATGTGAGCTTTCTCTAGTAGCAGTGAGCGGGGGCTACTCTTCGTTGCGGGGCGCAGGCTTCTCATTGCGGTGACTCCTCTTGTTGTGGAGCACAGGCTCTAGGCACGTGGACTTCAGTAGTTCTGGCATGCGGGCTCAGTCGTTGTGGCTCCCTGGCTCTAGAGCGCAGGCTCAGTCGCTGTGGTGCACGGGCTTAGGTGCTCCGCAGCATGTGAGATCTTGGTGGACCAGGGCTCGAAACCATGTCCCTTGCATCGGCAGGTGGATTCCCAACCATTGCACCACAAGGGAAGCCCCTGCTCTGCATTGTTTTAATGTCAGTACGCTTTGCAGGACATCTAGGAGCCTCGCGTGGGCACCCTATTCCCTGCAAGAACACTGAGTAGCCCCAGGCCCCCATGGGCCCGCTAAGCCACATCCAGACCCATAGCCCTTCGGAGCCACTCTGTGTATGCTGAGTGTAGGGCAACACACTGCACTCTTTCTTGGGACAGCTTGATTTCCCCAGCACTCCCACAGGTCCACGAACACCGTTCTAGCAGGTCCAACATGCCGTGCAAGTCTGGCTCATTGCCCAAGTCTGAGCTGCACCCAGAAAAACCCTCGGCTTTGAATTCCATCTGGGACTCCCTGCCTGAAGTCACCCTGCCTCCAAGAGAAATTGGGCTTGCATTCCGACTGCAACTAAATCCCAGTTCCTCGGGTAACACTGCAGGCTTTTGAAGAGCCACGGGCCCGGAGGCCTAGCTGGGGCGTTCCTTGGTTGAGGCAGTTCGTTATTTGCAGAACACCCTGCTTCGAGGAGTTGATTTAGGGAAGGAACCACTGGATAACCTGTGTCTCTTTGGACTTGTTAGGAAGCACAGGGATGTATGCTGCGTGTGCCCGTGGGAATGGGGACCTGATGGATCTAGCCTTGCTTTCCCATTTTAAAAGCTCCATTCATACTGCCTTGAAGCTACTTGAAATTGACTGCTGTTGACAGGCCACTAGCCACTGTAGGCATGGCTCTGGGAAGAAAATGAGTTTTCTCTAGCTAAGCCGGGTGCTTCCATGGCTGGGGTGGACCTCATCCTGCCATGCTCTAGAGCTAAAGGGAAACTCCACGTGAGTACTGGCCTCGAGGTAAGGCCCTGAGTAACCGTGCAGGAAGGGAGGCATTCAGCTGTTTCCATGAGGTCATTTTCGCTGTTCTGCTTTATTTTATTTTATTTTTTTTTAAGATTTATTTTTTGATTGATTGATTGCTATGTTGGGTCTTCGTTTCTGTGCTAGGGCTCTCTCCAGTTGCAGCAAGTGGGGGCCACTCTTCATCGCGGTGTGCGGGCCTCTCACTATCGCGGCCTCTCTTGTTGCGGAGCACAGGCTCCAGACGCGCAGGGTCAGTAGTTGTGGCTCACGGGCCCAGTTGCTCCGCGGCATGTGTGATCCTCTCTGACCAGGGCTCGAACCCTTGTCCCCTGCATTGGCAGGCAGATTCTCAACCACTGCGCCACCACGGAAGCGCCTGTTCTGCTTTATTTTAAAGGAAATACCCTTTTCAGGTCTCGTAGGCCCCTCGTGTGTGCATCATTTTCCCTCCAAGATCCCTGAGTACCTCCAGACCCCTGTGGGCCTGCTGAGCAACATGGAGGCCCAAAGGTCGCTCCCTCGGTGGCCCTCTGTGTATGCGGAGTGATGGGCAACACACTGCACGTTCCTTACGGAGAGCTACATTTCCAGAACACTGGAACAACCTCAGGACCACATTTCTAGCCAGTGCGATGTGCCATGCAAGTGTTCGTCACGGCCCCCGTCTGAGCTGCCATGAGAAAACACTCTGCTTAGAATTCTTCGAGGACCTCATACCTGAAGTCACTCTGCTCGAGGAGAAAGTCAGCATCCTACCATGCTGTGGCGCTAATGGGACACTCAGCGTGAGCAGTTGCCTCGAGGTAAGGCCCTGAATTGCCGTGCAGAAGCGGAGGGGTTCAGCAGTTTTTAGGAGGCCGTAGCCGCTGCTCTGCATTAGTTTATTTATTTATTTGTTTCTTTATCTATCTATCTATCTATTTATTTATTTATTTAATTTATCATTTGTTTTCACTGTGTTGGGTCTTCGTTGCTGCATGTGAGCTTTCTCTAGTTGCAGCGAGCGGAGGCTGTTCTTCGTTGCGGTGCGCGGGCTTCTCATTGAGGTGGCTCCTCTAGTTGTGGAGCACAGGCTCTAAGCACATGGACTTCAGTAGTTGTGGCCTGCGGGCTCAGTCGTTGTGGCTCCCGGGCTCTAGAGCGCAGGCTCAGTCGTTGTGGTGCACGGGCTTAGGTGCTCCGCAGCATGTGAGATCTTGGTGGACCTTGGCTCGAACCCATGTCCCCTACATCGGCAGGTGGATTCCCAACCACTGCACCACAAGGGAAGCCCCTGGTCTGCATTATTTTAATTTCAGTACGCTTTGCAGGACATCTAGGAGCCTCGCGTGGGCACCCTATTCCCTGCAAGAACGCTGAGTACCCCCAGGCCCCCATGGGCCCGCTAAGCAACATCCAGGCCCGTAGCTCTTTGGAACCACTCTGTGTATGCCGAGTGTAGGGCAACACACTGCACTCTTTCTTGGGACAGCTTGATTTCCCCAGCACTCCCACAGGTCCACGAACACCGTTCTAGCAGGTCCAACATGCCGTGCAAGTCTGGCTCATTGCCCAAGTCTGAGCTGCACCCAGAAAAACCCTCGGCTTCGTATTCCATCTGGGACTCCCTGCCTGAAGTCACCCTGCCTCCAAGAGAAATTGGGCTTGCATTCCGACTGCAACTAAATCCCAGTTCCTCGGGTAACGCTGCAGGCTTTTGAAGAGCCACGGGCCCGGAGGCCTAGCTGGGGCGTTCCTTGGTTGAGGCAGTTCGTTATTTGCAGAACACCCTGCTTCGAGGAGTTGATTTAGGGAAGGAACCACTGGATAACCTGTGTCTCTTTGGACTTGTTAGAAAGCACAGGGATGTATGCTGCGTGTGCCCGTGGGAATGGGGGCCTGATGGAACTAGCCTTGCTTTCCCATTTTGAAAGCTCCTTTCATGGTGCCTTGAAGCTACTTGAAATTGACTGCTGTTGACAGCCTACGAGCCACTGTAGGCATGGCTCTGGGAAGAAAACGAGTTTCCTCTAGCTAAGCCGGGTGCTCCCATGGCCGGGGTGGAGCTCATCCTGCCACGCTCTAGAGCTAAGGGAAACTCCACGTGAGTACTGGCCTCGACGTAAGTCCCTGAGTAGCCGCGCAGAAAGGGAGGCATGCAGCTGTTTCCATGAGGTCTTAGTCGCTGTTCTGCTTGATTTTACTTTATTTGTTTTTAAGATTTATTTTTTGATCTTTTGATTGCTATGTTGTGTCTTCGTTTCTGTGCTAGGGCTCTCTCCAGTTGCGGCAAATGGGGGCCACTCTTCATTGCGGTGCGTGGGTCTCTGACTGTCGCGGCCTCTCTTGTTGCGGAGCACAGGCTCCAGACGCGCAGGGTCAGTAGTTGTGGCTCACGGGCCCAGTTGCTCCGCGGCATGTGTGATCCTCTCAGACCAGGGCTCGAACCCGTGTCCCCTGCATTGGCAGGCAGATTCTCAACCACTGCGCCACCAGGGAAGCCCCTGTTCTGCTTTATTTTAAAGGAAGTACCCTTTTCAGGACTCGTAGGTCCCTCGGGTGTGCATCATTTTCCCTCCAAGATCCCTGAGTACCTCCAGACCCCTGTGGGCCTGCTGAGCAACATCGAGGCCCAAAGGTCGCTCCCTCGGAGGCCCTTTGTGTATGCCGAGTGATGGGCAACACACTGCACGTTCCTTAAGGAGAGCTACATTTCCAGAGCACTGCAACAGCCTCAGGACCATATTTCTAGCCAGTGCGACGTGCCATGGAAGTGTTCGTCACGGCCCCCGTCTGAGCTGCCATGAGAAAACACCCCTGCTTAGAATTCTTCGAGGACCTCGTACCTGAAGTCACTCTGCTCGAGGAGAAAGTCAGCATCCTACCATGCTGTGTCGCAAACGGGACACTCAGCGTGAGCACTTGCCTCGAGGTAAGGCCCTGAATTGCCGTGCAGAAGCGGAGGCGTGCAGCAGTTTCCAGGAGGCCGTAGCCGCTGCTCTGCATTAGTTTATTTATTTATTTATTTATCTATCTATCTGTCTATCTATTTATTTATTTATTTAATTTATCATTTTTTTTGACTGTGTTGGGTGCTCGTTGCTGTATGTGAGCTTTCTCTAGTAGCAGTGAGCGGGGGCTACTCTTCGTTGCGGGGCGCAGGCTTCTCATTGCGGTGACTCCTCTTGTTGTGGAGCACAGGCTCTAGGCACGTGGACTTCAGTAGTTCTGGCATGCGGGCTCAGTCGTTGTGGCTCCCTGGCTCTAGAGCGCAGGCTCAGTCGCTGTGGTGCACGGGCTTAGGTGCTCCGCAGCATGTGAGATCTTGGTGGACCAGGGCTCGAAACCATGTCCCTTGCATCGGCAGGTGGATTCCCAACCATTGCACCACAAGGGAAGCCCCTGCTCTGCATTGTTTTAATGTCAGTACGCTTTGCAGGACATCTAGGAGCCTCGCGTGGGCACCCTATTCCCTGCAAGAACACTGAGTAGCCCCAGGCCCCCATGGGCCCGCTAAGCCACATCCAGACCCATAGCCCTTCGGAGCCACTCTGTGTATGCTGAGTGTAGGGCAACACACTGCACTCTTTCTTGGGACAGCTTGATTTCCCCAGCACTCCCACAGGTCCACGAACACCGTTCTAGCAGGTCCAACATGCCGTGCAAGTCTGGCTCATTGCCCAAGTCTGAGCTGCACCCAGAAAAACCCTCGGCTTCGAATTCCATCTGGGACTCCCTGCCTGAAGTCACCCTGCCTCCAAGAGAAATTGGGCTTGCATTCCGACTGCAACTAAATCCCAGTTCCTCGGGTAACACTGCAGGCTTTTGAAGAGCCACGGGCCCGGAGGCCTAGCTGGGGCGTTCCTTGGTTGAGGCAGTTCGTTATTTGCAGAACACCCTGCTTCGAGGAGTTGATTTAGGGAAGGAACCACTGGATAACCTGTGTCTCTTTGGACTTGTTAGGAAGCACAGGGATGTATGCTGCGTGTGCCCGTGGGAATGGGGGCCTGATGGATCTAGCCTTGCTTTCCCATTTTAAAAGCTCCATTCATACTGCCTTGAAGCTACTTGAAATTGACTGCTGTTGACAGGCCACTAGCCACTGTAGGCATGGCTCTGGGAAGAAAATGAGTTTTCTCTAGCTAAGCCGGGTGCTTCCATGGCTGGGGTGGACCTCATCCTGCCATGCTCTAGAGCTAAAGGGAAACTCCACGTGAGTACTGGCCTCGAGGTAAGGCCCTGAGTAACCGTGCAGGAAGGGAGGCATTCAGCTGTTTCCATGAGGTCATTTTCGCTGTTCTGCTTTATTTTATTTTATTTTTTTTTAAGATTTATTTTTTGATTGATTGATTGCTATGTTGGGTCTTCGTTTCTGTGCTAGGGCTCTCTCCAGTTGCAGCAAGTGGGGGCCACTCTTCATCGCGGTGTGCGGGCCTCTCACTATCGCGGCCTCTCTTGTTGCGGAGCACAGGCTCCAGACGCGCAGGGTCAGTAGTTGTGGCTCACGGGCCCAGTTGCTCCGCGGCATGTGTGATCCTCTCTGACCAGGGCTCGAACCCTTGTCCCCTGCATTGGCAGGCAGATTCTCAACCACTGCGCCACCACGGAAGCCCCTGTTCTGCTTTATTTTAAAGGAAATACCCTTTTCAGGTCTCGTAGGCCCCTCGTGTGTGCATCATTTTCCCTCCAAGATCCCTGAGTACCTCCAGACCCCTGTGGGCCTGCTGAGCAACATGGAGGCCCAAAGGTCGCTCCCTCGGTGGCCCTCTGTGTATGCGGAGTGATGGGCAACACACTGCACGTTCCTTACGGAGAGCTACATTTCCAGAACACTGGAACAACCTCAGGACCACATTTCTAGCCAGTGCGATGTGCCATGCAAGTGTTCGTCACGGCCCCCGTCTGAGCTGCCATGAGAAAACACTCTGCTTAGAATTCTTCGAGGACCTCATACCTGAAGTCACTCTGCTCGAGGAGAAAGTCAGCATCCTACCATGCTGTGGCGCTAATGGGACACTCAGCGTGAGCAGTTGCCTCGAGGTAAGGCCCTGAATTGCCGTGCAGAAGCGGAGGGGTTCAGCAGTTTTTAGGAGGCCGTAGCCGCTGCTCTGCATTAGTTTATTTATTTATTTGTTTCTTTATCTATCTATCTATCTATTTATTTATTTATTTAATTTATCATTTGTTTTCACTGTGTTGGGTCTTCGTTGCTGCATGTGAGCTTTCTCTAGTTGCAGCGAGCGGAGGCTGTTCTTCGTTGCGGTGCGCGGGCTTCTCATTGAGGTGGCTCCTCTAGTTGTGGAGCACAGGCTCTAAGCACATGGACTTCAGTAGTTGTGGCCTGCGGGCTCAGTCGTTGTGGCTCCCGGGCTCTAGAGCGCAGGCTCAGTCGTTGTGGTGCACGGGCTTAGGTGCTCCGCAGCATGTGAGATCTTGGTGGACCTTGGCTCGAACCCATGTCCCCTACATCGGCAGGTGGATTCCCAACCACTGCACCACAAGGGAAGCCCCTGGTCTGCATTATTTTAATTTCAGTACGCTTTGCAGGACATCTAGGAGCCTCGCGTGGGCACCCTATTCCCTGCAAGAACGCTGAGTACCCCCAGGCCCCCATGGGCCCGCTAAGCAACATCCAGGCCCGTAGCTCTTTGGAACCACTCTGTGTATGCCGAGTGTAGGGCAACACACTGCACTCTTTCTTGGGACAGCTTGATTTCCCCAGCACTCCCACAGGTCCACGAACACCGTTCTAGCAGGTCCAACATGCCGTGCAAGTCTGGCTCATTGCCCAAGTCTGAGCTGCACCCAGAAAAACCCTCGGCTTCGTATTCCATCTGGGACTCCCTGCCTGAAGTCACCCTGCCTCCAAGAGAAATTGGGCTTGCATTCCGACTGCAACTAAATCCCAGTTCCTCGGGTAACGCTGCAGGCTTTTGAAGAGCCACGGGCCCGGAGGCCTAGCTGGGGCGTTCCTTGGTTGAGGCAGTTCGTTATTTGCAGAACACCCTGCTTCGAGGAGTTGATTTAGGGAAGGAACCACTGGATAACCTGTGTCTCTTTGGACTTGTTAGAAAGCACAGGGATGTATGCTGCGTGTGCCCGTGGGAATGGGGGCCTGATGGAACTAGCCTTGCTTTCCCATTTTGAAAGCTCCTTTCATGGTGCCTTGAAGCTACTTGAAATTGACTGCTGTTGACAGCCTACGAGCCACTGTAGGCATGGCTCTGGGAAGAAAACGAGTTTCCTCTAGCTAAGCCGGGTGCTCCCATGGCCGGGGTGGAGCTCATCCTGCCACGCTCTAGAGCTAAGGGAAACTCCACGTGAGTACTGGCCTCGACGTAAGTCCCTGAGTAGCCGCGCAGAAAGGGAGGCATGCAGCTGTTTCCATGAGGTCTTAGTCGCTGTTCTGCTTGATTTTACTTTATTTGTTTTTAAGATTTATTTTTTGATCTTTTGATTGCTATGTTGTGTCTTCGTTTCTGTGCTAGGGCTCTCTCCAGTTGCGGCAAATGGGGGCCACTCTTCATTGCGGTGCGTGGGTCTCTGACTGTCGCGGCCTCTCTTGTTGCGGAGCACAGGCTCCAGACGCGCAGGGTCAGTAGTTGTGGCTCACGGGCCCAGTTGCTCCGCGGCATGTGTGATCCTCTCAGACCAGGGCTCGAACCCGTGTCCCCTGCATTGGCAGGCAGATTCTCAACCACTGCGCCACCAGGGAAGCCCCTGTTCTGCTTTATTTTAAAGGAAGTACCCTTTTCAGGACTCGTAGGTCCCTCGGGTGTGCATCATTTTCCCTCCAAGATCCCTGAGTACCTCCAGACCCCTGTGGGCCTGCTGAGCAACATCGAGGCCCAAAGGTCGCTCCCTCGGAGGCCCTTTGTGTATGCCGAGTGATGGGCAACACACTGCACGTTCCTTAAGGAGAGCTACATTTCCAGAGCACTGCAACAGCCTCAGGACCATATTTCTAGCCAGTGCGACGTGCCATGGAAGTGTTCGTCACGGCCCCCGTCTGAGCTGCCATGAGAAAACACCCCTGCTTAGAATTCTTCGAGGACCTCGTACCTGAAGTCACTCTGCTCGAGGAGAAAGTCAGCATCCTACCATGCTGTGTCGCAAACGGGACACTCAGCGTGAGCACTTGCCTCGAGGTAAGGCCCTGAATTGCCGTGCAGAAGCGGAGGCGTGCAGCAGTTTCCAGGAGGCCGTAGCCGCTGCTCTGCATTAGTTTATTTATTTATTTATTTATCTATCTATCTGTCTATCTATTTATTTATTTATTTAATTTATCATTTTTTTTGACTGTGTTGGGTGCTCGTTGCTGTATGTGAGCTTTCTCTAGTAGCAGTGAGCGGGGGCTACTCTTCGTTGCGGGGCGCAGGCTTCTCATTGCGGTGACTCCTCTTGTTGTGGAGCACAGGCTCTAGGCACGTGGACTTCAGTAGTTCTGGCATGCGGGCTCAGTCGTTGTGGCTCCCTGGCTCTAGAGCGCAGGCTCAGTCGCTGTGGTGCACGGGCTTAGGTGCTCCGCAGCATGTGAGATCTTGGTGGACCAGGGCTCGAAACCATGTCCCTTGCATCGGCAGGTGGATTCCCAACCATTGCACCACAAGGGAAGCCCCTGCTCTGCATTGTTTTAATGTCAGTACGCTTTGCAGGACATCTAGGAGCCTCGCGTGGGCACCCTATTCCCTGCAAGAACACTGAGTAGCCCCAGGCCCCCATGGGCCCGCTAAGCCACATCCAGACCCATAGCCCTTCGGAGCCACTCTGTGTATGCTGAGTGTAGGGCAACACACTGCACTCTTTCTTGGGACAGCTTGATTTCCCCAGCACTCCCACAGGTCCACGAACACCGTTCTAGCAGGTCCAACATGCCGTGCAAGTCTGGCTCATTGCCCAAGTCTGAGCTGCACCCAGAAAAACCCTCGGCTTCGAATTCCATCTGGGACTCCCTGCCTGAAGTCACCCTGCCTCCAAGAGAAATTGGGCTTGCATTCCGACTGCAACTAAATCCCAGTTCCTCGGGTAACACTGCAGGCTTTTGAAGAGCCACGGGCCCGGAGGCCTAGCTGGGGCGTTCCTTGGTTGAGGCAGTTCGTTATTTGCAGAACACCCTGCTTCGAGGAGTTGATTTAGGGAAGGAACCACTGGATAACCTGTGTCTCTTTGGACTTGTTAGAAAGCACAGGGATGTATGCTGCGTGTGCCCGTGGGAATGGGGGCCTGATGGATCTAGCCTTGCTTTCCCATTTTAAAAGCTCCATTCATACTGCCTTGAAGCTACTTGAAATTGACTGCTGTTGACAGGCCACTAGCCACTGTAGGCATGGCTCTGGGAAGAAAATGAGTTTTCTCTAGCTAAGCCGGGTGCTTCCATGGCTGGGGTGGACCTCATCCTGCCATGCTCTAGAGCTAAAGGGAAACTCCACGTGAGTACTGGCCTCGAGGTAAGGCCCTGAGTAACCGTGCAGGAAGGGAGGCATTCAGCTGTTTCCATGAGGTCATTTTCGCTGTTCTGCTTTATTTTATTTTATTTTTTTTTAAGATTTATTTTTTGATTGATTGATTGCTATGTTGGGTCTTCGTTTCTGTGCTAGGGCTCTCTCCAGTTGCAGCAAGTGGGGGCCACTCTTCATCGCGGTGTGCGGGCCTCTCACTATCGCGGCCTCTCTTGTTGCGGAGCACAGGCTCCAGACGCGCAGGGTCAGTAGTTGTGGCTCACGGGCCCAGTTGCTCCGCGGCATGTGTGATCCTCTCTGACCAGGGCTCGAACCCTTGTCCCCTGCATTGGCAGGCAGATTCTCAACCACTGCGCCACCACGGAAGCCCCTGTTCTGCTTTATTTTAAAGGAAATACCCTTTTCAGGTCTCGTAGGCCCCTCGTGTGTGCATCATTTTCCCTCCAAGATCCCTGAGTACCTCCAGACCCCTGTGGGCCTGCTGAGCAACATGGAGGCCCAAAGGTCGCTCCCTCGGTGGCCCTCTGTGTATGCGGAGTGATGGGCAACACACTGCACGTTCCTTACGGAGAGCTACATTTCCAGAACACTGGAACAACCTCAGGACCACATTTCTAGCCAGTGCGATGTGCCATGCAAGTGTTCGTCACGGCCCCCGTCTGAGCTGCCATGAGAAAACACTCTGCTTAGAATTCTTCGAGGACCTCATACCTGAAGTCACTCTGCTCGAGGAGAAAGTCAGCATCCTACCATGCTGTGGCGCTAATGGGACACTCAGCGTGAGCAGTTGCCTCGAGGTAAGGCCCTGAATTGCCGTGCAGAAGCGGAGGGGTTCAGCAGTTTTTAGGAGGCCGTAGCCGCTGCTCTGCATTAGTTTATTTATTTATTTGTTTCTTTATCTATCTATCTATCTATTTATTTATTTATTTAATTTATCATTTGTTTTCACTGTGTTGGGTCTTCGTTGCTGCATGTGAGCTTTCTCTAGTTGCAGCGAGCGGAGGCTGTTCTTCGTTGCGGTGCGCGGGCTTCTCATTGAGGTGGCTCCTCTAGTTGTGGAGCACAGGCTCTAAGCACATGGACTTCAGTAGTTGTGGCCTGCGGGCTCAGTCGTTGTGGCTCCCGGGCTCTAGAGCGCAGGCTCAGTCGTTGTGGTGCACGGGCTTAGGTGCTCCGCAGCATGTGAGATCTTGGTGGACCTTGGCTCGAACCCATGTCCCCTACATCGGCAGGTGGATTCCCAACCACTGCACCACAAGGGAAGCCCCTGGTCTGCATTATTTTAATTTCAGTACGCTTTGCAGGACATCTAGGAGCCTCGCGTGGGCACCCTATTCCCTGCAAGAACGCTGAGTACCCCCAGGCCCCCATGGGCCCGCTAAGCAACATCCAGGCCCGTAGCTCTTTGGAACCACTCTGTGTATGCCGAGTGTAGGGCAACACACTGCACTCTTTCTTGGGACAGCTTGATTTCCCCAGCACTCCCACAGGTCCACGAACACCGTTCTAGCAGGTCCAACATGCCGTGCAAGTCTGGCTCATTGCCCAAGTCTGAGCTGCACCCAGAAAAACCCTCGGCTTCGTATTCCATCTGGGACTCCCTGCCTGAAGTCACCCTGCCTCCAAGAGAAATTGGGCTTGCATTCCGACTGCAACTAAATCCCAGTTCCTCGGGTAACACTGCAGGCTTTTGAAGAGCCACGGGCCCGGAGGCCTAGCTGGGGCGTTCCTTGGTTGAGGCAGTTCGTTATTTGCAGAACACCCTGCTTCGAGGAGTTGATTTAGGGAAGGAACCACTGGATAACCTGTGTCTCTTTGGACTTGTTAGAAAGCACAGGGATGTATGCTGCGTGTGCCCGTGGGAATGGGGGCCTGATGGAACTAGCCTTGCTTTCCCATTTTGAAAGCTCCTTTCATGGTGCCTTGAAGCTACTTGAAATTGACTGCTGTTGACAGCCTACGAGCCACTGTAGGCATGGCTCTGGGAAGAAAACGAGTTTCCTCTAGCTAAGCCGGGTGCTCCCATGGCCGGGGTGGAGCTCATCCTGCCACGCTCTAGAGCTAAGGGAAACTCCACGTGAGTACTGGCCTCGACGTAAGTCCCTGAGTAGCCGCGCAGAAAGGGAGGCATGCAGCTGTTTCCATGAGGTCTTAGTCGCTGTTCTGCTTGATTTTACTTTATTTGTTTTTAAGATTTATTTTTTGATCTTTTGATTGCTATGTTGTGTCTTCGTTTCTGTGCTAGGGCTCTCTCCAGTTGCGGCAAATGGGGGCCACTCTTCATTGCGGTGCGTGGGTCTCTGACTGTCGCGGCCTCTCTTGTTGCGGAGCACAGGCTCCAGACGCGCAGGGTCAGTAGTTGTGGCTCACGGGCCCAGTTGCTCCGCGGCATGTGTGATCCTCTCAGACCAGGGCTCGAACCCGTGTCCCCTGCATTGGCAGGCAGATTCTCAACCACTGCGCCACCAGGGAAGCCCCTGTTCTGCTTTATTTTAAAGGAAGTACCCTTTTCAGGACTCGTAGGTCCCTCGGGTGTGCATCATTTTCCCTCCAAGATCCCTGAGTACCTCCAGACCCCTGTGGGCCTGCTGAGCAACATCGAGGCCCAAAGGTCGCTCCCTCGGAGGCCCTTTGTGTATGCCGAGTGATGGGCAACACACTGCACGTTCCTTAAGGAGAGCTACATTTCCAGAGCACTGCAACAGCCTCAGGACCATATTTCTAGCCAGTGCGACGTGCCATGGAAGTGTTCGTCACGGCCCCCGTCTGAGCTGCCATGAGAAAACACCCCTGCTTAGAATTCTTCGAGGACCTCGTACCTGAAGTCACTCTGCTCGAGGAGAAAGTCAGCATCCTACCATGCTGTGTCGCAAACGGGACACTCAGCGTGAGCACTTGCCTCGAGGTAAGGCCCTGAATTGCCGTGCAGAAGCGGAGGCGTGCAGCAGTTTCCAGGAGGCCGTAGCCGCTGCTCTGCATTAGTTTATTTATTTATTTATTTATCTATCTATCTGTCTATCTATTTATTTATTTATTTAATTTATCATTTTTTTTGACTGTGTTGGGTGCTCGTTGCTGTATGTGAGCTTTCTCTAGTAGCAGTGAGCGGGGGCTACTCTTCGTTGCGGGGCGCAGGCTTCTCATTGCGGTGACTCCTCTTGTTGTGGAGCACAGGCTCTAGGCACGTGGACTTCAGTAGTTCTGGCATGCGGGCTCAGTCGTTGTGGCTCCCTGGCTCTAGAGCGCAGGCTCAGTCTCTGTGGTGCACGGGCTTAGGTGCTCCGCAGCATGTGAGATCTTGGTGGACCAGGGCTCGAAACCATGTCCCTTGCATCGGCAGGTGGATTCCCAACCATTGCACCACAAGGGAAGCCCCTGCTCTGCATTGTTTTAATGTCAGTACGCTTTGCAGGACATCTAGGAGCCTCGCGTGGGCACCCTATTCCCTGCAAGAACAGAGTAGCCCCAGGCCCCCATGGGCCCGCTAAGCCACATCCAGACCCATAGCCCTTCGGAGCCACTCTGTGTATGCTGAGTGTAGGGCAACACACTGCACTCTTTCTTGGGACAGCTTGATTTCCCCAGCACTCCCACAGGTCCACGAACACCGTTCTAGCAGGTCCAACATGCCGTGCAAGTCTGGCTCATTGCCCAAGTCTGAGCTGCACCCAGAAAAACCCTCGGCTTCGAATTCCATCTGGGACTCCCTGCCTGAAGTCACCCTGCCTCCAAGAGAAATTGGGCTTGCATTCCGACTGCAACTAAATCCCAGTTCCTCGGGTAACACTGCAGGCTTTTGAAGAGCCACGGGCCCGGAGGCCTAGCTGGGGCGTTCCTTGGTTGAGGCAGTTCGTTATTTGCAGAACACCCTGCTTCGAGGAGTTGATTTAGGGAAGGAACCACTGGATAACCTGTGTCTCTTTGGACTTGTTAGAAAGCACAGGGATGTATGCTGCGTGTGCCCGTGGGAATGGGGGCCTGATGGATCTAGCCTTGCTTTCCCATTTTAAAAGCTCCATTCATACTGCCTTGAAGCTACTTGAAATTGACTGCTGTTGACAGGCCACTAGCCACTGTAGGCATGGCTCTGGGAAGAAAATGAGTTTTCTCTAGCTAAGCCGGGTGCTTCCATGGCTGGGGTGGACCTCATCCTGCCATGCTCTAGAGCTAAAGGGAAACTCCACGTGAGTACTGGCCTCGAGGTAAGGCCCTGAGTAACCGTGCAGGAAGGGAGGCATTCAGCTGTTTCCATGAGGTCATTTTCGCTGTTCTGCTTTATTTTATTTTATTTTTTTTTAAGATTTATTTTTTGATTGATTGATTGCTATGTTGGGTCTTCGTTTCTGTGCTAGGGCTCTCTCCAGTTGCAGCAAGTGGGGGCCACTCTTCATCGCGGTGTGCGGGCCTCTCACTATCGCGGCCTCTCTTGTTGCGGAGCACAGGCTCCAGACGCGCAGGGTCAGTAGTTGTGGCTCACGGGCCCAGTTGCTCCGCGGCATGTGTGATCCTCTCTGACCAGGGCTCGAACCCTTGTCCCCTGCATTGGCAGGCAGATTCTCAACCACTGCGCCACCACGGAAGCCCCTGTTCTGCTTTATTTTAAAGGAAATACCCTTTTCAGGTCTCGTAGGCCCCTCGTGTGTGCATCATTTTCCCTCCAAGATCCCTGAGTACCTCCAGACCCCTGTGGGCCTGCTGAGCAACATGGAGGCCCAAAGGTCGCTCCCTCGGTGGCCCTCTGTGTATGCGGAGTGATGGGCAACACACTGCACGTTCCTTACGGAGAGCTACATTTCCAGAACACTGGAACAACCTCAGGACCACATTTCTAGCCAGTGCGATGTGCCATGCAAGTGTTCGTCACGGCCCCCGTCTGAGCTGCCATGAGAAAACACTCTGCTTAGAATTCTTCGAGGACCTCATACCTGAAGTCACTCTGCTCGAGGAGAAAGTCAGCATCCTACCATGCTGTGGCGCTAATGGGACACTCAGCGTGAGCAGTTGCCTCGAGGTAAGGCCCTGAATTGCCGTGCAGAAGCGGAGGGGTTCAGCAGTTTTTAGGAGGCCGTAGCCGCTGCTCTGCATTAGTTTATTTATTTATTTGTTTCTTTATCTATCTATCTATCTATTTATTTATTTATTTAATTTATCATTTGTTTTCACTGTGTTGGGTCTTCGTTGCTGCATGTGAGCTTTCTCTAGTTGCAGCGAGCGGAGGCTGTTCTTCGTTGCGGTGCGCGGGCTTCTCATTGAGGTGGCTCCTCTAGTTGTGGAGCACAGGCTCTAAGCACATGGACTTCAGTAGTTGTGGCCTGCGGGCTCAGTCGTTGTGGCTCCCGGGCTCTAGAGCGCAGGCTCAGTCGTTGTGGTGCACGGGCTTAGGTGCTCCGCAGCATGTGAGATCTTGGTGGACCTTGGCTCGAACCCATGTCCCCTACATCGGCAGGTGGATTCCCAACCACTGCACCACAAGGGAAGCCCCTGGTCTGCATTATTTTAATTTCAGTACGCTTTGCAGGACATCTAGGAGCCTCGCGTGGGCACCCTATTCCCTGCAAGAACGCTGAGTACCCCCAGGCCCCCATGGGCCCGCTAAGCAACATCCAGGCCCGTAGCTCTTTGGAACCACTCTGTGTATGCCGAGTGTAGGGCAACACACTGCACTCTTTCTTGGGACAGCTTGATTTCCCCAGCACTCCCACAGGTCCACGAACACCGTTCTAGCAGGTCCAACATGCCGTGCAAGTCTGGCTCATTGCCCAAGTCTGAGCTGCACCGAGAAAAACCCTCGGCTTCGTATTCCATCTGGGACTCCCTGCCTGAAGTCACCCTGCCTCCAAGAGAAATTGGGCTTGCATTCCGACTGCAACTAAATCCCAGTTCCTCGGGTAACACTGCAGGCTTTTGAAGAGCCACGGGCCCGGAGGCCTAGCTGGGGCGTTCCTTGGTTGAGGCAGTTCGTTATTTGCAGAACACCCTGCTTCGAGGAGTTGATTTAGGGAAGGAACCACTGGATAACCTGTGTCTCTTTGGACTTGTTAGAAAGCACAGGGATGTATGCTGCGTGTGCCCGTGGGAATGGGGGCCTGATGGAACTAGCCTTGCTTTCCCATTTTGAAAGCTCCTTTCATGGTGCCTTGAAGCTACTTGAAATTGACTGCTGTTGACAGCCTACGAGCCACTGTAGGCATGGCTCTGGGAAGAAAACGAGTTTCCTCTAGCTAAGCCGGGTGCTCCCATGGCCGGGGTGGAGCTCATCCTGCCACGCTCTAGAGCTAAGGGAAACTCCACGTGAGTACTGGCCTCGACGTAAGTCCCTGAGTAGCCGCGCAGAAAGGGAGGCATGCAGCTGTTTCCATGAGGTCTTAGTCGCTGTTCTGCTTGATTTTACTTTATTTTTTTTTAAGATTTATTTTTTGATCTTTTGATTGCTATGTTGTGTCTTTGTTTCTGTGCTAGGGCTCTCTCCAGTTGCGGCAAATGGGGGCCACTCTTCATTGCGGTGCGTGGGTCTCTGACTGTCGCGGCCTCTCTTGTTGCGGAGCACAGGCTCCAGACGCGCAGGGTCAGTAGTTGTGGCTCACGGGCCCAGTTGCTCCGCGGCATGTGTGATCCTCTCAGACCAGGGCTCGAACCCGTGTCCCCTGCATTGGCAGGCAGATTCTCAACCACTGCGCCACCAGGGAAGCCCCTGTTCTGCTTTATTTTAAAGGAAGTACCCTTTTCAGGACTCGTAGGTCCCTCGGGTGTGCATCATTTTCCCTCCAAGATCCCTGAGTACCTCCAGACCCCTGTGGGCCTGCTGAGCAACATCGAGGCCCAAAGGTCGCTCCCTCGGAGGCCCTTTGTGTATGCCGAGTGATGGGCAACACACTGCACGTTCCTTAAGGAGAGCTACATTTCCAGAGCACTGCAACAGCCTCAGGACCATATTTCTAGCCAGTGCGACGTGCCATGGAAGTGTTCGTCACGGCCCCCGTCTGAGCTGCCATGAGAAAACACCCCTGCTTAGAATTCTTCGAGGACCTCGTACCTGAAGTCACTCTGCTCGAGGAGAAAGTCAGCATCCTACCATGCTGTGTCGCAAACGGGACACTCAGCGTGAGCACTTGCCTCGAGGTAAGGCCCTGAATTGCCGTGCAGAAGCGGAGGCGTGCAGCAGTTTCCAGGAGGCCGTAGCCGCTGCTCTGCATTAGTTTATTTATTTATTTATTTATCTATCTATCTGTCTATCTATTTATTTATTTATTTAATTTATCATTTTTTTTGACTGTGTTGGGTGCTCGTTGCTGTATGTGAGCTTTCTCTAGTAGCAGTGAGCGGGGGCTACTCTTCGTTGCGGGGCGCAGGCTTCTCATTGCGGTGACTCCTCTTGTTGTGGAGCACAGGCTCTAGGCACGTGGACTTCAGTAGTTCTGGCATGCGGGCTCAGTCGTTGTGGCTCCCTGGCTCTAGAGCGCAGGCTCAGTCGCTGTGGTGCACGGGCTTAGGTGCTCCGCAGCATGTGAGATCTTGGTGGACCAGGGCTCGAAACCATGTCCCTTGCATCGGCAGGTGGATTCCCAACCATTGCACCACAAGGGAAGCCCCTGCTCTGCATTGTTTTAATGTCAGTACGCTTTGCAGGACATCTAGGAGCCTCGCGTGGGCACCCTATTCCCTGCAAGAACACTGAGTAGCCCCAGGCCCCCATGGGCCCGCTAAGCCACATCCAGACCCATAGCCCTTCGGAGCCACTCTGTGTATGCTGAGTGTAGGGCAACACACTGCACTCTTTCTTGGGACAGCTTGATTTCCCCAGCACTCCCACAGGTCCACGAACACCGTTCTAGCAGGTCCAACATGCCGTGCAAGTCTGGCTCATTGCCCAAGTCTGAGCTGCACCCAGAAAAACCCTCGGCTTCGAATTCCATCTGGGACTCCCTGCCTGAAGTCACCCTGCCTCCAAGAGAAATTGGGCTTGCATTCCGACTGCAACTAAATCCCAGTTCCTCGGGTAACACTGCAGGCTTTTGAAGAGCCACGGGCCCAGAGGCCTAGCTGGGGCGTTCCTTGGTTGAGGCAGTTCGTTATTTGCAGAACACCCTGCTTCGAGGAGTTGATTTAGGGAAGGAACCACTGGATAACCTGTGTCTCTTTGGACTTGTTAGAAAGCACAGGGATGTATGCTGCGTGTGCCCGTGGGAATGGGGGCCTGATGGAACTAGCCTTGCTTTCCCATTTTGAAAGCTCCTTTCATGGTGCCTTGAAGCTACTTGAAATTGACTGCTGTTGACAGCCTACGAGCCACTGTAGGCATGGCTCTGGGAAGAAAACGAGTTTCCTCTAGCTAAGCCGGGTGCTCCCATGGCCGGGGTGGAGCTCATCCTGCCACGCTCTAGAGCTAAGGGAAACTCCACGTGAGTACTGGCCTCGACGTAAGTCCCTGAGTAGCCGCGCAGAAAGGGAGGCATGCAGCTGTTTCCATGAGGTCTTAGTCGCTGTTCTGCTTGATTTTACTTTATTTGTTTTTAAGATTTATTTTTTGATCTTTTGATTGCTATGTTGTGTCTTCGTTTCTGTGCTAGGGCTCTCTCCAGTTGCGGCAAATGGGGGCCACTCTTCATTGCGGTGCGTGGGTCTCTGACTGTCGCGGCCTCTCTTGTTGCGGAGCACAGGCTCCAGACGCGCAGGGTCAGTAGTTGTGGCTCACGGGCCCAGTTGCTCCGCGGCATGTGTGATCCTCTCAGACCAGGGCTCGAACCCGTGTCCCCTGCATTGGCAGGCAGATTCTCAACCACTGCGCCACCAGGGAAGCCCCTGTTCTGCTTTATTTTAAAGGAAGTACCCTTTTCAGGACTCGTAGGTCCCTCGGGTGTGCATCATTTTCCCTCCAAGATCCCTGAGTACCTCCAGACCCCTGTGGGCCTGCTGAGCAACATCGAGGCCCAAAGGTCGCTCCCTCGGAGGCCCTTTGTGTATGCCGAGTGATGGGCAACACACTGCACGTTCCTTAAGGAGAGCTACATTTCCAGAGCACTGCAACAGCCTCAGGACCATATTTCTAGCCAGTGCGACGTGCCATGGAAGTGTTCGTCACGGCCCCCGTCTGAGCTGCCATGAGAAAACACCCCTGCTTAGAATTCTTCGAGGACCTCGTACCTGAAGTCACTCTGCTCGAGGAGAAAGTCAGCATCCTACCATGCTGTGTCGCAAACGGGACACTCAGCGTGAGCACTTGCCTCGAGGTAAGGCCCTGAATTGCCGTGCAGAAGCGGAGGCGTGCAGCAGTTTCCAGGAGGCCGTAGCCGCTGCTCTGCATTAGTTTATTTATTTATTTATTTATCTATCTATCTGTCTATCTATTTATTTATTTATTTAATTTATCATTTTTTTTGACTGTGTTGGGTGCTCGTTGCTGTATGTGAGCTTTCTCTAGTAGCAGTGAGCGGGGGCTACTCTTCGTTGCGGGGCGCAGGCTTCTCATTGCGGTGACTCCTCTTGTTGTGGAGCACAGGCTCTAGGCACGTGGACTTCAGTAGTTCTGGCATGCGGGCTCAGTCGTTGTGGCTCCCTGGCTCTAGAGCGCAGGCTCAGTCGCTGTGGTGCACGGGCTTAGGTGCTCCGCAGCATGTGAGATCTTGGTGGACCAGGGCTCGAAACCATGTCCCTTGCATCGGCAGGTGGATTCCCAACCATTGCACCACAAGGGAAGCCCCTGCTCTGCATTGTTTTAATGTCAGTACGCTTTGCAGGACATCTAGGAGCCTCGCGTGGGCACCCTATTCCCTGCAAGAACAGAGTAGCCCCAGGCCCCCATGGGCCCGCTAAGCCACATCCAGACCCATAGCCCTTCGGAGCCACTCTGTGTATGCTGAGTGTAGGGCAACACACTGCCCTCTTTCTTGGGACAGCTTGATTTCCCCAGCACTCCCACAGGTCCACGAACACCGTTCTAGCAGGTCCAACATGCCGTGCAAGTCTGGCTCATTGCCCAAGTCTGAGCTGCACCCAGAAAAACCCTCGGCTTCGTATTCCATCTGGGACTCCCTGCCTGAAGTCACCCTGCCTCCAAGAGAAATTGGGCTTGCATTCCGACTGCAACTAAATCCCAGTTCCTCGGGTAACACTGCAGGCTTTTGAAGAGCCACGGGCCCGGAGGCCTAGCTGGGGCGTTCCTTGGTTGAGGCAGTTCGTTATTTGCAGAACACCCTGCTTCGAGGAGTTGATTTAGGGAAGGAACCACTGGATAACCTGTGTCTCTTTGGACTTGTTAGAAAGCACAGGGATGTATGCTGCGTGTGCCCGTGGGAATGGGGGCCTGATGGATCTAGCCTTGCTTTCCCATTTTAAAAGCTCCATTCATACTGCCTTGAAGCTACTTGAAATTGACTGCTGTTGACAGGCCACTAGCCACTGTAGGCATGGCTCTGGGAAGAAAATGAGTTTTCTCTAGCTAAGCCGGGTGCTTCCATGGCTGGGGTGGACCTCATCCTGCCATGCTCTAGAGCTAAAGGGAAACTCCACGTGAGTACTGGCCTCGAGGTAAGGCCCTGAGTAACCGTGCAGGAAGGGAGGCATTCAGCTGTTTCCATGAGGTCATTTTCGCTGTTCTGCTTTATTTTATTTTATTTTTTTTTAAGATTTATTTTTTGATTGATTGATTGCTATGTTGGGTCTTCGTTTCTGTGCTAGGGCTCTCTCCAGTTGCAGCAAGTGGGGGCCACTCTTCATCGCGGTGTGCGGGCCTCTCACTATCGCGGCCTCTCTTGTTGCGGAGCACAGGCTCCAGACGCGCAGGGTCAGTAGTTGTGGCTCACGGGCCCAGTTGCTCCGCGGCATGTGTGATCCTCTCTGACCAGGGCTCGAACCCTTGTCCCCTGCATTGGCAGGCAGATTCTCAACCACTGCGCCACCACGGAAGCCCCTGTTCTGCTTTATTTTAAAGGAAATACCCTTTTCAGGTCTCGTAGGCCCCTCGTGTGTGCATCATTTTCCCTCCAAGATCCCTGAGTACCTCCAGACCCCTGTGGGCCTGCTGAGCAACATGGAGGCCCAAAGGTCGCTCCCTCGGTGGCCCTCTGTGTATGCGGAGTGATGGGCAACACACTGCACGTTCCTTACGGAGAGCTACATTTCCAGAACACTGGAACAACCTCAGGACCACATTTCTAGCCAGTGCGATGTGCCATGCAAGTGTTCGTCACGGCCCCCGTCTGAGCTGCCATGAGAAAACACTCTGCTTAGAATTCTTCGAGGACCTCATACCTGAAGTCACTCTGCTCGAGGAGAAAGTCAGCATCCTACCATGCTGTGGCGCTAATGGGACACTCAGCGTGAGCAGTTGCCTCGAGGTAAGGCCCTGAATTGCCGTGCAGAAGCGGAGGGGTTCAGCAGTTTTTAGGAGGCCGTAGCCGCTGCTCTGCATTAGTTTATTTATTTATTTGTTTCTTTATCTATCTATCTATCTATTTATTTATTTATTTAATTTATCATTTGTTTTCACTGTGTTGGGTCTTCGTTGCTGCATGTGAGCTTTCTCTAGTTGCAGCGAGCGGAGGCTGTTCTTCGTTGCGGTGCGCGGGCTTCTCATTGAGGTGGCTCCTCTAGTTGTGGAGCACAGGCTCTAAGCACATGGACTTCAGTAGTTGTGGCCTGCGGGCTCAGTCGTTGTGGCTCCCGGGCTCTAGAGCGCAGGCTCAGTCGTTGTGGTGCACGGGCTTAGGTGCTCCGCAGCATGTGAGATCTTGGTGGACCTTGGCTCGAACCCATGTCCCCTACATCGGCAGGTGGATTCCCAACCACTGCACCACAAGGGAAGCCCCTGGTCTGCATTATTTTAATTTCAGTACGCTTTGCAGGACATCTAGGAGCCTCGCGTGGGCACCCTATTCCCTGCAAGAACGCTGAGTACCCCCAGGCCCCCATGGGCCCGCTAAGCAACATCCAGGCCCGTAGCTCTTTGGAACCACTCTGTGTATGCCGAGTGTAGGGCAACACACTGCACTCTTTCTTGGGACAGCTTGATTTCCCCAGCACTCCCACAGGTCCACGAACACCGTTCTAGCAGGTCCAACATGCCGTGCAAGTCTGGCTCATTGCCCAAGTCTGAGCTGTACCCAGAAAAACCCTCGGCTTCGTATTCCATCTGGGACTCCCTGCCTGAAGTCACCCTGCCTCCAAGAGAAATTGGGCTTGCATTCCGACTGCAACTAAATCCCAGTTCCTCGGGTAACACTGCAGGCTTTTGAAGAGCCACGGGCCCGGAGGCCTAGCTGGGGCGTTCCTTGGTTGAGGCAGTTCGTTATTTGCAGAACACCCTGCTTCGAGGAGTTGATTTAGGGAAGGAACCACTGGATAACCTGTGTCTCTTTGGACTTGTTAGAAAGCACAGGGATGTATGCTGCGTGTGCCCGTGGGAATGGGGGCCTGATGGAACTAGCCTTGCTTTCCCATTTTGAAAGCTCCTTTCATGGTGCCTTGAAGCTACTTGAAATTGACTGCTGTTGACAGCCTACGAGCCACTGTAGGCATGGCTCTGGGAAGAAAACGAGTTTCCTCTAGCTAAGCCGGGTGCTCCCATGGCCGGGGTGGAGCTCATCCTGCCACGCTCTAGAGCTAAGGGAAACTCCACGTGAGTACTGGCCTCGACGTAAGTCCCTGAGTAGCCGCGCAGAAAGGGAGGCGTGCAGCTGTTTCCATGAGGTCTTAGTCGCTGTTCTGCTTGATTTTACTTTATTTTTTTTTAAGATTTATTTTTTGATCTTTTGATTGCTATGTTGTGTCTTCGTTTCTGTGCTAGGGCTCTCTCCAGTTGCGGCAAATGGGGGCCACTCTTCATTGCGGTGCGTGGGTCTCTGACTGTCGCGGCCTCTCTTGTTGCGGAGCACAGGCTCCAGACGCGCAGGGTCAGTAGTTGTGGCTCACGGGCCCAGTTGCTCCGCGGCATGTGTGATCCTCTCAGACCAGGGCTCGAACCCGTGTCCCCTGCATTGGCAGGCAGATTCTCAACCACTGCGCCACCAGGGAAGCCCCTGTTCTGCTTTATTTTAAAGGAAGTACCCTTTTCAGGACTCGTAGGTCCCTCGGGTGTGCATCATTTTCCCTCCAAGATCCCTGAGTACCTCCAGACCCCTGTGGGCCTGCTGAGCAACATCGAGGCCCAAAGGTCGCTCCCTCGGAGGCCCTTTGTGTATGCCGAGTGATGGGCAACACACTGCACGTTCCTTAAGGAGAGCTACATTTCCAGAGCACTGCAACAGCCTCAGGACCATATTTCTAGCCAGTGCGACGTGCCATGGAAGTGTTCGTCATGGCCCCCGTCTGAGCTGCCATGAGAAAACACCCCTGCTTAGAATTCTTCGAGGACCTCGTACCTGAAGTCACTCTGCTCGAGGAGAAAGTCAGCATCCTACCATGCTGTGTCGCAAACGGGACACTCAGCGTGAGCACTTGCCTCGAGGTAAGGCCCTGAATTGCCGTGCAGAAGCGGAGGCGTGCAGCAGTTTCCAGGAGGCCGTAGCCGCTGCTCTGCATTAGTTTATTTATTTATTTATTTATCTATCTATCTGTCTATCTATTTATTTATTTATTTAATTTATCATTTTTTTTGACTGTGTTGGGTGCTCGTTGCTGTATGTGAGCTTTCTCTAGTAGCAGTGAGCGGGGGCTACTCTTCGTTGCGGGGCTCAGGCTTCTCATTGCGGTGACTCCTCTTGTTGTGGAGCACAGGCTCTAGGCACGTGGACTTCAGTAGTTCTGGCATGCGGGCTCAGTCGTTGTGGCTCCCTGGCTCTAGAGCGCAGGCTCAGTCGCTGTGGTGCACGGGCTTAGGTGCTCCGCAGCATGTGAGATCTTGGTGGACCAGGGCTCAAAACCATGTCCCTTGCATCGGCAGGTGGATTCCCAACCATTGCACCACAAGGGAAGCCCCTGCTCTGCATTGTTTTAATGTCAGTACGCTTTGCAGGACATCTAGGAGCCTCGCGTGGGCACCCTATTCCCTGCAAGAACACTGAGTACCCCCAGGAGCCCATGGGCCCGCTAAGCCACATCCAGACCCATAGCCCTTCGGAGCCACTCTGTGTATGCTGAGTGTAGGGCAACACACTGCACTCTTTCTTGGGACAGCTTGATTTCCCCAGCACTCCCACAGGTCCACGAACACCGTTCTAGCAGGTCCAACATGCCGTGCAAGTCTGGCTCATTGCCCAAGTCTGAGCTGCACTGAGAAAAACCCTCGGCTTCGTATTCCATCTGGGACTCCCTGCCTGAAGTCACCCTGCCTCCAAGAGAAATTGGGCTTGCATTCCGACTGCAACTAAATCCCAGTTCCTCGGGTAACACTGCAGGCTTTTGAAGAGCCACGGGCCCGGAGGCCTAGCTGGGGCGTTCCTTGGTTGAGGCAGTTCGTTATTTGCAGAACACCCTGCTTCGAGGAGTTGATTTAGGGAAGGAACCACTGGATAACCTGTGTCTCTTTGGACTTGTTAGAAAGCACAGGGATGTATGCTGCGTGTGCCCGTGGGAATGGGGGCCTGATGGATCTAGCCTTGCTTTCCCATTTTAAAAGCTCCATTCATACTGCCTTGAAGCTACTTGAAATTGACTGCTGTTGACAGGCCACTAGCCACTGTAGGCATGGCTCTGGGAAGAAAATGAGTTTTCTCTAGCTAAGCCGGGTGCTTCCATGGCTGGGGTGGACCTCATCCTGCCATGCTCTAGAGCTAAAGGGAAACTCCACGTGAGTACTGGCCTCGAGGTAAGGCCCTGAGTAACCGTGCAGGAAGGGAGGCATTCAGCTGTTTCCATGAGGTCATTTTCGCTGTTCTGCTTTATTTTATTTTATTTTTTTTTAAGATTTATTTTTTGATTGATTGATTGCTATGTTGGGTCTTCGTTTCTGTGCTAGGGCTCTCTCCAGTTGCAGCAAGTGGGGGCCACTCTTCATCGCGGTGTGCGGGCCTCTCACTATCGCGGCCTCTCTTGTTGCGGAGCACAGGCTCCAGACGCGCAGGGTCAGTAGTTGTGGCTCACGGGCCCAGTTGCTCCGCGGCATGTGTGATCCTCTCTGACCAGGGCTCGAACCCTTGTCCCCTGCATTGGCAGGCAGATTCTCAACCACTGCGCCACCACGGAAGCCCCTGTTCTGCTTTATTTTAAAGGAAATACCCTTTTCAGGTCTCGTAGGCCCCTCGTGTGTGCATCATTTTCCCTCCAAGATCCCTGAGTACCTCCAGACCCCTGTGGGCCTGCTGAGCAACATGGAGGCCCAAAGGTCGCTCCCTCGGTGGCCCTCTGTGTATGCGGAGTGATGGGCAACACACTGCACGTTCCTTACGGAGAGCTACATTTCCAGAACACTGGAACAACCTCAGGACCACATTTCTAGCCAGTGCGATGTGCCATGCAAGTGTTCGTCACGGCCCCCGTCTGAGCTGCCATGAGAAAACACTCTGCTTAGAATTCTTCGAGGACCTCATACCTGAAGTCACTCTGCTCGAGGAGAAAGTCAGCATCCTACCATGCTGTGGCGCTAATGGGACACTCAGCGTGAGCAGTTGCCTCGAGGTAAGGCCCTGAATTGCCGTGCAGAAGCGGAGGGGTTCAGCAGTTTTTAGGAGGCCGTAGCCGCTGCTCTGCATTAGTTTATTTATTTATTTGTTTCTTTATCTATCTATCTATCTATTTATTTATTTATTTAATTTATCATTTGTTTTCACTGTGTTGGGTCTTCGTTGCTGCATGTGAGCTTTCTCTAGTTGCAGCGAGCGGAGGCTGTTCTTCGTTGCGGTGCGCGGGCTTCTCATTGAGGTGGCTCCTCTAGTTGTGGAGCACAGGCTCTAAGCACATGGACTTCAGTAGTTGTGGCCTGCGGGCTCAGTCGTTGTGGCTCCCGGGCTCTAGAGCGCAGGCTCAGTCGTTGTGGTGCACGGGCTTAGGTGCTCCGCAGCATGTGAGATCTTGGTGGACCTTGGCTCGAACCCATGTCCCCTACATCGGCAGGTGGATTCCCAACCACTGCACCACAAGGGAAGCCCCTGGTCTGCATTATTTTAATTTCAGTACGCTTTGCAGGACATCTAGGAGCCTCGCGTGGGCACCCTATTCCCTGCAAGAACGCTGAGTACCCCCAGGCCCCCATGGGCCCGCTAAGCAACATCCAGGCCCGTAGCTCTTTGGAACCACTCTGTGTATGCCGAGTGTAGGGCAACACACTGCACTCTTTCTTGGGACAGCTTGATTTCCCCAGCACTCCCACAGGTCCACGAACACCGTTCTAGCAGGTCCAACATGCCGTGCAAGTCTGGCTCATTGCCCAAGTCTGAGCTGCACCCAGAAAAACCCTCGGCTTCGTATTCCATCTGGGACTCCCTGCCTGAAGTCACCCTGCCTCCAAGAGAAATTGGGCTTGCATTCCGACTGCAACTAAATCCCAGTTCCTCGGGTAACACTGCAGGCTTTTGAAGAGCCACGGGCCCGGAGGCCTAGCTGGGGCGTTCCTTGGTTGAGGCAGTTCGTTATTTGCAGAACACCCTGCTTCGAGGAGTTGATTTAGGGAAGGAACCACTGGATAACCTGTGTCTCTTTGGACTTGTTAGAAAGCACAGGGATGTATGCTGCGTGTGCCCGTGGGAATGGGGGCCTGATGGAACTAGCCTTGCTTTCCCATTTTGAAAGCTCCTTTCATGGTGCCTTGAAGCTACTTGAAATTGACTGCTGTTGACAGCCTACGAGCCACTGTAGGCATGGCTCTGGGAAGAAAACGAGTTTCCTCTAGCTAAGCCGGGTGCTCCCATGGCCGGGGTGGAGCTCATCCTGCCACGCTCTAGAGCTAAGGGAAACTCCACGTGAGTACTGGCCTCGACGTAAGTCCCTGAGTAGCCGCGCAGAAAGGGAGGCATGCAGCTGTTTCCATGAGGTCTTAGTCGCTGTTCTGCTTGATTTTACTTTATTTTTTTTTAAGATTTATTTTTTGATCTTTTGATTGCTATGTTGTGTCTTCGTTTCTGTGCTAGGGCTCTCTCCAGTTGCGGCAAATGGGGGCCACTCTTCATTGCGGTGCGTGGGTCTCTGACTGTCGCGGCCTCTCTTGTTGCGGAGCACAGGCTCCAGACGCGCAGGGTCAGTAGTTGTGGCTCACGGGCCCAGTTGCTCCGCGGCATGTGTGATCCTCTCAGACCAGGGCTCGAACCCGTGTCCCCTGCATTGGCAGGCAGATTCTCAACCACTGCGCCACCAGGGAAGCCCCTGTTCTGCTTTATTTTAAAGGAAGTACCCTTTTCAGGACTCGTAGGTCCCTCGGGTGTGCATCATTTTCCCTCCAAGATCCCTGAGTACCTCCAGACCCCTGTGGGCCTGCTGAGCAACATCGAGGCCCAAAGGTCGCTCCCTCGGAGGCCCTTTGTGTATGCCGAGTGATGGGCAACACACTGCACGTTCCTTAAGGAGAGCTACATTTCCAGAGCACTGCAACAGCCTCAGGACCATATTTCTAGCCAGTGCGACGTGCCATGGAAGTGTTCGTCATGGCCCCCGTCTGAGCTGCCATGAGAAAACACCCCTGCTTAGAATTCTTCGAGGACCTCGTACCTGAAGTCACTCTGCTCGAGGAGAAAGTCAGCATCCTACCATGCTGTGTCGCAAACGGGACACTCAGCGTGAGCACTTGCCTCGAGGTAAGGCCCTGAATTGCCGTGCAGAAGCGGAGGCGTGCAGCAGTTTCCAGGAGGCCGTAGCCGCTGCTCTGCATTAGTTTATTTATTTATTTATTTATCTATCTATCTGTCTATCTATTTATTTATTTATTTAATTTATCATTTTTTTTGACTGTGTTGGGTGCTCGTTGCTGTATGTGAGCTTTCTCTAGTAGCAGTGAGCGGGGGCTACTCTTCGTTGCGGGGCTCAGGCTTCTCATTGCGGTGACTCCTCTTGTTGTGGAGCACAGGCTCTAGGCACGTGGACTTCAGTAGTTCTGGCATGCGGGCTCAGTCGTTGTGGCTCCCTGGCTCTAGAGCGCAGGCTCAGTCGCTGTGGTGCACGGGCTTAGGTGCTCCGCAGCATGTGAGATCTTGGTGGACCAGGGCTCAAAACCATGTCCCTTGCATCGGCAGGTGGATTCCCAACCATTGCACCACAAGGGAAGCCCCTGCTCTGCATTGTTTTAATGTCAGTACGCTTTGCAGGACATCTAGGAGCCTCGCGTGGGCACCCTATTCCCTGCAAGAACACTGAGTACCCCCAGGAGCCCATGGGCCCGCTAAGCCACATCCAGACCCATAGCCCTTCGGAGCCACTCTGTGTATGCTGAGTGTAGGGCAACACACTGCACTCTTTCTTGGGACAGCTTGATTTCCCCAGCACTCCCACAGGTCCACGAACACCGTTCTAGCAGGTCCAACATGCCGTGCAAGTCTGGCTCATTGCCCAAGTCTGAGCTGCACTGAGAAAAACCCTCGGCTTCGTATTCCATCTGGGACTCCCTGCCTGAAGTCACCCTGCCTCCAAGAGAAATTGGGCTTGCATTCCGACTGCAACTAAATCCCAGTTCCTCGGGTAACACTGCAGGCTTTTGAAGAGCCACGGGCCCGGAGGCCTAGCTGGGGCGTTCCTTGGTTGAGGCAGTTCGTTATTTGCAGAACACCCTGCTTCGAGGAGTTGATTTAGGGAAGGAACCACTGGATAACCTGTGTCTCTTTGGACTTGTTAGAAAGCACAGGGATGTATGCTGCGTGTGCCCGTGGGAATGGGGGCCTGATGGATCTAGCCTTGCTTTCCCATTTTAAAAGCTCCATTCATACTGCCTTGAAGCTACTTGAAATTGACTGCTGTTGACAGGCCACTAGCCACTGTAGGCATGGCTCTGGGAAGAAAATGAGTTTTCTCTAGCTAAGCCGGGTGCTTCCATGGCTGGGGTGGACCTCATCCTGCCATGCTCTAGAGCTAAAGGGAAACTCCACGTGAGTACTGGCCTCGAGGTAAGGCCCTGAGTAACCGTGCAGGAAGGGAGGCATTCAGCTGTTTCCATGAGGTCATTTTCGCTGTTCTGCTTTATTTTATTTTATTTTTTTTTAAGATTTATTTTTTGATTGATTGATTGCTATGTTGGGTCTTCGTTTCTGTGCTAGGGCTCTCTCCAGTTGCAGCAAGTGGGGGCCACTCTTCATCGCGGTGTGCGGGCCTCTCACTATCGCGGCCTCTCTTGTTGCGGAGCACAGGCTCCAGACGCGCAGGGTCAGTAGTTGTGGCTCACGGGCCCAGTTGCTCCGCGGCATGTGTGATCCTCTCTGACCAGGGCTCGAACCCTTGTCCCCTGCATTGGCAGGCAGATTCTCAACCACTGCGCCACCACGGAAGCCCCTGTTCTGCTTTATTTTAAAGGAAATACCCTTTTCAGGTCTCGTAGGCCCCTCGTGTGTGCATCATTTTCCCTCCAAGATCCCTGAGTACCTCCAGACCCCTGTGGGCCTGCTGAGCAACATGGAGGCCCAAAGGTCGCTCCCTCGGTGGCCCTCTGTGTATGCGGAGTGATGGGCAACACACTGCACGTTCCTTACGGAGAGCTACATTTCCAGAACACTGGAACAACCTCAGGACCACATTTCTAGCCAGTGCGATGTGCCATGCAAGTGTTCGTCACGGCCCCCGTCTGAGCTGCCATGAGAAAACACTCTGCTTAGAATTCTTCGAGGACCTCATACCTGAAGTCACTCTGCTCGAGGAGAAAGTCAGCATCCTACCATGCTGTGGCGCTAATGGGACACTCAGCGTGAGCAGTTGCCTCGAGGTAAGGCCCTGAATTGCCGTGCAGAAGCGGAGGGGTTCAGCAGTTTTTAGGAGGCCGTAGCCGCTGCTCTGCATTAGTTTATTTATTTATTTGTTTCTTTATCTATCTATCTATCTATTTATTTATTTATTTAATTTATCATTTGTTTTCACTGTGTTGGGTCTTCGTTGCTGCATGTGAGCTTTCTCTAGTTGCAGCGAGCGGAGGCTGTTCTTCGTTGCGGTGCGCGGGCTTCTCATTGAGGTGGCTCCTCTAGTTGTGGAGCACAGGCTCTAAGCACATGGACTTCAGTAGTTGTGGCCTGCGGGCTCAGTCGTTGTGGCTCCCGGGCTCTAGAGCGCAGGCTCAGTCGTTGTGGTGCACGGGCTTAGGTGCTCCGCAGCATGTGAGATCTTGGTGGACCTTGGCTCGAACCCATGTCCCCTACATCGGCAGGTGGATTCCCAACCACTGCACCACAAGGGAAGCCCCTGGTCTGCATTATTTTAATTTCAGTACGCTTTGCAGGACATCTAGGAGCCTCGCGTGGGCACCCTATTCCCTGCAAGAACGCTGAGTACCCCCAGGCCCCCATGGGCCCGCTAAGCAACATCCAGGCCCGTAGCTCTTTGGAACCACTCTGTGTATGCCGAGTGTAGGGCAACACACTGCACTCTTTCTTGGGACAGCTTGATTTCCCCAGCACTCCCACAGGGCCACGAACACCGTTCTAGCAGGTCCAACATGCTGTGCAAGTCTGGCTCATTGCCCAAGTCTGAGCTGCACCGAGAAAAACCCTCGGCTTCGTATTCCATCTGGGACTCCCTGCCTGAAGTCACCCTGCCTCCAAGAGAAATTGGGCTTGCATTCCGACTGCAACTAAATCCCAGTTCCTCGGGTAACACTGCAGGCTTTTGAAGAGCCACGGGCCCGGAGGCCTAGCTGGGGCGTTCCTTGGTTGAGGCAGTTCGTTATTTGCAGAACACCCTGCTTCGAGGAGTTGATTTAGGGAAGGAACCACTGGATAACCTGTGTCTCTTTGGACTTGTTAGAAAGCACAGGGATGTATGCTGCGTGTGCCCGTGGGAATGGGGGCCTGATGGAACTAGCCTTGCTTTCCCATTTTGAAAGCTCCTTTCATGGTGCCTTGAAGCTACTTGAAATTGACTGCTGTTGACAGCCTACGAGCCACTGTAGGCATGGCTCTGGGAAGAAAACGAGTTTCCTCTAGCTAAGCCGGGTGCTCCCATGGCCGGGGTGGAGCTCATCCTGCCACGCTCTAGAGCTAAGGGAAACTCCACGTGAGTACTGGCCTCGACGTAAGTCCCTGAGTAGCCGCGCAGAAAGGGAGGCATGCAGCTGTTTCCATGAGGTCTTAGTCGCTGTTCTGCTTGATTTTACTTTATTTGTTTTTAAGATTTATTTTTTGATCTTTTGATTGCTATGTTGTGTCTTTGTTTCTGTGCTAGGGCTCTCTCCAGTTGCGGCAAATGGGGGCCACTCTTCATTGCGGTGCGTGGGTCTCTGACTGTCGCGGCCTCTCTTGTTGCGGAGCACAGGCTCCAGACGCGCAGGGTCAGTAGTTGTGGCTCACGGGCCCAGTTGCTCCGCGGCATGTGTGATCCTCTCAGACCAGGGCTCGAACCCGTGTCCCCTGCATTGGCAGGCAGATTCTCAACCACTGCGCCACCAGGGAAGCCCCTGTTCTGCTTTATTTTAAAGGAAGTACCCTTTTCAGGACTCGTAGGTCCCTCGGGTGTGCATCATTTTCCCTCCAAGATCCCTGAGTACCTCCAGACCCCTGTGGGCCTGCTGAGCAACATCGAGGCCCAAAGGTCGCTCCCTCGGAGGCCCTTTGTGTATGCCGAGTGATGGGCAACACACTGCACGTTCCTTAAGGAGAGCTACATTTCCAGAGCACTGCAACAGCCTCAGGACCATATTTCTAGCCAGTGCGACGTGCCATGGAAGTGTTCGTCACGGCCCCCGTCTGAGCTGCCATGAGAAAACACCCCTGCTTAGAATTCTTTGAGGACCTCGTACCTGAAGTCACTCTGCTCGAGGAGAAAGTCAGCATCCTACCATGCTGTGTCGCAAACGGGACACTCAGCGTGAGCACTTGCCTCGAGGTAAGGCCCTGAATTGCCGTGCAGAAGCGGAGGCGTGCAGCAGTTTCCAGGAGGCCGTAGCCGCTGCTCTGCATTAGTTTATTTATTTATTTATTTATCTATCTATCTGTCTATCTATTTATTTATTTATTTAATTTATCATTTTTTTTGACTGTGTTGGGTGCTCGTTGCTGTATGTGAGCTTTCTCTAGTAGCAGTGAGCGGGGGCTACTCTTCGTTGCGGGGCGCAGGCTTCTCATTGCGGTGACTCCTCTTGTTGTGGAGCACAGGCTCTAGGCACGTGGACTTCAGTAGTTCTGGCATGCGGGCTCAGTCGTTGTGGCTCCCTGGCTCTAGAGCGCAGGCTCAGTCGCTGTGGTGCACGGGCTTAGGTGCTCCGCAGCATGTGAGATCTTGGTGGACCAGGGCTCGAAACCATGTCCCTTGCATCGGCAGGTGGATTCCCAACCATTGCACCACAAGGGAAGCCCCTGCTCTGCATTGTCTTAATGTCAGTACGCTTTGCAGGACATCTAGGAGCCTCGCGTGGGCACCCTATTCCCTGCAAGAACACTGAGTAGCCCCAGGCCCCCATGGGCCCGCTAAGCCACATCCAGACCCATAGCCCTTCGGAGCCACTCTGTGTATGCTGAGTGTAGGGCAACACACTGCCCTCTTTCTTGGGACAGCTTGATTTCCCCAGCACTCCCACAGGTCCACGAACACCGTTCTAGCAGGTCCAACATGCCGTGCAAGTCTGGCTCATTGCCCAAGTCTGAGCTGCACTGAGAAAAACCCTCGGCTTCGTATTCCATCTGGGACTCCCTGCCTGAAGTCACCCTGCCTCCAAGAGAAATTGGGCTTGCATTCCGACTGCAACTAAATCCCAGTTCCTCGGGTAACACTGCAGGCTTTTGAAGAGCCACGGGCCCGGAGGCCTAGCTGGGGCGTTCCTTGGTTGAGGCAGTTCGTTATTTGCAGAACACCCTGCTTCAAGGAGTTGATTTAGGGAAGGAACCACTGGATAACCTGTGTCTCTTTGGACTTGTTAGAAAGCACAGGGATGTATGCTGCGTGTGCCCGTGGGAATGGGGGCCTGATGGATCTAGCCTTGCTTTCCCATTTTAAAAGCTCCATTCATACTGCCTTGAAGCTACTTGAAATTGACTGCTGTTGACAGGCCACTAGCCACTGTAGGCATGGCTCTGGGAAGAAAATGAGTTTTCTCTAGCTAAGCCGGGTGCTTCCATGGCTGGGGTGGACCTCATCCTGCCATGCTCTAGAGCTAAGGGAAACTCCACGTGAGTACTGGCCTCGACGTAAGTCCCTGAGTAGCCGCGCAGAAAGGGAGGCATGCAGCTGTTTCCATGAGGTCTTAGTCGCTGTTCTGCTTGATTTTACTTTATTTTTTTTTAAGATTTATTTTTTGATCTTTTGATTGCTATGTTGTGTCTTCGTTTCTGTGCTAGGGCTCTCTCCAGTTGCGGCAAATGGGGGCCACTCTTCATTGCGGTGCGTGGGTCTCTGACTGTCGCGGCCTCTCTTGTTGCGGAGCACAGGCTCCAGACGCGCAGGGTCAGTAGTTGTGGCTCACGGGCCCAGTTGCTCCGCGGCATGTGTGATCCTCTCAGACCAGGGCTCGAACCCGTGTCCCCTGCATTGGCAGGCAGATTCTCAACCACTGCGCCACCAGGGAAGCCCCTGTTCTGCTTTATTTTAAAGGAAGTACCCTTTTCAGGACTCGTAGGTCCCTCGGGTGTGCATCATTTTCCCTCCAAGATCCCTGAGTACCTCCAGACCCCTGTGGGCCTGCTGAGCAACATCGAGGCCCAAAGGTCGCTCCCTCGGAGGCCCTTTGTGTATGCCGAGTGATGGGCAACACACTGCACGTTCCTTAAGGAGAGCTACATTTCCAGAGCACTGCAACAGCCTCAGGACCATATTTCTAGCCAGTGCGACGTGCCATGGAAGTGTTCGTCACGGCCCCCGTCTGAGCTGCCATGAGAAAACACCCCTGCTTAGAATTCTTCGAGGACCTCGTACCTGAAGTCACTCTGCTCGAGGAGAAAGTCAGCATCCTACCATGCTGTGTCGCAAACGGGACACTCAGCGTGAGCACTTGCCTCGAGGTAAGGCCCTGAATTGCCGTGCAGAAGCGGAGGCGTGCAGCAGTTTCCAGGAGGCCGTAGCCGCTGCTCTGCATTAGTTTATTTATTTATTTATTTATCTATCTATCTGTCTATCTATTTATTTATTTATTTAATTTATCATTTTTTTTGACTGTGTTGGGTGCTCGTTGCTGTATGTGAGCTTTCTCTAGTAGCAGTGAGCGGGGGCTACTCTTCGTTGCGGGGCGCAGGCTTCTCATTGCGGTGACTCCTCTTGTTGTGGAGCACAGGCTCTAGGCACGTGGACTTCAGTAGTTCTGGCATGCGGGCTCAGTCGTTGTGGCTCCCTGGCTCTAGAGCGCAGGCTCAGTCGCTGTGGTGCACGGGCTTAGGTGCTCCGCAGCATGTGAGATCTTGGTGGACCAGGGCTCGAAACCATGTCCCTTGCATCGGCAGGTGGATTCCCAACCATTGCAGCACAAGGGAAGCCCCTGCTCTGCATTGTCTTAATGTCAGTACGCTTTGCAGGACATCTAGGAGCCTCGCGTGGGCACCCTATTCCCTGCAAGAACACTGAGTACCCCCAGGCCCCCATGGGCCCGCTAAGCCACATCCAGACCCATAGCCCTTCGGAGCCACTCTGTGTATGCTGAGTGTAGGGCAACACACTGCACTCTTTCTTGGGACAGCTTGATTTCCCCAGCACTCCCACAGGTCCACGAACACCGTTCTAGCAGGTCCAACATGCCGTGCAAGTCTGGCTCATTGCCCAAGTCTGAGCTGCACCCAGAAAAACCCTCGGCTTCGTATTCCATCTGGGACTCCCTGCCTGAAGTCACCCTGCCTCCAAGAGAAATTGGGCTTGCATTCCGACTGCAACTAAATCCCAGTTCCTCGGGTAACACTGCAGGCTTTTGAAGAGCCACGGGCCCGGAGGCCTAGCTGGGGCGTTCCTTGGTTGAGGCAGTTCGTTATTTGCAGAACACCCTGCTTCGAGGAGTTGATTTAGGGAAGGAACCACTGGATAACCTGTGTCTCTTTGGACTTGTTAGAAAGCACAGGGATGTATGCTGCGTGTGCCCGTGGGAATGGGGACCTGATGGATCTAGCCTTGCTTTCCCATTTTAAAAGCTCCATTCATACTGCCTTGAAGCTACTTGAAATTGACTGCTGTTGACAGGCCACTAGCCACTGTAGGCATGGCTCTGGGAAGAAAATGAGTTTTCTCTAGCTAAGCCGGGTGCTTCCATGGCTGGGGTGGACCTCATCCTGCCATGCTCTAGAGCTAAGGGAAACTCCACGTGAGTACTGGCCTCGACGTAAGTCCCTGAGTAGCCGCGCAGAAAGGGAGGCATGCAGCTGTTTCCATGAGGTCTTAGTCGCTGTTCTGCTTGATTTTACTTTATTTGTTTTTAAGATTTATTTTTTGATCTTTTGATTGCTATGTTGTGTCTTCGTTTCTGTGCTAGGGCTCTCTCCAGTTGCGGCAAATGGGGGCCACTCTTCATTGCGGTGCGTGGGTCTCTGACTGTCGCGGCCTCTCTTGTTGCGGAGCACAGGCTCCAGACGCGCAGGGTCAGTAGTTGTGGCTCACGGGCCCAGTTGCTCCGCGGCATGTGTGATCCTCTCAGACCAGGGCTCGAACCCGTGTCCCCTGCATTGGCAGGCAGATTCTCAACCACTGCGCCACCAGGGAAGCCCCTGTTCTGCTTTATTTTAAAGGAAGTACCCTTTTCAGGACTCGTAGGTCCCTCGGGTGTGCATCATTTTCCCTCCAAGATCCCTGAGTACCTCCAGACCCCTGTGGGCCTGCTGAGCAACATCGAGGCCCAAAGGTCGCTCCCTCGGAGGCCCTTTGTGTATGCCGAGTGATGGGCAACACACTGCACGTTCCTTAAGGAGAGCTACATTTCCAGAGCACTGCAACAGCCTCAGGACCATATTTCTAGCCAGTGCGACGTGCCATGGAAGTGTTCGTCACGGCCCCCGTCTGAGCTGCCATGAGAAAACACCCCTGCTTAGAATTCTTCGAGGACCTCGTACCTGAAGTCACTCTGCTCGAGGAGAAAGTCAGCATCCTACCATGCTGTGTCGCAAACGGGACACTCAGCGTGAGCACTTGCCTCAAGGTAAGGCCCTGAATAGCCGTGCAGAAGCGGAGGCGTGCAGCAGTTTCCAGGAGGCCGTAGCCGCTGCTCTGCATTAGTTTATTTATTTATTTATTTATCTATCTATCTGTCTATCTATTTATTTATTTATTTAATTTATCATTTTTTTTGACTGTGTTGGGTGCTCGTTGCTGTATGTGAGCTTTCTCTAGTAGCAGTGAGCGGGGGCTACTCTTCGTTGCGGGGCGCAGGCTTCTCATTGCGGTGACTCCTCTTGTTGTGGAGCACAGGCTCTAGGCACGTGGACTTCAGTAGTTCTGGCATGCGGGCTCAGTCGTTGTGGCTCCCTGGCTCTAGAGCGCAGGCTCAGTCGCTGTGGTGCACGGGCTTAGGTGCTCCGCAGCATGTGAGATCTTGGTGGACCAGGGCTCGAAACCATGTCCCTTGCATCGGCAGGTGGATTCCCAACCATTGCAGCACAAGGGAAGCCCCTGCTCTGCATTGTTTTAATGTCAGTACGCTTTGCAGGACATCTAGGAGCCTCGCGTGGGCACCCTATTCCCTGCAAGAACACTGAGTAGCCCCAGGCCCCCATGGGCCCGCTAAGCCACATCCAGACCCATAGCCCTTCGGAGCCACTCTGTGTATGCTGAGTGTAGGGCAACACACTGCACTCTTTCTTGGGACAGCTTGATTTCCCCAGCACTCCCACAGGTCCACGAACACCGTTCTAGCAGGTCCAACATGCCGTGCAAGTCTGGCTCATTGCCCAAGTCTGAGCTGCACCCAGAAAAACCCTCGGCTTCGTATTCCATCTGGGACTCCCTGCCTGAAGTCACCCTGCCTCCAAGAGAAATTGGGCTTGCATTCCGACTGCAACTAAATCCCAGTTCCTCGGGTAACACTGCAGGCTTTTGAAGAGCCACGGGCCCGGAGGCCTAGCTGGGGCGTTCCTTGGTTGAGGCAGTTCGTTATTTGCAGAACACCCTGCTTCGAGGAGTTGATTTAGGGAAGGAACCACTGGATAACCTGTGTCTCTTTGGACTTGTTAGAAAGCACAGGGATGTATGCTGCGTGTGCCCGTGGGAATGGGGGCCTGATGGAACTAGCCTTGCTTTCCCATTTTGAAAGCTCCTTTCATGGTGCCTTGAAGCTACTTGAAATTGACTGCTGTTGACAGCCTACGAGCCACTGTAGGCATGGCTCTGGGAAGAAAACGAGTTTCCTCTAGCTAAGCCGGGTGCTCCCATGGCCGGGGTGGAGCTCATCCTGCCACGCTCTAGAGCTAAGGGAAACTCCACGTGAGTACTGGCCTCGACGTAAGTCCCTGAGTAGCCGCGCAGAAAGGGAGGCATGCAGCTGTTTCCATGAGGTCTTAGTCGCTGTTCTGCTTGATTTTACTTTATTTGTTTTTAAGATTTATTTTTTGATCTTTTGATTGCTATGTTGTGTCTTCGTTTCTGTGCTAGGGCTCTCTCCAGTTGCGGCAAATGGGGGCCACTCTTCATTGCGGTGCGTGGGTCTCTGACTGTCGCGGCCTCTCTTGTTGCGGAGCACAGGCTCCAGACGCGCAGGGTCAGTAGTTGTGGCTCACGGGCCCAGTTGCTCCGCGGCATGTGTGATCCTCTCAGACCAGGGCTCGAACCCGTGTCCCCTGCATTGGCAGGCAGATTCTCAACCACTGCGCCACCAGGGAAGCCCCTGTTCTGCTTTATTTTAAAGGAAGTACCCTTTTCAGGACTCGTAGGTCCCTCGGGTGTGCATCATTTTCCCTCCAAGATCCCTGAGTACCTCCAGACCCCTGTGGGCCTGCTGAGCAACATCGAGGCCCAAAGGTCGCTCCCTCGGAGGCCCTTTGTGTATGCCGAGTGATGGGCAACACACTGCACGTTCCTTAAGGAGAGCTACATTTCCAGAGCACTGCAACAGCCTCAGGACCATATTTCTAGCCAGTGCGACGTGCCATGGAAGTGTTCGTCACGGCCCCCGTCTGAGCTGCCATGAGAAAACACCCCTGCTTAGAATTCTTCGAGGACCTCGTACCTGAAGTCACTCTGCTCGAGGAGAAAGTCAGCATCCTACCATGCTGTGTCGCAAACGGGACACTCAGCGTGAGCACTTGCCTCGAGGTAAGGCCCTGAATTGCCGTGCAGAAGCGGAGGCGTGCAGCAGTTTCCAGGAGGCCGTAGCCGCTGCTCTGCATTAGTTTATTTATTTATTTATTTATCTATCTATCTGTCTATCTATTTATTTATTTATTTAATTTATCATTTTTTTTGACTGTGTTGGGTGCTCGTTGCTGTATGTGAGCTTTCTCTAGTAGCAGTGAGCGGGGGCTACTCTTCGTTGCGGGGCGCAGGCTTCTCATTGCGGTGACTCCTCTTGTTGTGGAGCACAGGCTCTAGGCACGTGGACTTCAGTAGTTCTGGCATGCGGGCTCAGTCGTTGTGGCTCCCTGGCTCTAGAGCGCAGGCTCAGTCGCTGTGGTGCACGGGCTTAGGTGCTCCGCAGCATGTGAGATCTTGGTGGACCAGGGCTCGAAACCATGTCCCTTGCATCGGCAGGTGGATTCCCAACCATTGCAGCACAAGGGAAGCCCCTGCTCTGCATTGTCTTAATGTCAGTACGCTTTGCAGGACATCTAGGAGCCTCGCGTGGGCACCCTATTCCCTGCAAGAACACTGAGTAGCCCCAGGCCCCCATGGGCCCGCTAAGCCACATCCAGACCCATAGCCCTTCGGAGCCACTCTGTGTATGCTGAGTGTAGGGCAACACACTGCACTCTTTCTTGGGACAGCTTGATTTCCCCAGCACTCCCACAGGTCCACGAACACCGTTCTAGCAGGTCCAACATGCCGTGCAAGTCTGGCTCATTGCCCAAGTCTGAGCTGCACCGAGAAAAACCCTCGGCTTCGTATTCCATCTGGGACTCCCTGCCTGAAGTCACCCTGCCTCCAAGAGAAATTGGGCTTGCATTCCGACTGCAACTAAATCCCAGTTCCTCGGGTAACACTGCAGGCTTTTGAAGAGCCACGGGCCCGGAGGCCTAGCTGGGGCGTTCCTTGGTTGAGGCAGTTCGTTATTTGCAGAACACCCTGCTTCGAGGAGTTGATTTAGGGAAGGAACCACTGGATAACCTGTGTCTCTTTGGACTTGATAGAAAGCACAGGGATGTATGCTGCGTGTGCCCGTGGGAATGGGGGCCTGATGGATCTAGCCTTGCTTTCCCATTTTAAAAGCTCCATTCATACTGCCTTGAAGCTACTTGAAATTGACTGCTGTTGACAGGCCACTAGCCACTGTAGGCATGGCTCTGGGAAGAAAATGAGTTTTCTCTAGCTAAGCCGGGTGCTTCCATGGCTGGGGTGGACCTCATCCTGCCATGCTCTAGAGCTAAGGGAAACTCCACGTGAGTACTGGCCTCGACGTAAGTCCCTGAGTAGCCGCGCAGAAAGGGAGGCATGCAGCTGTTTCCATGAGGTCTTAGTCGCTGTTCTGCTTGATTTTACTTTATTTTTTTTTAAGATTTATTTTTTGATCTTTTGATTGCTATGTTGTGTCTTCGTTTCTGTGCTAGGGCTCTCTCCAGTTGCGGCAAATGGGGGCCACTCTTCATTGCGGTGCGTGGGTCTCTGACTGTCGCGGCCTCTCTTGTTGAGGAGCACAGGCTCCAGACGCGCAGGGTCAGTAGTTGTGGCTCACGGGCCCAGTTGCTCCGCGGCATGTGTGATCCTCTCAGACCAGGGCTCGAACCCGTGTCCCCTGCATTGGCAGGCAGATTCTCAACCACTGCGCCACCAGGGAAGCCCCTGTTCTGCTTTATTTTAAAGGAAATACCCTTTTCAGGTCTCGTAGGCCCCTCGTGTGTACATCATTTTCCCTCCAAGATCCCTGAGTACCTCCAGACCCCTGTGGGCCTGCTGAGCAACATGGAGGCCCAAAGGTCGCTCCCTCGGTGGCCCTCTGTGTATGCGGAGTGATGGGCAACACCCTGCACGTTCCTTACGGAGAGCTACATTTCCAGAACACTGGAACAACCTCAGGACCACATTTCTAGCCAGTGCGATGTGCCATGCAAGTGTTCGTCACGGCCCCCGTCTGAGCTGCCATGAGAAAACACTCTGCTTAGAATTCTTCGAGGACCTCATACCTGAAGTCACTCTGCTCGAGGAGAAAGTCAGCATCCTACCATGCTGTGGTGCTAATGGGACACTCAGCGTGAGCAGTTGCCTCGAGGTAAGGCCCTGAATTGCCGTGCAGAAGCGGAGGGGTTCAGCAGTTTTTAGGAGGCCGTAGCCGCTGCTCTGCATTAGTTTATTTATTTATTTGTTTCTTTATCTATCTATCTATCTATTTATTTATTTATTTAATTTATCATTTGTTTTCACTGTGTTGGGTCTTCGTTGCTGCATGTGAGCTTTCTCTAGTTGCAGCGAGCGGAGGCTGTTCTTCGTTGCGGTGCGCGGGCTTCTCATTGAGGTGGCTCCTCTAGTTGTGGAGCACAGGCTCTAAGCACATGGACTTCAGTAGTTGTGGCCTGCGGGCTCAGTCGTTGTGGCTCCCGGGCTCTAGAGCGCAGGCTCAGTCGTTGTGGTGCACGGGCTTAGGTGCTCCGCAGCATGTGAGATCTTGGTGGACCTTGGCTCGAACCCATGTCCCCTACATCGGCAGGTGGATTCCCAACCACTGCACCACAAGGGAAGCCCCTGGTCTGCATTATTTTAATTTCAGTACGCTTTGCAGGACATCTAGGAGCCTCGCGTGGGCACCCTATTCCCTGCAAGAACGCTGAGTACCCCCAGGCCCCCATGGGCCCGCTAAGCAACATCCAGGCCCGTAGCTCTTTGGAACCACTCTGTGTATGCCGAGTGTAGGGCAACACACTGCACTCTTTCTTGGGACAGCTTGATTTCCCCAGCACTCCCACAGGTCCACGAACACCGTTCTAGCAGGTCCAACATGCCGTGCAAGTCTGGCTCATTGCCCAAGTCTGAGCTGCACCCAGAAAAACCCTCGGCTTCGTATTCCATCTGGGACTCCCTGCCTGAAGTCACCCTGCCTCCAAGAGAAATTGGGCTTGCATTCCGACTGCAACTAAATCCCAGTTCCTCGGGTAACACTGCAGGCTTTTGAAGAGCCACGGGCCCGGAGGCCTAGCTGGGGCGTTCCTTGGTTGAGGCAGTTCGTTATTTGCAGAACACCCTGCTTCGAGGAGTTGATTTAGGGAAGGAACCACTGGATAACCTGTGTCTCTTTGGACTTGTTAGAAAGCACAGGGATGTATGCTGCGTGTGCCCGTGGGAATGGGGGCCTGATGGAACTAGCCTTGCTTTCCCATTTTGAAAGCTCCTTTCATGGTGCCTTGAAGCTACTTGAAATTGACTGCTGTTGACAGCCTACGAGCCACTGTAGGCATGGCTCTGGGAAGAAAACGAGTTTCCTCTAGCTAAGCCGGGTGCTCCCATGGCCGGGGTGGATCTCATCCTGCCACGCTCTAGAGCTAAGGGAAACTCCACGTGAGTACTGGCCTCGACGTAAGTCCCTGAGTAGCCGCGCAGAAAGGGAGGCATGCAGCTGTTTCCATGAGGTCTTAGTCGCTGTTCTGCTTGATTTTACTTTATTTTTTTTTAAGATTTATTTTTTGATCTTTTGATTGCTATGTTGTGTCTTCGTTTCTGTGCTAGGGCTCTCTCCAGTTGCGGCAAATGGGGGCCACTCTTCATTGCGGTGCGTGGGTCTCTGACTGTCGCGGCCTCTCTTGTTGCGGAGCACAGGCTCCAGACGCGCAGGGTCAGTAGTTGTGGCTCACGGGCCCAGTTGCTCCGCGGCATGTGTGATCCTCTCAGACCAGGGCTCGAACCCGTGTCCCCTGCATTGGCAGGCAGATTCTCAACCACTGCGCCACCAGGGAAGCCCCTGTTCTGCTTTATTTTAAAGGAAGTACCCTTTTCAGGACTCGTAGGTCCCTCGGGTGTGCATCATTTTCCCTCCAAGATCCCTGAGTACCTCCAGACCCCTGTGGGCCTGCTGAGCAACATCGAGGCCCAAAGGTCGCTCCCTCGGAGGCCCTTTGTGTATGCCGAGTGATGGGCAACACACTGCACGTTCCTTAAGGAGAGCTACATTTCCAGAGCACTGCAACAGCCTCAGGACCATATTTCTAGCCAGTGCGACGTGCCATGGAAGTGTTCGTCACGGCCCCCGTCTGAGCTGCCATGAGAAAACACCCCTGCTTAGAATTCTTCGAGGACCTCGTACCTGAAGTCACTCTGCTCGAGGAGAAAGTCAGCATCCTACCATGCTGTGTCGCAAACGGGACACTCAGCGTGAGCACTTGCCTCGAGGTAAGGCCCTGAATTGCCGTGCAGAAGCGGAGGCGTGCAGCAGTTTCCAGGAGGCCGTAGCCGCTGCTCTGCATTAGTTTATTTATTTATTTATTTATCTATCTATCTGTCTATCTATTTATTTATTTATTTAATTTATCATTTTTTTTGACTGTGTTGGGTGCTCGTTGCTGTATGTGAGCTTTCTCTAGTAGCAGTGAGCGGGGGCTACTCTTCGTTGCGGGGCGCAGGCTTCTCATTGCGGTGACTCCTCTTGTTGTGGAGCACAGGCTCTAGGCACGTGGACTTCAGTAGTTCTGGCATGCGGGCTCAGTCGTTGTGGCTCCCTGGCTCTAGAGCGCAGGCTCAGTCGCTGTGGTGCACGGGCTTAGGTGCTCCGCAGCATGTGAGATCTTGGTGGACCAGGGCTCGAAACCATGTCCCTTGCATCGGCAGGTGGATTCCCAACCATTGCACCACAAGGGAAGCCCCTGCTCTGCATTGTTTTAATGTCAGTACGCTTTGCAGGACATCTAGGAGCCTCGCGTGGGCACCCTATTCCCTGCAAGAACACTGAGTAGCCCCAGGCCCCCATGGGCCCGCTAAGCCACATCCAGACCCATAGCCCTTCGGAGCCACTCTGTGTATGCTGAGTGTAGGGCAACACACTGCACTCTTTCTTGGGACAGCTTGATTTCCCCAGCACTCCCACAGGTCCACGAACACCGTTCTAGCAGGTCCAACATGCCGTGCAAGTCTGGCTCATTGCCCAAGTCTGAGCTGCACCCAGAAAAACCCTCGGCTTCGTATTCCATCTGGGACTCCCTGCCTGAAGTCACCCTGCCTCCAAGAGAAATTGGGCTTGCATTCCGACTGCAACTAAATCCCAGTTCCTCGGGTAACACTGCAGGCTTTTGAAGAGCCACGGGCCCGGAGGCCTAGCTGGGGCGTTCCTTGGTTGAGGCAGTTCGTTATTTGCAGAACACCCTGCTTCGAGGAGTTGATTTAGGGAAGGAACCACTGGATAACCTGTGTCTCTTTGGACTTGTTAGAAAGCACAGGGATGTATGCTGCGTGTGCCCGTGGGAATGGGGGCCTGATGGATCTAGCCTTGCTTTCCCATTTTAAAAGCTCCATTCATACTGCCTTGAAGCTACTTGAAATTGACTGCTGTTGACAGGCCACTAGCCACTGTAGGCATGGCTCTGGGAAGAAAATGAGTTTTCTCTAGCTAAGCCGGGTGCTTCCATGGCTGGGGTGGACCTCATCCTGCCATGCTCTAGAGCTAAAGGGAAACTCCACGTGAGTACTGGCCTCGAGGTAAGGCCCTGAGTAACCGTGCAGGAAGGGAGGCATTCAGCTGTTTCCATGAGGTCATTTTCGCTGTTCTGCTTTATTTTATTTTATTTTGTTTTAAGATTTATTTTTTGATTGATTGATTGCTATGTTGGGTCTTCGTTTCTGTGCTAGGGCTCTCTCCAGTTGCAGCAAGTGGGGGCCACTCTTCATCGCGGTGTGCGGGCCTCTCACTATCGCAGCCTCTCTTGTTGCGGAGCACAGGCTCCAGACGCGCAGGGTCAGTCGTTGTGGCTCACGGGCCCAGTTGCTCCGCGGCATGTGTGATCCTCTCTGACCAGGGCTCGAACCCTTGTCCCCTGCATTGGCAGGCAGATTCTCAACCACTGCGCCACCACGGAAGCCCCTGTTCTGCTTTATTTTAAAGGAAATACCCTTTTCAGGTCTCGTAGGCCCCTCGTGTGTGCATCATTTTCCCTCCAAGATCCCTGAGTACCTCCAGACCCCTGTGGGCCTGCTGAGCAACATGGAGGCCCAAAGGTCGCTCCCTCGGTGGCCCTCTGTGTATGCGGAGTGATGGGCAACACACTGCACGTTCCTTACGGAGAGCTACATTTCCAGAACACTGGAACAACCTCAGGACCACATTTCTAGCCAGTGCGATGTGCCATGCAAGTGTTCGTCACGGCCCCCGTCTGAGCTGCCATGAGAAAACACTCTGCTTAGAATTCTTCGAGGACCTCATACCTGAAGTCACTCTGCTCGAGGAGAAAGTCAGCATCCTACCATGCTGTGGTGCTAATGGGACACTCAGCGTGAGCAGTTGCCTCGAGGTAAGGCCCTGAATTGCCGTGCAGAAGCGGAGGGGTTCAGCAGTTTTTAGGAGGCCGTAGCCGCTGCTCTGCATTAGTTTATTTATTTATTTGTTTCTTTATCTATCTATCTATCTATTTATTTATTTATTTAATTTATCATTTGTTTTCACTGTGTTGGGTCTTCGTTGCTGCATGTGAGCTTTCTCTAGTTGCAGCGAGCGGAGGCTGTTCTTCGTTGCGGTGCGCGGGCTTCTCATTGAGGTGGCTCCTCTAGTTGTGGAGCACAGGCTCTAAGCACATGGACTTCAGTAGTTGTGGCCTGCGGGCTCAGTCGTTGTGGCTCCCGGGCTCTAGAGCGCAGGCTCAGTCGTTGTGGTGCACGGGCTTAGGTGCTCCGCAGCATGTGAGATCTTGGTGGACCTTGGCTCGAACCCATGTCCCCTACATCGGCAGGTGGATTCCCAACCACTGCACCACAAGGGAAGCCCCTGGTCTGCATTATTTTAATTTCAGTACGCTTTGCAGGACATCTAGGAGCCTCGCGTGGGCACCCTATTCCCTGCAAGAACGCTGAGTACCCCCAGGCCCCCATGGGCCCGCTAAGCAACATCCAGGCCCGTAGCTCTTTGGAACCACTCTGTGTATGCCGAGTGTAGGGCAACACACTGCACTCTTTCTTGGGACAGCTTGATTTCCCCAGCACTCCCACAGGTCCACGAACACCGTTCTAGCAGGTCCAACATGCCGTGCAAGTCTGGCTCATTGCCCAAGTCTGAGCTGCACCGAGAAAAACCCTCGGCTTCGTATTCCATCTGGGACTCCCTGCCTGAAGTCACCCTGCCTCCAAGAGAAATTGGGCTTGCATTCCGACTGCAACTAAATCCCAGTTCCTCGGGTAACACTGCAGGCTTTTGAAGAGCCACGGGCCCGGAGGCCTAGCTGGGGCGTTCCTTGGTTGAGGCAGTTCGTTATTTGCAGAACACCCTGCTTCGAGGAGTTGATTTAGGGAAGGAACCACTGGATAACCTGTGTCTCTTTGGACTTGTTAGAAAGCACAGGGATGTATGCTGCGTGTGCCCGTGGGAATGGGGGCCTGATGGAACTAGCCTTGCTTTCCCATTTTGAAAGCTCCTTTCATGGTGCCTTGAAGCTACTTGAAATTGACTGCTGTTGACAGCCTACGAGCCACTGTAGGCATGGCTCTGGGAAGAAAACGAGTTTCCTCTAGCTAAGCCGGGTGCTCCCATGGCCGGGGTGGAGCTCATCCTGCCACGCTCTAGAGCTAAGGGAAACTCCACGTGAGTACTGGCCTCGACGTAAGTCCCTGAGTAGCCGCGCAGAAAGGGAGGCATGCAGCTGTTTCCATGAGGTCTTAGTCGCTGTTCTGCTTGATTTTACTTTATTTTTTTTTAAGATTTATTTTTTGATCTTTTGATTGCTATGTTGTGTCTTCGTTTCTGTGCTAGGGCTCTCTCCAGTTGCGGCAAATGGGGGCCACTCTTCATTGCGGTGCGTGGGTCTCTGACTGTCGCGGCCTCTCTTGTTGCGGAGCACAGGCTCCAGACGCGCAGGGTCAGTAGTTGTGGCTCACGGGCCCAGTTGCTCCGCGGCATGTGTGATCCTCTCAGACCAGGGCTCGAACCCGTGTCCCCTGCATTGGCAGGCAGATTCTCAACCACTGCGCCACCAGGGAAGCCCCTGTTCTGCTTTATTTTAAAGGAAGTACCCTTTTCAGGACTCGTAGGTCCCTCGGGTGTGCATCATTTTCCCTCCAAGATCCCTGAGTACCTCCAGACCCCTGTGGGCCTGCTGAGCAACATCGAGGCCCAAAGGTCGCTCCCTCGGAGGCCCTTTGTGTATGCCGAGTGATGGGCAACACACTGCACGTTCCTTAAGGAGAGCTACATTTCCAGAGCACTGCAACAGCCTCAGGACCATATTTCTAGCCAGTGCGACGTGCCATGGAAGTGTTCGTCACGGCCCCCGTCTGAGCTGCCATGAGAAAACACCCCTGCTTAGAATTCTTCGAGGACCTCGTACCTGAAGTCACTCTGCTCGAGGAGAAAGTCAGCATCCTACCATGCTGTGTCGCAAACGGGACACTCAGCGTGAGCACTTGCCTCGAGGTAAGGCCCTGAATTGCCGTGCAGAAGCGGAGGCGTGCAGCAGTTTCCAGGAGGCCGTAGCCGCTGCTCTGCATTAGTTTATTTATTTATTTATTTATCTATCTATCTGTCTATCTATTTATTTATTTATTTAATTTATCATTTTTTTTGACTGTGTTGGGTGCTCGTTGCTGTATGTGAGCTTTCTCTAGTAGCAGTGAGCGGGGGCTACTCTTCGTTGCGGGGCGCAGGCTTCTCATTGCGGTGACTCCTCTTGTTGTGGAGCACAGGCTCTAGGCACGTGGACTTCAGTAGTTCTGGCATGCGGGCTCAGTCGTTGTGGCTCCCTGGCTCTAGAGCGCAGGCTCAGTCGCTGTGGTGCACGGGCTTAGGTGCTCCGCAGCATGTGAGATCTTGGTGGACCAGGGCTCGAAACCATGTCCCTTGCATCGGCAGGTGGATTCCCAACCATTGCACCACAAGGGAAGCCCCTGCTCTGCATTGTTTTAATGTCAGTACGCTTTGCAGGACATCTAGGAGCCTCGCGTGGGCACCCTATTCCCTGCAAGAACACTGAGTAGCCCCAGGCCCCCATGGGCCCGCTAAGCCACATCCAGACCCATAGCCCTTCGGAGCCACTCTGTGTATGCTGAGTGTAGGGCAACACACTGCACTCTTTCTTGGGACAGCTTGATTTCCCCAGCACTCCCACAGGTCCACGAACACCGTTCTAGCAGGTCCAACATGCCGTGCAAGTCTGGCTCATTGCCCAAGTCTGAGCTGCACTGAGAAAAACCCTAGGCTTCGTATTCCATCTGGGACTCCCTGCCTGAAGTCACCCTGCCTCCAAGAGAAATTGGGCTTGCATTCCGACTGCAACTAAATCCCAGTTCCTCGGGTAACACTGCAGGCTTTTGAAGAGCCACGGGCCCGGAGGCCTAGCTGGGGCGTTCCTTGGTTGAGGCAGTTCGTTATTTGCAGAACACCCTGCTTCGAGGAGTTGATTTAGGGAAGGAACCACTGGATAACCTGTGTCTCTTTGGACTTGTTAGAAAGCACAGGGATGTATGCTGCGTGTGCCCGTGGGAATGGGGGCCTGATGGATCTAGCCTTGCTTTCCCATTTTAAAAGCTCCATTCATACTGCCTTGAAGCTACTTGAAATTGACTGCTGTTGACAGGCCACTAGCCACTGTAGGCATGGCTCTGGGAAGAAAATGAGTTTTCTCTAGCTAAGCCGGGTGCTTCCATGGCTGGGGTGGACCTCATCCTGCCATGCTCTAGAGCTAAAGGGAAACTCCACGTGAGTACTGGCCTCGAGGTAAGGCCCTGAGTAACCGTGCAGGAAGGGAGGCATTCAGCTGTTTCCATGAGGTCATTTTCGCTGTTCTGCTTTATTTTATTTTATTTTGTTTTAAGATTTATTTTTTGATTGATTGATTGCTATGTTGGGTCTTCGTTTCTGTGCTAGGGCTCTCTCCAGTTGCAGCAAGTGGGGGCCACTCTTCATCGCGGTGTGCGGGCCTCTCACTATCGCGGCCTCTCTTGTTGCGGAGCACAGGCTCCAGACGCGCAGGGTCAGTAGTTGTGGCTCACGGGCCCAGTTGCTCCGCGGCATGTGTGATCCTCTCTGACCAGGGCTCGAACCCTTGTCCCCTGCATTGGCAGGCAGATTCTCAACCACTGCGCCACCACGGAAGCCCCTGTTCTGCTTTATTTTAAAGGAAATACCCTTTTCAGGTCTCGTAGGCCCCTCGTGTGTGCATCATTTTCCCTCCAAGATCCCTGAGTACCTCCAGACCCCTGTGGGCCTGCTGAGCAACATGGAGGCCCAAAGGTCGCTCCCTCGGTGGCCCTCTGTGTATGCGGAGTGATGGGCAACACACTGCACGTTCCTTACGGAGAGCTACATTTCCAGAACACTGGAACAACCTCAGGACCACATTTCTAGCCAGTGCGATGTGCCATGCAAGTGTTCGTCACGGCCCCCGTCTGAGCTGCCATGAGAAAACACTCTGCTTAGAATTCTTCGAGGACCTCATACCTGAAGTCACTCTGCTCGAGGAGAAAGTCAGCATCCTACCATGCTGTGGTGCTAATGGGACACTCAGCGTGAGCAGTTGCCTCGAGGTAAGGCCCTGAATTGCCGTGCAGAAGCGGAGGGGTTCAGCAGTTTTTAGGAGGCCGTAGCCGCTGCTCTGCATTAGTTTATTTATTTATTTGTTTCTTTATCTATCTATCTATCTATCTATTTATTTATTTAATTTATCATTTGTTTTCACTGTGTTGGGTCTTCGTTGCTGCATGTGAGCTTTCTCTAGTTGCAGCGAGCGGAGGCTGTTCTTCGTTGCGGTGCGCGGGCTTCTCATTGAGGTGGCTCCTCTAGTTGTGGAGCACAGGCTCTAAGCACATGGACTTCAGTAGTTGTGGCCTGCGGGCTCAGTCGTTGTGGCTCCCGGGCTCTAGAGCGCAGGCTCAGTCGTTGTGGTGCACGGGCTTAGGTGCTCCGCAGCATGTGAGATCTTGGTGGACCTTGGCTCGAACCCATGTCCCCTACATCGGCAGGTGGATTCCCAACCACTGCACCACAAGGGAAGCCCCTGGTCTGCATTATTTTAATTTCAGTACGCTTTGCAGGACATCTAGGAGCCTCGCGTGGGCACCCTATTCCCTGCAAGAACGCTGAGTACCCCCAGGCCCCCATGGGCCCGCTAAGCAACATCCAGGCCCGTAGCTCTTTGGAACCACTCTGTGTATGCCGAGTGTAGGGCAACACACTGCACTCTTTCTTGGGACAGCTTGATTTCCCCAGCACTCCCACAGGTCCACGAACACCGTTCTAGCAGGTCCAACATGCCGTGCAAGTCTGGCTCATTGCCCAAGTCTGAGCTGCACCCAGAAAAACCCTCGGCTTCGTATTCCATCTGGGACTCCCTGCCTGAAGTCACCCTGCCTCCAAGAGAAATTGGGCTTGCATTCCGACTGCAACTAAATCCCAGTTCCTCGGGTAACACTGCAGGCTTTTGAAGAGCCACGGGCCCGGAGGCCTAGCTGGGGCGTTCCTTGGTTGAGGCAGTTCGTTATTTGCAGAACACCCTGCTTCGAGGAGTTGATTTAGGGAAGGAACCACTGGATAACCTGTGTCTCTTTGGACTTGTTAGAAAGCACAGGGATGTATGCTGCGTGTGCCCGTGGGAATGGGGGCCTGATGGAACTAGCCTTGCTTTCCCATTTTGAAAGCTCCTTTCATGGTGCCTTGAAGCTACTTGAAATTGACTGCTGTTGACAGCCTACGAGCCACTGTAGGCATGGCTCTGGGAAGAAAACGAGTTTCCTCTAGCTAAGCCGGGTGCTCCCATGGCCGGGGTGGAGCTCATCCTGCCACGCTCTAGAGCTAAGGGAAACTCCACGTGAGTACTGGCCTCGACGTAAGTCCCTGAGTAGCCGCGCAGAAAGGGAGGCATGCAGCTGTTTCCATGAGGTCTTAGTCGCTGTTCTGCTTGATTTTACTTTATTTGTTTTTAAGATTTATTTTTTGATCTTTTGATTGCTATGTTGTGTCTTCGTTTCTGTGCTAGGGCTCTCTCCAGTTGCGGCAAATGGGGGCCACTCTTCATTGCGGTGCGTGGGTCTCTGACTGTCGCGGCCTCTCTTGTTGCGGAGCACAGGCTCCAGACGCGCAGGGTCAGTAGTTGTGGCTCACGGGCCCAGTTGCTCCGCGGCATGTGTGATCCTCTCAGACCAGGGCTCGAACCCGTGTCCCCTGCATTGGCAGGCAGATTCTCAACCACTGCGCCACCAGGGAAGCCCCTGTTCTGCTTTATTTTAAAGGAAGTACCCTTTTCAGGACTCGTAGGTCCCTCGGGTGTGCATCATTTTCCCTCCAAGATCCCTGAGTACCTCCAGACCCCTGTGGGCCTGCTGAGCAACATGGAGGCCCAAAGGTCGCTCCCTCGGAGGCCCTTTGTGTATGCCGAGTGATGGGCAACACACTGCACGTTCCTTAAGGAGAGCTACATTTCCAGAGCACTGCAACAGCCTCAGGACCATATTTCTAGCCAGTGCGACGTGCCATGGAAGTGTTCGTCACGGCCCCCGTCTGAGCTGCCATGAGAAAACACCCCTGCTTAGAATTCTTCGAGGACCTCGTACCTGAAGTCACTCTGCTCGAGGAGAAAGTCAGCATCCTACCATGCTGTGTCGCAAACGGGACACTCAGCGTGAGCACTTGCCTCGAGGTAAGGCCCTGAATTGCCGTGCAGAAGCGGAGGCGTGCAGCAGTTTCCAGGAGGCCGTAGCCGCTGCTCTGCATTAGTTTATTTATTTATTTATTTATCTATCTATCTGTCTATCTATTTATTTATTTATTTAATTTATCATTTTTTTTGACTGTGTTGGGTGCTCGTTGCTGTATGTGAGCTTTCTCTAGTAGCAGTGAGCGGGGGCTACTCTTCGTTGCGGGGCGCAGGCTTCTCATTGCGGTGACTCCTCTTGTTGTGGAGCACAGGCTCTAGGCACGTGGACTTCAGTAGTTCTGGCATGCGGGCTCAGTCGTTGTGGCTCCCTGGCTCTAGAGCGCAGGCTCAGTCGCTGTGGTGCACGGGCTTAGGTGCTCCGCAGCATGTGAGATCTTGGTGGACCAGGGCTCGAAACCATGTCCCTTGCATCGGCAGGTGGATTCCCAACCATTGCACCACAAGGGAAGCCCCTGCTCTGCATTGTCTTAATGTCAGTACGCTTTGCAGGACATCTAGGAGCCTCGCGTGGGCACCCTATTCCCTGCAAGAACACTGAGTACCCCCAGGCCCCCATGGGCCCGCTAAGCCACATCCAGACCCATAGCCCTTCGGAGCCACTCTGTGTATGCTGAGTGTAGGGCAACACACTGCACTCTTTCTTGGGACAGCTTGATTTCCCCAGCACTCCCACAGGTCCACGAACACCGTTCTAGCAGGTCCAACATGCCGTGCAAGTCTGGCTCATTGCCCAAGTCTGAGCTGCACTGAGAAAAACCCTCGGCTTCGTATTCCATCTGGGACTCCCTGCCTGAAGTCACCCTGCCTCCAAGAGAAATTGGGCTTGCATTCCGACTGCAACTAAATCCCAGTTCCTCGGGTAACACTGCAGGCTTTTGAAGAGCCACGGGCCCGGAGGCCTAGCTGGGGCGTTCCTTGGTTGAGGCAGTTCGTTATTTGCAGAACACCCTGCTTCGAGGAGTTGATTTAGGGAAGGAACCACTGGATAACCTGTGTCTCTTTGGACTTGTTAGAAAGCACAGGGATGTATGCTGCGTGTGCCCGTGGGAATGGGGGCCTGATGGATCTAGCCTTGCTTTCCCATTTTAAAAGCTCCATTCATACTGCCTTGAAGCTACTTGAAATTGACTGCTGTTGACAGGCCACTAGCCACTGTAGGCATGGCTCTGGGAAGAAAATGAGTTTTCTCTAGCTAAGCCGGGTGCTTCCATGGCTGGGGTGGACCTCATCCTGCCATGCTCTAGAGCTAAAGGGAAACTCCACGTGAGTACTGGCCTCGAGGTAAGGCCCTGAGTAACCGTGCAGGAAGGGAGGCATTCAGCTGTTTCCATGAGGTCATTTTCGCTGTTCTGCTTTATTTTATTTTATTTTTTTTTAAGATTTATTTTTTGATTGATTGATTGCTATGTTGGGTCTTCGTTTCTGTGCTAGGGCTCTCTCCAGTTGCAGCAAGTGGGGGCCACTCTTCATCGCGGTGTGCGGGCCTCTCACTATCGCAGCCTCTCTTGTTGCGGAGCACAGGCTCCAGACGCGCAGGGTCAGTCGTTGTGGCTCACGGGCCCAGTTGCTCCGCGGCATGTGTGATCCTCTCTGACCAGGGCTCGAACCCTTGTCCCCTGCATTGGCAGGCAGATTCTCAACCACTGCGCCACCACGGAAGCCCCTGTTCTGCTTTATTTTAAAGGAAATACCCTTTTCAGGTCTCGTAGGCCCCTCGTGTGTGCATCATTTTCCCTCCAAGATCCCTGAGTACCTCCAGACCCCTGTGGGCCTGCTGAGCAACATGGAGGCCCAAAGGTCGCTCCCTCGGTGGCCCTCTGTGTATGCGGAGTGATGGGCAACACACTGCACGTTCCTTACGGAGAGCTACATTTCCAGAACACTGGAACAACCTCAGGACCACATTTCTAGCCAGTGCGATGTGCCATGCAAGTGTTCGTCACGGCCCCCGTCTGAGCTGCCATGAGAAAACACTCTGCTTAGAATTCTTCGAGGACCTCATACCTGAAGTCACTCTGCTCGAGGAGAAAGTCAGCATCCTACCATGCTGTGGTGCTAATGGGACACTCAGCGTGAGCAGTTGCCTCGAGGTAAGGCCCTGAATAGCGGTGCAGAAGCGGAGGGGTTCAGCAGTTTTTAGGAGGCCGTAGCCGCTGCTCTGCATTAGTTTATTTATTTATTTGTTTCTTTATCTATCTATCTATCTATCTATTTATTTATTTAATTTATCATTTGTTTTCACTGTGTTGGGTCTTCGTTGCTGCATGTGAGCTTTCTCTAGTTGCAGCGAGCGGAGGCTGTTCTTCGTTGCGGTGCGCGGGCTTCTCATTGAGGTGGCTCCTCTAGTTGTGGAGCACAGGCTCTAAGCACATGGACTTCAGTAGTTGTGGCCTGCGGGCTCAGTCGTTGTGGCTCCCAGGCTCTAGAGCGCAGGCTCAGTCGTTGTGGTGCACGGGCTTAGGTGCTCCGCAGCATGTGAGATCTTGGTGGACCTTGGCTCGAACCCATGTCCCCTACATCGGCAGGTGGATTCCCAACCACTGCACCACAAGGGAAGCCCCTGGTCTGCATTATTTTAATTTCAGTACGCTTTGCAGGACATCTAGGAGCCTCGCGTGGGCACCCTATTCCCTGCAAGAACGCTGAGTACCCCCAGGCCCCCATGGGCCCGCTAAGCAACATCCAGGCCCGTAGCTCTTTGGAACCACTCTGTGTATGCCGAGTGTAGGGCAACACACTGCACTCTTTCTTGGGACAGCTTGATTTCCCCAGCACTCCCACAGGTCCACGAACACCGTTCTAGCAGGTCCAACATGCCGTGCAAGTCTGGCTCATTGCCCAAGTCTGAGCTGCACCCAGAAAAACCCTCGGCTTCGTATTCCATCTGGGACTCCCTGCCTGAAGTCACCCTGCCTCCAAGAGAAATTGGGCTTGCATTCCGACTGCAACTAAATCCCAGTTCCTCGGGTAACACTGCAGGCTTTTGAAGAGCCACGGGCCCGGAGGCCTAGCTGGGGCGTTCCTTGGTTGAGGCAGTTCGTTATTTGCAGAACACCCTGCTTCGAGGAGTTGATTTAGGGAAGGAACCACTGGATAACCTGTGTCTCTTTGGACTTGTTAGAAAGCACAGGGATGTATGCTGCGTGTGCCCGTGGGAATGGGGGCCTGATGGAACTAGCCTTGCTTTCCCATTTTGAAAGCTCCTTTCATGGTGCCTTGAAGCTACTTGAAATTGACTGCTGTTGACAGCCTACGAGCCACTGTAGGCATGGCTCTGGGAAGAAAACGAGTTTCCTCTAGCTAAGCCGGGTGCTCCCATGGCCGGGGTGGAGCTCATCCTGCCACGCTCTAGAGCTAAGGGAAACTCCACGTGAGTACTGGCCTCGACGTAAGTCCCTGAGTAGCCGCGCAGAAAGGGAGGCATGCAGCTGTTTCCATGAGGTCTTAGTCGCTGTTCTGCTTGATTTTACTTTATTTTTTTTTAAGATTTATTTTTTGATCTTTTGATTGCTATGTTGTGTCTTCGTTTCTGTGCTAGGGCTCTCTCCAGTTGCGGCAAATGGGGGCCACTCTTCATTGCGGTGCGTGGGTCTCTGACTGTCGCGGCCTCTCTTGTTGCGGAGCACAGGCTCCAGACGCGCAGGGTCAGTAGTTGTGGCTCACGGGCCCAGTTGCTCCGCGGCATGTGTGATCCTCTCAGACCAGGGCTCGAACCCGTGTCCCCTGCATTGGCAGGCAGATTCTCAACCACTGCGCCACCAGGGAAGCCCCTGTTCTGCTTTATTTTAAAGGAAGTACCCTTTTCAGGACTCGTAGGTCCCTCGGGTGTGCATCATTTTCCCTCCAAGATCCCTGAGTACCTCCAGACCCCTGTGGGCCTGCTGAGCAACATCGAGGCCCAAAGGTCGCTCCCTCGGAGGCCCTTTGTGTATGCCGAGTGATGGGCAACACACTGCACGTTCCTTAAGGAGAGCTACATTTCCAGAGCACTGCAACAGCCTCAGGACCATATTTCTAGCCAGTGCGACGTGCCATGGAAGTGTTCGTCACGGCCCCCGTCTGAGCTGCCATGAGAAAACACCCCTGCTTAGAATTCTTCGAGGACCTCGTACCTGAAGTCACTCTGCTCGAGGAGAAAGTCAGCATCCTACCATGCTGTGTCGCAAACGGGACACTCAGCGTGAGCACTTGCCTCGAGGTAAGGCCCTGAATTGCCGTGCAGAAGCGGAGGCGTGCAGCAGTTTCCAGGAGGCCGTAGCCGCTGCTCTGCATTAGTTTATTTATTTATTTATTTATCTATCTATCTGTCTATCTATTTATTTATTTATTTAATTTATCATTTTTTTTGACTGTGTTGGGTGCTCGTTGCTGTATGTGAGCTTTCTCTAGTAGCAGTGAGCGGGGGCTACTCTTCGTTGCGGGGCGCAGGCTTCTCATTGCGGTGACTCCTCTTGTTGTGGAGCACAGGCTCTAGGCACGTGGACTTCAGTAGTTCTGGCATGCGGGCTCAGTCGTTGTGGCTCCCTGGCTCTAGAGCGCAGGCTCAGTCGCTGTGGTGCACGGGCTTAGGTGCTCCGCAGCATGTGAGATCTTGGTGGACCAGGGCTCGAAACCATGTCCCTTGCATCGGCAGGTGGATTCCCAACCATTGCAGCACAAGGGAAGCCCCTGCTCTGCATTGTTTTAATGTCAGTACGCTTTGCAGGACATCTAGGAGCCTCGCGTGGGCACCCTATTCCCTGCAAGAACACTGAGTAGCCCCAGGCCCCCATGGGCCCGCTAAGCCACATCCAGACCCATAGCCCTTCGGAGCCACTCTGTGTATGCTGAGTGTAGGGCAACACACTGCACTCTTTCTTGGGACAGCTTGATTTCCCCAGCACTCCCACAGGTCCACGAACACCGTTCTAGCAGGTCCAACATGCCGTGCAAGTCTGGCTCATTGCCCAAGTCTGAGCTGCACTGAGAAAAACCCTCGGCTTCGTATTCCATCTGGGACTCCCTGCCTGAAGTCACCCTGCCTCCAAGAGAAATTGGGCTTGCATTCCGACTGCAACTAAATCCCAGTTCCTCGGGTAACACTGCAGGCTTTTGAAGAGCCACGGGCCCGGAGGCCTAGCTGGGGCGTTCCTTGGTTGAGGCAGTTCGTTATTTGCAGAACACCCTGCTTCGAGGAGTTGATTTAGGGAAGGAACCACTGGATAACCTGTGTCTCTTTGGACTTGTTAGAAAGCACAGGGATGTATGCTGCGTGTGCCCGTGGGAATGGGGGCCTGATGGATCTAGCCTTGCTTTCCCATTTTAAAAGCTCCATTCATACTGCCTTGAAGCTACTTGAAATTGACTGCTGTTGACAGGCCACTAGCCACTGTAGGCATGGCTCTGGGAAGAAAATGAGTTTTCTCTAGCTAAGCCGGGTGCTTCCATGGCTGGGGTGGACCTCATCCTGCCATGCTCTAGAGCTAAAGGGAAACTCCACGTGAGTACTGGCCTCGAGGTAAGGCCCTGAGTAACCGTGCAGGAAGGGAGGCATTCAGCTGTTTCCATGAGGTCATTTTCGCTGTTCTGCTTTATTTTATTTTATTTTTTTTTAAGATTTATTTTTTGATTGATTGATTGCTATGTTGGGTCTTCGTTTCTGTGCTAGGGCTCTCTCCAGTTGCAGCAAGTGGGGGCCACTCTTCATCGCGGTGTGCGGGCCTCTCACTATCGCGGCCTCTCTTGTTGCGGAGCACAGGCTCCAGACGCGCAGGGTCAGTAGTTGTGGCTCACGGGCCCAGTTGCTCCGCGGCATGTGTGATCCTCTCTGACCAGGGCTCGAACCCTTGTCCCCTGCATTGGCAGGCAGATTCTCAACCACTGCGCCACCACGGAAGCCCCTGTTCTGCTTTATTTTAAAGGAAATACCCTTTTCAGGTCTCGTAGGCCCCTCGTGTGTGCATCATTTTCCCTCCAAGATCCCTGAGTACCTCCAGACCCCTGTGGGCCTGCTGAGCAACATGGAGGCCCAAAGGTCGCTCCCTCGGTGGCCCTCTGTGTATGCGGAGTGATGGGCAACACACTGCACGTTCCTTACGGAGAGCTACATTTCCAGAACACTGGAACAACCTCAGGACCACATTTCTAGCCAGTGCGATGTGCCATGCAAGTGTTCGTCACGGCCCCCGTCTGAGCTGCCATGAGAAAACACTCTGCTTAGAATTCTTCGAGGACCTCATACCTGAAGTCACTCTGCTCGAGGAGAAAGTCAGCATCCTACCATGCTGTGGTGCTAATGGGACACTCAGCGTGAGCAGTTGCCTCGAGGTAAGGCCCTGAATTGCCGTGCAGAAGCGGAGGGGTTCAGCAGTTTTTAGGAGGCCGTAGCCGCTGCTCTGCATTAGTTTATTTATTTATTTGTTTCTTTATCTATCTATCTATCTATCTATTTATTTATTTAATTTATCATTTGTTTTCACTGTGTTGGGTCTTCGTTGCTGCATGTGAGCTTTCTCTAGTTGCAGCGAGCGGAGGCTGTTCTTCGTTGCGGTGCGCGGGCTTCTCATTGAGGTGGCTCCTCTAGTTGTGGAGCACAGGCTCTAAGCACATGGACTTCAGTAGTTGTGGCCTGCGGGCTCAGTCGTTGTGGCTCCCGGGCTCTAGAGCGCAGGCTCAGTCGTTGTGGTGCACGGGCTTAGGTGCTCCGCAGCATGTGAGATCTTGGTGGACCTTGGCTCGAACCCATGTCCCCTACATCGGCAGGTGGATTCCCAACCACTGCACCACAAGGGAAGCCCCTGGTCTGCATTATTTTAATTTCAGTACGCTTTGCAGGACATCTAGGAGCCTCGCGTGGGCACCCTATTCCCTGCAAGAACGCTGAGTACCCCCAGGCCCCCATGGGCCCGCTAAGCAACATCCAGGCCCGTAGCTCTTTGGAACCACTCTGTGTATGCCGAGTGTAGGGCAACACACTGCACTCTTTCTTGGGACAGCTTGATTTCCCCAGCACTCCCACAGGTCCACGAACACCGTTCTAGCAGGTCCAACATGCCGTGCAAGTCTGGCTCATTGCCCAAGTCTGAGCTGCACCCAGAAAAACCCTCGGCTTCGTATTCCATCTGGGACTCCCTGCCTGAAGTCACCCTGCCTCCAAGAGAAATTGGGCTTGCATTCCGACTGCAACTAAATCCCAGTTCCTCGGGTAACACTGCAGGCTTTTGAAGAGCCACGGGCCCGGAGGCCTAGCTGGGGCGTTCCTTGGTTGAGGCAGTTCGTTATTTGCAGAACACCCTGCTTCGAGGAGTTGATTTAGGGAAGGAACCACTGGATAACCTGTGTCTCTTTGGACTTGTTAGAAAGCACAGGGATGTATGCTGCGTGTGCCCGTGGGAATGGGGGCCTGATGGAACTAGCCTTGCTTTCCCATTTTGAAAGCTCCTTTCATGGTGCCTTGAAGCTACTTGAAATTGACTGCTGTTGACAGCCTACGAGCCACTGTAGGCATGGCTCTGGGAAGAAAACGAGTTTCCTCTAGCTAAGCCGGGTGCTCCCATGGCCGGGGTGGAGCTCATCCTGCCACGCTCTAGAGCTAAGGGAAACTCCACGTGAGTACTGGCCTCGACGTAAGTCCCTGAGTAGCCGCGCAGAAAGGGAGGCATGCAGCTGTTTCCATGAGGTCTTAGTCGCTGTTCTGCTTGATTTTACTTTATTTGTTTTTAAGATTTATTTTTTGATCTTTTGATTGCTATGTTGTGTCTTCGTTTCTGTGCTAGGGCTCTCTCCAGTTGCGGCAAATGGGGGCCACTCTTCATTGCGGTGCGTGGGTCTCTGACTGTCGCGGCCTCTCTTGTTGCGGAGCACAGGCTCCAGACGCGCAGGGTCAGTAGTTGTGGCTCACGGGCCCAGTTGCTCCGCGGCATGTGTGATCCTCTCAGACCAGGGCTCGAACCCGTGTCCCCTGCATTGGCAGGCAGATTCTCAACCACTGCGCCACCAGGGAAGCCCCTGTTCTGCTTTATTTTAAAGGAAGTACCCTTTTCAGGACTCGTAGGTCCCTCGGGTGTGCATCATTTTCCCTCCAAGATCCCTGAGTACCTCCAGACCCCTGTGGGCCTGCTGAGCAACATCGAGGCCCAAAGGTCGCTCCCTCGGAGGCCCTTTGTGTATGCCGAGTGATGGGCAACACACTGCACGTTCCTTAAGGAGAGCTACATTTCCAGAGCACTGCAACAGCCTCAGGACCATATTTCTAGCCAGTGCGACGTGCCATGGAAGTGTTCGTCACGGCCCCCGTCTGAGCTGCCATGAGAAAACACCCCTGCTTAGAATTCTTCGAGGACCTCGTACCTGAAGTCACTCTGCTCGAGGAGAAAGTCAGCATCCTACCATGCTGTGTCGCAAACGGGACACTCAGCGTGAGCACTTGCCTCGAGGTAAGGCCCTGAATTGCCGTGCAGAAGCGGAGGCGTGCAGCAGTTTCCAGGAGGCCGTAGCCGCTGCTCTGCATTAGTTTATTTATTTATTTATTTATCTATCTATCTGTCTATCTATTTATTTATTTATTTAATTTATCATTTTTTTTGACTGTGTTGGGTGCTCGTTGCTGTATGTGAGCTTTCTCTAGTAGCAGTGAGCGGGGGCTACTCTTCGTTGCGGGGCGCAGGCTTCTCATTGCGGTGACTCCTCTTGTTGTGGAGCACAGGCTCTAGGCACGTGGACTTCAGTAGTTCTGGCATGCGGGCTCAGTCGTTGTGGCTCCCTGGCTCTAGAGCGCAGGCTCAGTCGCTGTGGTGCACGGGCTTAGGTGCTCCGCAGCATGTGAGATCTTGGTGGACCAGGGCTCGAAACCATGTCCCTTGCATCGGCAGGTGGATTCCCAACCATTGCACCACAAGGGAAGCCCCTGCTCTGCATTGTCTTAATGTCAGTACGCTTTGCAGGACATCTAGGAGCCTCGCGTGGGCACCCTATTCCCTGCAAGAACACTGAGTACCCCCAGGCCCCCATGGGCCCGCTAAGCCACATCCAGACCCATAGCCCTTCGGAGCCACTCTGTGTATGCTGAGTGTAGGGCAACACACTGCACTCTTTCTTGGGACAGCTTGATTTCCCCAGCACTCCCACAGGTCCACGAACACCGTTCTAGCAGGTCCAACATGCCGTGCAAGTCTGGCTCATTGCCCAAGTCTGAGCTGCACTGAGAAAAACCCTCGGCTTCGTATTCCATCTGGGACTCCCTGCCTGAAGTCACCCTGCCTCCAAGAGAAATTGGGCTTGCATTCCGACTGCAACTAAATCCCAGTTCCTCGGGTAACACTGCAGGCTTTTGAAGAGCCACGGGCCCGGAGGCCTAGCTGGGGCGTTCCTTGGTTGAGGCAGTTCGTTATTTGCAGAACACCCTGCTTCGAGGAGTTGATTTAGGGAAGGAACCACTGGATAACCTGTGTCTCTTTGGACTTGTTAGAAAGCACAGGGATGTATGCTGCGTGTGCCCGTGGGAATGGGGGCCTGATGGATCTAGCCTTGCTTTCCCATTTTAAAAGCTCCATTCATACTGCCTTGAAGCTACTTGAAATTGACTGCTGTTGACAGGCCACTAGCCACTGTAGGCATGGCTCTGGGAAGAAAATGAGTTTTCTCTAGCTAAGCCGGGTGCTTCCATGGCTGGGGTGGACCTCATCCTGCCATGCTCTAGAGCTAAGGGAAACTCCACGTGAGTACTGGCCTCGACGTAAGTCCCTGAGTAGCCGCGCAGAAAGGGAGGCATGCAGCTGTTTCCATGAGGTCTTAGTCGCTGTTCTGCTTGATTTTACTTTATTTTTTTTTAAGATTTATTTTTTGATCTTTTGATTGCTATGTTGTGTCTTCGTTTCTGTGCTAGGGCTCTCTCCAGTTGCGGCAAATGGGGGCCACTCTTCATTGCGGTGCGTGGGTCTCTGACTGTCGCGGCCTCTCTTGTTGAGGAGCACAGGCTCCAGACGCGCAGGGTCAGTAGTTGTGGCTCACGGGCCCAGTTGCTCCGCGGCATGTGTGATCCTCTCAGACCAGGGCTCGAACCCGTGTCCCCTGCATTGGCAGGCAGATTCTCAACCACTGCGCCACCAGGGAAGCCCCTGTTCTGCTTTATTTTAAAGGAAGTACCCTTTTCAGGACTCGTAGGTCCCTCGGGTGTGCATCATTTTCCCTCCAAGATCCCTGAGTACCTCCAGACCCCTGTGGGCCTGCTGAGCAACATCGAGGCCCAAAGGTCGCTCCCTCGGAGGCCCTTTGTGTATGCCGAGTGATGGGCAACACACTGCACGTTCCTTAAGGAGAGCTACATTTCCAGAGCACTGCAACAGCCTCAGGACCATATTTCTAGCCAGTGCGACGTGCCATGGAAGTGTTCGTCACGGCCCCCGTCTGAGCTGCCATGAGAAAACACCCCTGCTTAGAATTCTTCGAGGACCTCGTACCTGAAGTCACTCTGCTCGAGGAGAAAGTCAGCATCCTACCATGCTGTGTCGCAAACGGGACACTCAGCGTGAGCACTTGCCTCGAGGTAAGGCCCTGAATTGCCGTGCAGAAGCGGAGGCGTGCAGCAGTTTCCAGGAGGCCGTAGCCGCTGCTCTGCATTAGTTTATTTATTTATTTATTTATCTATCTATCTGTCTATCTATTTATTTATTTATTTAATTTATCATTTTTTTTGACTGTGTTGGGTGCTCGTTGCTGTATGTGAGCTTTCTCTAGTAGCAGTGAGCGGGGGCTACTCTTCGTTGCGGGGCGCAGGCTTCTCATTGCGGTGACTCCTCTTGTTGTGGAGCACAGGCTCTAGGCACGTGGACTTCAGTAGTTCTGGCATGCGGGCTCAGTCGTTGTGGCTCCCTGGCTCTAGAGCGCAGGCTCAGTCGCTGTGGTGCACGGGCTTAGGTGCTCCGCAGCATGTGAGATCTTGGTGGACCAGGGCTCGAAACCATGTCCCTTGCATCGGCAGGTGGATTCCCAACCATTGCACCACAAGGGAAGCCCCTGCTCTGCATTGTCTTAATGTCAGTACGCTTTGCAGGACATCTAGGAGCCTCGCGTGGGCACCCTATTCCCTGCAAGAACACTGAGTACCCCCAGGCCCCCATGGGCCCGCTAAGCCACATCCAGACCCATAGCCCTTCGGAGCCACTCTGTGTATGCCGAGTGTAGGGCAACACACTGCACTCTTTCTTGGGACAGCTTGATTTCCCCAGCACTCCCACAGGTCCACGAACACCGTTCTAGCAGGTCCAACATGCCGTGCAAGTCTGGCTCATTGCCCAAGTCTGAGCTGCACCCAGAAAAACCCTCGGCTTCGTATTCCATCTGGGACTCCCTGCCTGAAGTCACCCTGCCTCCAAGAGAAATTGGGCTTGCATTCCGACTGCAACTAAATCCCAGTTCCTCGGGTAACACTGCAGGCTTTTGAAGAGCCACGGGCCCGGAGGCCTAGCTGGGGCGTTCCTTGGTTGAGGCAGTTCGTTATTTGCAGAACACCCTGCTTCGAGGAGTTGATTTAGGGAAGGAACCACTGGATAACCTGTGTCTCTTTGGACTTGTTAGAAAGCACAGGGATGTATGCTGCGTGTGCCCGTGGGAATGGGGGCCTGATGGATCTAGCCTTGCTTTCCCATTTTAAAAGCTCCATTCATACTGCCTTGAAGCTACTTGAAATTGACTGCTGTTGACAGGCCACTAGCCACTGTAGGCATGGCTCTGGGAAGAAAATGAGTTTTCTCTAGCTAAGCCGGGTGCTTCCATGGCTGGGGTGGACCTCATCCTGCCATGCTCTAGAGCTAAGGGAAACTCCACGTGAGTACTGGCCTCGACGTAAGTCCCTGAGTAGCCGCGCAGAAAGGGAGGCATGCAGCTGTTTCCATGAGGTCTTAGTCGCTGTTCTGCTTGATTTTACTTTATTTTTTTTTAAGATTTATTTTTTGATCTTTTGATTGCTATGTTGTGTCTTCGTTTCTGTGCTAGGGCTCTCTCCAGTTGCGGCAAATGGGGGCCACTCTTCATTGCGGTGCGTGGGTCTCTGACTGTCGCGGCCTCTCTTGTTGAGGAGCACAGGCTCCAGACGCGCAGGGTCAGTAGTTGTGGCTCACGGGCCCAGTTGCTCCGCGGCATGTGTGATCCTCTCAGACCAGGGCTCGAACCCGTGTCCCCTGCATTGGCAGGCAGATTCTCAACCACTGTGCCACCAGGGAAGCCCCTGTTCTGCTTTATTTTAAAGGAAGTACCCTTTTCAGGACTCGTAGGTCCCTCGGGTGTGCATCATTTTCCCTCCAAGATCCCTGAGTACCTCCAGACCCCTGTGGGCCTGCTGAGCAACATCGAGGCCCAAAGGTCGCTCCCTCGGAGGCCCTTTGTGTATGCCGAGTGATGGGCAACACACTGCACGTTCCTTAAGGAGAGCTACATTTCCAGAGCACTGCAACAGCCTCAGGACCATATTTCTAGCCAGTGCGACGTGCCATGGAAGTGTTCGTCACGGCCCCCGTCTGAGCTGCCATGAGAAAACACCCCTGCTTAGAATTCTTCGAGGACCTCGTACCTGAAGTCACTCTGCTCGAGGAGAAAGTCAGCATCCTACCATGCTGTGTCGCAAACGGGACACTCAGCGTGAGCACTTGCCTCGAGGTAAGGCCCTGAATTGCCGTGCAGAAGCGGAGGCGTGCAGCAGTTTCCAGGAGGCCGTAGCCGCTGCTCTGCATTAGTTTATTTATTTATTTATTTATCTATCTATCTGTCTATCTATTTATTTATTTATTTAATTTATCATTTTTTTTGACTGTGTTGGGTGCTCGTTGCTGTATGTGAGCTTTCTCTAGTAGCAGTGAGCGGGGGCTACTCTTCGTTGCGGGGCGCAGGCTTCTCATTGCGGTGACTCCTCTTGTTGTGGAGCACAGGCTCTAGGCACGTGGACTTCAGTAGTTCTGGCATGCGGGCTCAGTCGTTGTGGCTCCCTGGCTCTAGAGCGCAGGCTCAGTCGCTGTGGTGCACGGGCTTAGGTGCTCCGCAGCATGTGAGATCTTGGTGGACCAGGGCTCGAAACCATGTCCCTTGCATCGGCAGGTGGATTCCCAACCATTGCACCACAAGGGAAGCCCCTGCTCTGCATTGTCTTAATGTCAGTACGCTTTGCAGGACATCTAGGAGCCTCGCGTGGGCACCCTATTCCCTGCAAGAACACTGAGTACCCCCAGGCCCCCATGGGCCCGCTAAGCCACATCCAGACCCATAGCCCTTCGGAGCCACTCTGTGTATGCTGAGTGTAGGGCAACACACTGCACTCTTTCTTGGGACAGCTTGATTTCCCCAGCACTCCCACAGGTCCACGAACACCGTTCTAGCAGGTCCAACATGCCGTGCAAGTCTGGCTCATTGCCCAAGTCTGAGCTGCACTGAGAAAAACCCTCGGCTTCGTATTCCATCTGGGACTCCCTGCCTGAAGTCACCCTGCCTCCAAGAGAAATTGGGCTTGCATTCCGACTGCAACTAAATCCCAGTTCCTCGGGTAACACTGCAGGCTTTTGAAGAGCCACGGGCCCGGAGGCCTAGCTGGGGCGTTCCTTGGTTGAGGCAGTTCGTTATTTGCAGAACACCCTGCTTCGAGGAGTTGATTTAGGGAAGGAACCACTGGATAACCTGTGTCTCTTTGGACTTGTTAGAAAGCACAGGGATGTATGCTGCGTGTGCCCGTGGGAATGGGGGCCTGATGGATCTAGCCTTGCTTTCCCATTTTAAAAGCTCCATTCATACTGCCTTGAAGCTACTTGAAATTGACTGCTGTTGACAGGCCACTAGCCACTGTAGGCATGGCTCTGGGAAGAAAATGAGTTTTCTCTAGCTAAGCCGGGTGCTTCCATGGCTGGGGTGGACCTCATCCTGCCATGCTCTAGAGCTAAGGGAAACTCCACGTGAGTACTGGCCTCGACGTAAGTCCCTGAGTAGCCGCGCAGAAAGGGAGGCATGCAGCTGTTTCCATGAGGTCTTAGTCGCTGTTCTGCTTGATTTTACTTTATTTTTTTTTAAGATTTATTTTTTGATCTTTTGATTGCTATGTTGTGTCTTCGTTTCTGTGCTAGGGCTCTCTCCAGTTGCGGCAAATGGGGGCCACTCTTCATTGCGGTGCGTGGGTCTCTGACTGTCGCGGCCTCTCTTGTTGAGGAGCACAGGCTCCAGACGCGCAGGGTCAGTAGTTGTGGCTCACGGGCCCAGTTGCTCCGCGGCATGTGTGATCCTCTCAGACCAGGGCTCGAACCCGTGTCCCCTGCATTGGCAGGCAGATTCTCAACCACTGCGCCACCAGGGAAGCCCCTGTTCTGCTTTATTTTAAAGGAAGTACCCTTTTCAGGACTCGTAGGTCCCTCGGGTGTGCATCATTTTCCCTCCAAGATCCCTGAGTACCTCCAGACCCCTGTGGGCCTGCTGAGCAACATCGAGGCCCAAAGGTCGCTCCCTCGGAGGCCCTTTGTGTATGCCGAGTGATGGGCAACACACTGCACGTTCCTTAAGGAGAGCTACATTTCCAGAGCACTGCAACAGCCTCAGGACCATATTTCTAGCCAGTGCGACGTGCCATGGAAGTGTTCGTCACGGCCCCCGTCTGAGCTGCCATGAGAAAACACCCCTGCTTAGAATTCTTCGAGGACCTCGTACCTGAAGTCACTCTGCTCGAGGAGAAAGTCAGCATCCTACCATGCTGTGTCGCAAACGGGACACTCAGCGTGAGCACTTGCCTCGAGGTAAGGCCCTGAATTGCCGTGCAGAAGCGGAGGCGTGCAGCAGTTTCCAGGAGGCCGTAGCCGCTGCTCTGCATTAGTTTATTTATTTATTTATTTATCTATCTATCTGTCTATCTATTTATTTATTTATTTAATTTATCATTTTTTTTGACTGTGTTGGGTGCTCGTTGCTGTATGTGAGCTTTCTCTAGTAGCAGTGAGCGGGGGCTACTCTTCGTTGCGGGGCGCAGGCTTCTCATTGCGGTGACTCCTCTTGTTGTGGAGCACAGGCTCTAGGCACGTGGACTTCAGTAGTTCTGGCATGCGGGCTCAGTCGTTGTGGCTCCCTGGCTCTAGAGCGCAGGCTCAGTCACTGTGGTGCACGGGCTTAGGTGCTCCGCAGCATGTGAGATCTTGGTGGACCAGGGCTCGAAACCATGTCCCTTGCATCGGCAGGTGGATTCCCAACCATTGCACCACAAGGGAAGCCCCTGCTCTGCATTGTTTTAATGTCAGTACGCTTTGCAGGACATCTAGGAGCCTCGCGTGGGCACCCTATTCCCTGCAAGAACACTGAGTAGCCCCAGGCCCCCATGGGCCCGCTAAGCCACATCCAGACCCATAGCCCTTCGGAGCCACTCTGTGTATGCTGAGTGTAGGGCAACACACTGCACTCTTTCTTGGGACAGCTTGATTTCCCCAGCACTCCCACAGGTCCACGAACACCGTTCTAGCAGGTCCAACATGCCGTGCAAGTCTGGCTCATTGCCCAAGTCTGAGCTGCACCGAGAAAAACCCTCGGCTTCGTATTCCATCTGGGACTCCCTGCCTGAAGTCACCCTGCCTCCAAGAGAAATTGGGCTTGCATTCCGACTGCAACTAAATCCCAGTTCCTCGGGTAACACTGCAGGCTTTTGAAGAGCCACGGGCCCGGAGGCCTAGCTGGGGCGTTCCTTGGTTGAGGCAGTTCGTTATTTGCAGAACACCCTGCTTCGAGGAGTTGATTTAGGGAAGGAACCACTGGATAACCTGTGTCTCTTTGGACTTGTTAGAAAGCACAGGGATGTATGCTGCGTGTGCCCGTGGGAATGGGGGCCTGATGGATCTAGCCTTGCTTTCCCATTTTAAAAGCTCCATTCATACTGCCTTGAAGCTACTTGAAATTGACTGCTGTTGACAGGCCACTAGCCACTGTAGGCATGGCTCTGGGAAGAAAATGAGTTTTCTCTAGCTAAGCCGGGTGCTTCCATGGCTGGGGTGGACCTCATCCTGCCATGCTCTAGAGCTAAAGGGAAACTCCACGTGAGTACTGGCCTCGAGGTAAGGCCCTGAGTAACCGTGCAGGAAGGGAGGCATTCAGCTGTTTCCATGAGGTCATTTTCGCTGTTCTGCTTTATTTTATTTTATTTTTTTTTAAGATTTATTTTTTGATTGATTGATTGCTATGTTGGGTCTTCGTTTCTGTGCTAGGGCTCTCTCCAGTTGCAGCAAGTGGGGGCCACTCTTCATCGCGGTGTGCGGGCCTCTCACTATCGCAGCCTCTCTTGTTGCGGAGCACAGGCTCCAGACGCGCAGGGTCAGTAGTTGTGGCTCACGGGCCCAGTTGCTCCGCGGCATGTGTGATCCTCTCTGACCAGGGCTCGAACCCTTGTCCCCTGCATTGGCAGGCAGATTCTCAACCACTGCGCCACCACGGAAGCCCCTGTTCTGCTTTATTTTAAAGGAAATACCCTTTTCAGGTCTCGTAGGCCCCTCGTGTGTGCATCATTTTCCCTCCAAGATCCCTGAGTACCTCCAGACCCCTGTGGGCCTGCTGAGCAACATGGAGGCCCAAAGGTCGCTCCCTCGGTGGCCCTCTGTGTATGCGGAGTGATGGGCAACACACTGCACGTTCCTTACGGAGAGCTACATTTCCAGAACACTGGAACAACCTCAGGACCACATTTCTAGCCAGTGCGATGTGCCATGCAAGTGTTCGTCACGGCCCCCGTCGGAGCTGCCATGAGAAAACACTCTGCTTAGAATTCTTCGAGGACCTCATACCTGAAGTCACTCTGCTCGAGGAGAAAGTCAGCATCCTACCATGCTGTGGCGCTAATGGGACACTCAGCGTGAGCAGTTGCCTCGAGGTAAGGCCCTGAATTGCCGTGCAGAAGCGGAGGGGTTCAGCAGTTTTTAGGAGGCCGTAGCCGCTGCTCTGCATTAGTTTATTTATTTATTTGTTTCTTTATCTATCTATCTATCTATTTATTTATTTATTTAATTTATCATTTGTTTTCACTGTGTTGGGTCTTCGTTGCTGCATGTGAGCTTTCTCTAGTTGCAGCGAGCGGAGGCTGTTCTTCGTTGCGGTGCGCGGGCTTCTCATTGAGGTGGCTCCTCTAGTTGTGGAGCACAGGCTCTAAGCACATGGACTTCAGTAGTTGTGGCCTGCGGGCTCAGTCGTTGTGGCTCCCGGGCTCTAGAGCGCAGGCTCAGTCGTTGTGGTGCACGGGCTTAGGTGCTCCGCAGCATGTGAGATCTTGGTGGACCTTGGCTCGAACCCATGTCCCCTACATCGGCAGGTGGATTCCCAACCACTGCACCACAAGGGAAGCCCCTGGTCTGCATTATTTTAATTTCAGTACGCTTTGCAGGACATCTAGGAGCCTCGCGTGGGCACCCTATTCCCTGCAAGAACGCTGAGTACCCCCAGGCCCCCATGGGCCCGCTAAGCAACATCCAGGCCCGTAGCTCTTTGGAACCACTCTGTGTATGCCGAGTGTAGGGCAACACACTGCACTCTTTCTTGGGACAGCTTGATTTCCCCAGCACTCCCACAGGTCCACGAACACCGTTCTAGCAGGTCCAACATGCCGTGCAAGTCTGGCTCATTGCCCAAGTCTGAGCTGCACCCAGAAAAACCCTCGGCTTCGTATTCCATCTGGGACTCCCTGCCTGAAGTCACCCTGCCTCCAAGAGAAATTGGGCTTGCATTCCGACTGCAACTAAATCCCAGTTCCTCGGGTAACGCTGCAGGCTTTTGAAGAGCCACGGGCCCGGAGGCCTAGCTGGGGCGTTCCTTGGTTGAGGCAGTTCGTTATTTGCAGAACACCCTGCTTCGAGGAGTTGATTTAGGGAAGGAACCACTGGATAACCTGTGTCTCTTTGGACTTGTTAGAAAGCACAGGGATGTATGCTGCGTGTGCCCGTGGGAATGGGGGCCTGATGGAACTAGCCTTGCTTTCCCATTTTGAAAGCTCCTTTCATGGTGCCTTGAAGCTACTTGAAATTGACTGCTGTTGACAGCCTACGAGCCACTGTAGGCATGGCTCTGGGAAGAAAACGAGTTTCCTCTAGCTAAGCCGGGTGCTCCCATGGCCGGGGTGGAGCTCATCCTGCCACGCTCTAGAGCTAAGGGAAACTCCACGTGAGTACTGGCCTCGACGTAAGTCCCTGAGTAGCCGCGCAGAAAGGGAGGCATGCAGCTGTTTCCATGAGGTCTTAGTCGCTGTTCTGCTTGATTTTACTTTATTTGTTTTTAAGATTTATTTTTTGATCTTTTGATTGCTATGTTGTGTCTTCGTTTCTGTGCTAGGGCTCTCTCCAGTTGCGGCAAATGGGGGCCACTCTTCATTGCGGTGCATGGGTCTCTGACTGTCGCGGCCTCTCTTGTTGCGGAGCACAGGCTCCAGACGCGCAGGGTCAGTAGTTGTGGCTCACGGGCCCAGTTGCTCCGCGGCATGTGTGATCCTCTCAGACCAGGGCTCGAACCCGTGTCCCCTGCATTGGCAGGCAGATTCTCAACCACTGCGCCACCAGGGAAGCCCCTGTTCTGCTTTATTTTAAAGGAAGTACCCTTTTCAGGACTCGTAGGTCCCTCGGGTGTGCATCATTTTCCCTCCAAGATCCCTGAGTACCTCCAGACCCCTGTGGGCCTGCTGAGCAACATCGAGGCCCAAAGGTCGCTCCCTCGGAGGCCCTTTGTGTATGCCGAGTGATGGGCAACACACTGCACGTTCCTTAAGGAGAGCTACATTTCCAGAGCACTGCAACAGCCTCAGGACCATATTTCTAGCCAGTGCGACGTGCCATGGAAGTGTTCGTCACGGCCCCCGTCTGAGCTGCCATGAGAAAACACCCCTGCTTAGAATTCTTCGAGGACCTCGTACCTGAAGTCACTCTGCTCGAGGAGAAAGTCAGCATCCTACCATGCTGTGTCGCAAACGGGACACTCAGCGTGAGCACTTGCCTCGAGGTAAGGCCCTGAATTGCCGTGCAGAAGCGGAGGCGTGCAGCAGTTTCCAGGAGGCCGTAGCCGCTGCTCTGCATTAGTTTATTTATTTATTTATTTATCTATCTATCTGTCTATCTATTTATTTATTTATTTAATTTATCATTTTTTTTGACTGTGTTGGGTGCTCGTTGCTGTATGTGAGCTTTCTCTAGTAGCAGTGAGCGGGGGCTACTCTTCGTTGCGGGGCGCAGGCTTCTCATTGCGGTGACTCCTCTTGTTGTGGAGCACAGGCTCTAGGCACGTGGACTTCAGTAGTTCTGCCATGCGGGCTCAGTCGTTGTGGCTCCCTGGCTCTAGAGCGCAGGCTCAGTCGCTGTGGTGCACGGGCTTAGGTGCTCCGCAGCATGTGAGATCTTGGTGGACCAGGGCTCGAAACCATGTCCCTTGCATCGGCAGGTGGATTCCCAACCATTGCACCACAAGGGAAGCCCCTGGTCTGCATTATTTTAATTTCAGTACGCTTTGCAGGACATCTAGGAGCCTCGCGTGGGCACCCTATTCCCTGCAAGAACGCTGAGTACCCCCAGGCCCCCATGGGCCCGCTAAGCAACATCCAGGCCCGTAGCTCTTTGGAACCACTCTGTGTATGCCGAGTGTAGGGCAACACACTGCACTCTTTCTTGGGACAGCTTGATTTCCCCAGCACTCCCACAGGTCCACGAACACCGTTCTAGCAGGTCCAACATGCCGTGCAAGTCTGGCTCATTGCCCAAGTCTGAGCTGCACCCAGAAAAACCCTCGGCTTCGTATTCCATCTGGGACTCCCTGCCTGAAGTCACCCTGCCTCCAAGAGAAATTGGGCTTGCATTCCGACTGCAACTAAATCCCAGTTCCTCGGGTAACGCTGCAGGCTTTTGAAGAGCCACGGGCCCGGAGGCCTAGCTGGGGCGTTCCTTGGTTGAGGCAGTTCGTTATTTGCAGAACACCCTGCTTCGAGGAGTTGATTTAGGGAAGGAACCACTGGATAACCTGTGTCTCTTTGGACTTGTTAGAAAGCACAGGGATGTATGCTGCGTGTGCCCGTGGGAATGGGGGCCTGATGGAACTAGCCTTGCTTTCCCATTTTGAAAGCTCCTTTCATGGTGCCTTGAAGCTACTTGAAATTGACTGCTGTTGACAGCCTACGAGCCACTGTAGGCATGGCTCTGGGAAGAAAACGAGTTTCCTCTAGCTAAGCCGGGTGCTCCCATGGCCGGGGTGGAGCTCATCCTGCCACGCTCTAGAGCTAAGGGAAACTCCACGTGAGTACTGGCCTCGACGTAAGTCCCTGAGTAGCCGCGCAGAAAGGGAGGCATGCAGCTGTTTCCATGAGGTCTTAGTCGCTGTTCTGCTTGATTTTACTTTATTTGTTTTTAAGATTTATTTTTTGATCTTTTGATTGCTATGTTGTGTCTTCGTTTCTGTGCTAGGGCTCTCTCCAGTTGCGGCAAATGGGGGCCACTCTTCATTGCGGTGCATGGGTCTCTGACTGTCGCGGCCTCTCTTGTTGCGGAGCACAGGCTCCAGACGCGCAGGGTCAGTAGTTGTGGCTCACGGGCCCAGTTGCTCCGCGGCATGTGTGATCCTCTCAGACCAGGGCTCGAACCCGTGTCCCCTGCATTGGCAGGCAGATTCTCAACCACTGCGCCACCAGGGAAGCCCCTGTTCTGCTTTATTTTAAAGGAAGTACCCTTTTCAGGACTCGTAGGTCCCTCGGGTGTGCATCATTTTCCCTCCAAGATCCCTGAGTACCTCCAGACCCCTGTGGGCCTGCTGAGCAACATCGAGGCCCAAAGGTCGCTCCCTCGGAGGCCCTTTGTGTATGCCGAGTGATGGGCAACACACTGCACGTTCCTTAAGGAGAGCTACATTTCCAGAGCACTGCAACAGCCTCAGGACCATATTTCTAGCCAGTGCGACGTGCCATGGAAGTGTTCGTCACGGCCCCCGTCTGAGCTGCCATGAGAAAACACCCCTGCTTAGAATTCTTCGAGGACCTCGTACCTGAAGTCACTCTGCTCGAGGAGAAAGTCAGCATCCTACCATGCTGTGTCGCAAACGGGACACTCAGCGTGAGCACTTGCCTCGAGGTAAGGCCCTGAATTGCCGTGCAGAAGCGGAGGCGTGCAGCAGTTTCCAGGAGGCCGTAGCCGCTGCTCTGCATTAGTTTATTTATTTATTTATTTATCTATCTATCTGTCTATCTATTTATTTATTTATTTAATTTATCATTTTTTTTGACTGTGTTGGGTGCTCGTTGCTGTATGTGAGCTTTCTCTAGTAGCAGTGAGCGGGGGCTACTCTTCGTTGCGGGGCGCAGGCTTCTCATTGCGGTGACTCCTCTTGTTGTGGAGCACAGGCTCTAGGCACGTGGACTTCAGTAGTTCTGCCATGCGGGCTCAGTCGTTGTGGCTCCCTGGCTCTAGAGCGCAGGCTCAGTCGCTGTGGTGCACGGGCTTAGGTGCTCCGCAGCATGTGAGATCTTGGTGGACCAGGGCTCGAAACCATGTCCCTTGCATCGGCAGGTGGATTCCCAACCATTGCACCACAAGGGAAGCCCCTGCTCTGCATTGTTTTAATGTCAGTACGCTTTGCAGGACATCTAGGAGCCTCGCGTGGGCACCCTATTCCCTGCAAGAACACTGAGTACCCCCAGGCCCCCATGGGCCCGCTAAGCCACATCCAGACCCATAGCCCTTCGGAGCCACTCTGTGTATGCTGAGTGTAGGGCAACACACTGCACTCTTTCTTGGGACAGCTTGATTTCCCCAGCACTCCCACAGGTCCATGAACACCGTTCTAGCAGGTCCAACATGCCGTGCAAGTCTGGCTCATTGCCCAAGTCTGAGCTGCACTGAGAAAAACCCTCGGCTTCGTATTCCATCTGGGACTCCCTGCCTGAAGTCACCCTGCCTCCAAGAGAAATTGGGCTTGCATTCCGACTGCAACTAAATCCCAGTTCCTCGGGTAACACTGCAGGCTTTTGAAGAGCCACGGGCCCGGAGGCCTAGCTGGGGCGTTCCTTGGTTGAGGCAGTTCGTTATTTGCAGAACACCCTGCTTCGAGGAGTTGATTTAGGGAAGGAACCACTGGATAACCTGTGTCTCTTTGGACTTGTTAGAAAGCACAGGGATGTATGCTGCGTGTGCCCGTGGGAATGGGGGCCTGATGGATCTAGCCTTGCTTTCCCATTTTAAAAGCTCCATTCATACTGCCTTGAAGCTACTTGAAATTGACTGCTGTTGACAGCCTACGAGCCACTGTAGGCATGGCTCTGGGAAGAAAATGAGTTTTCTCTAGCTAAGCCGGGTGCTTCCATGGCTGGGGTGGACCTCATCCTGCCATGCTCTAGAGCTAAGGGAAACTCCACGTGAGTACTGGCCTCGACGTAAGTCCCTGAGTAGCCGCGCAGAAAGGGAGGCATGCAGCTGTTTCCATGAGGTCTTAGTCGCTGTTCTGCTTGATTTTACTTTATTTTTTTTTAAGATTTATTTTTTGATCTTTTGATTGCTATGTTGTGTCTTCGTTTCTGTGCTAGGGCTCTCTCCAGTTGCGGCAAATGGGGGCCACTCTTCATTGCGGTGCGTGGGTCTCTGACTGTCGCGGCCTCTCTTGTTGCGGAGCACAGGCTCCAGACGCGCAGGGTCAGTAGTTGTGGCTCACGGGCCCAGTTGCTCCGCGGCATGTGTGATCCTCTCAGACCAGGGCTCGAACCCGTGTCCCCTGCATTGGCAGGCAGATTCTCAACCACTGCGCCACCAGGGAAGCCCCTGTTCTGCTTTATTTTAAAGGAAGTACCCTTTTCAGGACTCGTAGGTCCCTCGGGTGTGCATCATTTTCCCTCCAAGATCCCTGAGTACCTCCAGACCCCTGTGGGCCTGCTGAGCAACATCGAGGCCCAAAGGTCGCTCCCTCGGAGGCCCTTTGTGTATGCCGAGTGATGGGCAACACACTGCACGTTCCTTAAGGAGAGCTACATTTCCAGAGCACTGCAACAGCCTCAGGACCATATTTCTAGCCAGTGCGACGTGCCATGGAAGTGTTCGTCACGGCCCCCGTCTGAGCTGCCATGAGAAAACACCCCTGCTTAGAATTCTTCGAGGACCTCGTACCTGAAGTCACTCTGCTCGAGGAGAAAGTCAGCATCCTACCATGCTGTGTCGCAAACGGGACACTCAGCGTGAGCACTTGCCTCGAGGTAAGGCCCTGAATTGCCGTGCAGAAGCGGAGGCGTGCAGCAGTTTCCAGGAGGCCGTAGCCGCTGCTCTGCATTAGTTTATTTATTTATTTATTTATCTATCTATCTGTCTATCTATTTATTTATTTATTTAATTTATCATTTTTTTTGACTGTGTTGGGTGCTCGTTGCTGTATGTGAGCTTTCTCTAGTAGCAGTGAGCGGGGGCTACTCTTCGTTGCGGGGCGCAGGCTTCTCATTGCGGTGACTCCTCTTGTTGTGGAGCACAGGCTCTAGGCACGTGGACTTCAGTAGTTCTGGCATGCGGGCTCAGTCGTTGTGGCTCCCTGGCTCTAGAGCGCAGGCTCAGTCGCTGTGGTGCACGGGCTTAGGTGCTCCGCAGCATGTGAGATCTTGGTGGACCAGGGCTCGAAACCATGTCCCTTGCATCGGCAGGTGGATTCCCAACCATTGCACCACAAGGGAAGCCCCTGCTCTGCATTGTTTTAATGTCAGTACGCTTTGCAGGACATCTAGGAGCCTCGCGTGGGCACCCTATTCCCTGCAAGAACACTGAGTACCCCCAGGCCCCCATGGGCCCGCTAAGCCACATCCAGACCCATAGCCCTTCGGAGCCACTCTGTGTATGCTGAGTGTAGGGCAACACACTGCACTCTTTCTTGGGACAGCTTGATTTCCCCAGCACTCCCACAGGTCCACGAACACCGTTCTAGCAGGTCCAACATGCCGTGCAAGTCTGGCTCATTGCCCAAGTCTGAGCTGCACTGAGAAAAACCCTCGGCTTCGTATTCCATCTGGGACTCCCTGCCTGAAGTCACCCTGCCTCCAAGAGAAATTGGGCTTGCATTCCGACTGCAACTAAATCCCAGTTCCTCGGGTAACACTGCAGGCTTTTGAAGAGCCACGGGCCCGGAGGCCTAGCTGGGGCGTTCCTTGGTTGAGGCAGTTCGTTATTTGCAGAACACCCTGCTTCGAGGAGTTGATTTAGGGAAGGAACCACTGGATAACCTGTGTCTCTTTGGACTTGTTAGAAAGCACAGGGATGTATGCTGCGTGTGCCCGTGGGAATGGGGGCCTGATGGATCTAGCCTTGCTTTCCCATTTTAAAAGCTCCATTCATACTGCCTTGAAGCTACTTGAAATTGACTGCTGTTGACAGGCCACTAGCCACTGTAGGCATGGCTCTGGGAAGAAAATGAGTTTTCTCTAGCTAAGCCGGGTGCTTCCATGGCTGGGGTGGACCTCATCCTGCCATGCTCTAGAGCTAAAGGGAAACTCCACGTGAGTACTGGCCTCGAGGTAAGGCCCTGAGTAACCGTGCAGGAAGGGAGGCATTCAGCTGTTTCCATGAGGTCATTTTCGCTGTTCTGCTTTATTTTATTTTATTTTGTTTTAAGATTTATTTTTTGATTGATTGATTGCTATGTTGGGTCTTCGTTTCTGTGCTAGGGCTCTCTCCAGTTGCAGCAAGTGGGGGCCACTCTTCATCGCGGTGTGCGGGCCTCTCACTATCGCGGCCTCTCTTGTTGCGGAGCACAGGCTCCAGACGCGCAGGGTCAGTAGTTGTGGCTCACGGGCCCAGTTGCTCCGCGGCATGTGTGATCCTCTCTGACCAGGGCTCGAACCCTTGTCCCCTGCATTGGCAGGCAGATTCTCAACCACTGCGCCACCACGGAAGCGCCTGTTCTGCTTTATTTTAAAGGAAATACCCTTTTCAGGTCTCGTAGGCCCCTCGTGTGTGCATCATTTTCCCTCCAAGATCCCTGAGTACCTCCAGACCCCTGTGGGCCTGCTGAGCAACATGGAGGCCCAAAGGTCGCTCCCTCGGTGGCCCTCTGTGTATGCGGAGTGATGGGCAACACACTGCACGTTCCTTACGGAGAGCTATATTTCCAGAACACTGGAACAACCTCAGGACCACATTTCTAGCCAGTGCGATGTGCCATGCAAGTGTTCGTCACGGCCCCCGTCTGAGCTGCCATGAGAAAACACTCTGCTTAGAATTCTTCGAGGACCTCATACCTGAAGTCACTCTGCTCGAGGAGAAAGTCAGCATCCTACCATGCTGTGGCGCTAATGGGACACTCAGCGTGAGCACTTGCCTCGAGGTAAGGCCCTGAATTGCCGTGCAGAAGCGGAGGGGTTCAGCAGTTTTTAGGAGGCCGTAGCCGCTGCTCTGCATTAGTTTATTTATTTATTTGTTTCTTTATCTATCTATCTATCTATTTATTTATTTATTTAATTTATCATTTGTTTTCACTGGGTTGGGTCTTCGTTGCTGCATGTGAGCTTTCTCTAGTTGCAGCGAGCGGAGGCTGTTCTTCGTTGCGGTGCGCGGGCTTCTCATTGAGGTGGCTCCTCTAGTTGTGGAGCACAGGCTCTAAGCACATGGACTTCAGTAGTTGTGGCCTGCGGGCTCAGTCGTTGTGGCTCCCGGGCTCTAGAGCGCAGGCTCAGTCGTTGTGGTGCACGGGCTTAGGTGCTCCGCAGCATGTGAGATCTTGGTGGACCTTGGCTCGAACCCATGTCCCCTACATCGGCAGGTGGATTCCCAACCACTGCACCACAAGGGAAGCCCCTGGTCTGCATTATTTTAATTTCAGTACGCTTTGCAGGACATCTAGGAGCCTCGCGTGGGCACCCTATTCCCTGCAAGAACGCTGAGTACCCCCAGGCCCCCATGGGCCCGCTAAGCAACATCCAGGCCCGTAGCTCTTTGGAACCACTCTGTGTATGCCGAGTGTAGGGCAACACACTGCACTCTTTCTTGGGACAGCTTGATTTCCCCAGCACTCCCACAGGTCCACGAACACCGTTCTAGCAGGTCCAACATGCCGTGCAAGTCTGGCTCATTGCCCAAGTCTGAGCTGCACCCAGAAAAACCCTCGGCTTCGTATTCCATCTGGGACTCCCTGCCTGAAGTCACCCTGCCTCCAAGAGAAATTGGGCTTGCATTCCGACTGCAACTAAATCCCAGTTCCTCGGGTAACACTGCAGGCTTTTGAAGAGCCACGGGCCCGGAGGCCTAGCTGGGGCGTTCCTTGGTTGAGGCAGTTCGTTATTTGCAGAACACCCTGCTTCGAGGAGTTGATTTAGGGAAGGAACCACTGGATAACCTGTGTCTCTTTGGACTTGTTAGAAAGCACAGGGATGTATGCTGCGTGTGCCCGTGGGAATGGGGGCCTGATGGAACTAGCCTTGCTTTCCCATTTTGAAAGCTCCTTTCATGGTGCCTTGAAGCTACTTGAAATTGACTGCTGTTGACAGCCTACGAGCCACTGTAGGCATGGCTCTGGGAAGAAAACGAGTTTCCTCTAGCTAAGCCGGGTGCTCCCATGGCCGGGGTGGAGCTCATCCTGCCACGCTCTAGAGCTAAGGGAAACTCCACGTGAGTACTGGCCTCGACGTAAGTCCCTGAGTAGCCGCGCAGAAAGGGAGGCATGCAGCTGTTTCCATGAGGTCTTAGTCGCTGTTCTGCTAGATTTTACTTTATTTTTTTTTAAGATTTATTTTTTGATCTTTTGATTGCTATGTTGTGTCTTCGTTTCTGTGCTAGAGCTCTCTCCAGTTGCGGCAAATGGGGGCCACTCTTCATTGCGGTGCGTGGGTCTCTGACTGTCGCGGCCTCTCTTGTTGCGGAGCACAGGCTCCAGACGCGCAGGGTCAGTAGTTGTGGCTCACGGGCCCAGTTGCTCCGCGGCATGTGTGATCCTCTCAGACCAGGGCTCGAACCCGTGTCCCCTGCATTGGCAGGCAGATTCTCAACCACTGCGCCACCAGGGAAGCCCCTGTTCTGCTTTATTTTAAAGGAAGTACCCTTTTCAGGACTCGTAGGTCCCTCGGGTGTGCATCATTTTCCCTCCAAGATCCCTGAGTACCTCCAGACCCCTGTGGGCCTGCTGAGCAACATCGAGGCCCAAAGGTCGCTCCCTCGGAGGCCCTTTGTGTATGCCGAGTGATGGGCAACACACTGCACGTTCCTTAAGGAGAGCTACATTTCCAGAGCACTGCAACAGCCTCAGGACCATATTTCTAGCCAGTGCGACGTGCCATGGAAGTGTTCGTCACGGCCCCCGTCTGAGCTGCCATGAGAAAACACCCCTGCTTAGAATTCTTCGAGGACCTCGTACCTGAAGTCACTCTGCTCGAGGAGAAAGTCAGCATCCTACCATGCTGTGTCGCAAACGGGACACTCAGCGTGAGCACTTGCCTCGAGGTAAGGCCCTGAATTGCCGTGCAGAAGCGGAGGCGTGCAGCAGTTTCCAGGAGGCCGTAGCCGCTGCTCTGCATTAGTTTATTTATTTATTTATTTATCTATCTATCTGTCTATCTATTTATTTATTTATTTAATTTATCATTTTTTTTGACTGTGTTGGGTGCTCGTTGCTGTATGTGAGCTTTCTCTAGTAGCAGTGAGCGGGGGCTACTCTTCGTTGCGGGGCGCAGGCTTCTCATTGCGGTGACTCCTCTTGTTGTGGAGCACAGGCTCTAGGCACGTGGACTTCAGTAGTTCTGGCATGCGGGCTCAGTCGTTGTGGCTCCCTGGCTCTAGAGCGCAGGCTCAGTCGCTGTGGTGCACGGGCTTAGGTGCTCCGCAGCATGTGAGATCTTGGTGGACCAGGGCTCGAAACCATGTCCCTTGCATCGGCAGGTGGATTCCCAACCATTGCACCACAAGGGAAGCCCCTGCTCTGCATTGTTTTAATGTCAGTACGCTTTGCAGGACATCTAGGAGCCTCGCGTGGGCACCCTATTCCCTGCAAGAACACTGAGTAGCCCCAGGCCCCCATGGGCCCGCTAAGCCACATCCAGACCCATAGCCCTTCGGAGCCACTCTGTGTATGCTGAGTGTAGGGCAACACACTGCACTCTTTCTTGGGACAGCTTGATTTCCCCAGCACTCCCACAGGTCCACGAACACCGTTCTAGCAGGTCCAACATGCCGTGCAAGTCTGGCTCATTGCCCAAGTCTGAGCTGCACTGAGAAAAACCCTCGGCTTCGTATTCCATCTGGGACTCCCTGCCTGAAGTCACCCTGCCTCCAAGAGAAATTGGGCTTGCATTCCGACTGCAACTAAATCCCAGTTCCTCGGGTAACACTGCAGGCTTTTGAAGAGCCACGGGCCCGGAGGCCTAGCTGGGGCGTTCCTTGGTTGAGGCAGTTCGTTATTTGCAGAACACCCTGCTTCGAGGAGTTGATTTAGGGAAGGAACCACTGGATAACCTGTGTCTCTTTGGACTTGTTAGAAAGCACAGGGATGTATGCTGCGTGTGCCCGTGGGAATGGGGGCCTGATGGATCTAGCCTTGCTTTCCCATTTTAAAAGCTCCATTCATACTGCCTTGAAGCTACTTGAAATTGACTGCTGTTGACAGGCCACTAGCCACTGTAGGCATGGCTCTGGGAAGAAAATGAGTTTTCTCTAGCTAAGCCGGGTGCTTCCATGGCTGGGGTGGACCTCATCCTGCCATGCTCTAGAGCTAAAGGGAAACTCCACGTGAGTACTGGCCTCGAGGTAAGGCCCTGAGTAACCGTGCAGGAAGGGAGGCATTCAGCTGTTTCCATGAGGTCATTTTCGCTGTTCTGCTTTATTTTATTTTATTTTTTTTTAAGATTTATTTTTTGATTGATTGATTGCTATGTTGGGTCTTCGTTTCTGTGCTAGGGCTCTCTCCAGTTGCAGCAAGTGGGGGCCACTCTTCATCGCGGTGTGCGGGCCTCTCACTATCGCAGCCTCTCTTGTTGCGGAGCACAGGCTCCAGACGCGCAGGGTCAGTAGTTGTGGCTCACGGGCCCAGTTGCTCCGCGGCATGTGTGATCCTCTCTGACCAGGGCTCGAACCCTTGTCCCCTGCATTGGCAGGCAGATTCTCAACCACTGCGCCACCACGGAAGCCCCTGTTCTGCTTTATTTTAAAGGAAATACCCTTTTCAGGTCTCGTAGGCCCCTCGTGTGTGCATCATTTTCCCTCCAAGATCCCTGAGTACCTCCAGACCCCTGTGGGCCTGCTGAGCAACATGGAGGCCCAAAGGTCGCTCCCTCGGTGGCCCTCTGTGTATGCGGAGTGATGGGCAACACACTGCACGTTCCTTACGGAGAGCTACATTTCCAGAACACTGGAACAACCTCAGGACCACATTTCTAGCCAGTGCGATGTGCCATGCAAGTGTTCGTCACGGCCCCCGTCTGAGCTGCCATGAGAAAACACTCTGCTTAGAATTCTTCGAGGACCTCATACCTGAAGTCACTCTGCTCGAGGAGAAAGTCAGCATCCTACCATGCTGTGGTGCTAATGGGACACTCAGCGTGAGCAGTTGCCTCGAGGTAAGGCCCTGAATTGCCGTGCAGAAGCGGAGGGGTTCAGCAGTTTTTAGGAGGCCGTAGCCGCTGCTCTGCATTAGTTTATTTATTTATTTGTTTCTTTATCTATCTATCTATCTATTTATTTATTTATTTAATTTATCATTTGTTTTCACTGGGTTGGGTCTTCGTTGCTGCATGTGAGCTTTCTCTAGTTGCAGCGAGCGGAGGCTGTTCTTCGTTGCGGTGCGCGGGCTTCTCATTGAGGTGGCTCCTCTAGTTGTGGAGCACAGGCTCTAAGCACATGGACTTCAGTAGTTGTGGCCTGCGGGCTCAGTCGTTGTGGCTCCCGGGCTCTAGAGCGCAGGCTCAGTCGTTGTGGTGCACGGGCTTAGGTGCTCCGCAGCATGTGAGATCTTGGTGGACCTTGGCTCGAACCCATGTCCCCTACATCGGCAGGTGGATTCCCAACCACTGCACCACAAGGGAAGCCCCTGGTCTGCATTATTTTAATTTCAGTACGCTTTGCAGGACATCTAGGAGCCTCGCGTGGGCACCCTATTCCCTGCAAGAACGCTGAGTACCCCCAGGCCCCCATGGGCCCGCTAAGCAACATCCAGGCCCGTAGCTCTTTGGAACCACTTTGTGTATGCCGAGTGTAGGGCAACACACTGCACTCTTTCTTGGGACAGCTTGATTTCCCCAGCACTCCCACAGGTCCACGAACACCGTTCTAGCAGGTACAACATTCCATACAAGTGTGGCTCATTGCCCAAGTCTGAGCTGCACCCAGAAAAACCCTCGGCTTCGTATTCCATCTGGGACACCCTGCCTGAAGTCACCCTGCCTCCAGGAGAAAATCGGCTTGCGTTCCGACTGCAACTAAAGCCCAGTTGCTCGGGTAACACTGCAGGCTTTTGAAGAGCCACGGGCCCGGAGGCTTAGCTGGGGCGTTCCTTGGCTGAGGCAGTTTGCTATTTGCAGACAACCCTGCTTCGAGGAGTTGATTTAGGGAAGGAACCACTGGATAACCTGTGTCTCTTTGGACTTGTTAGAAAGCACAGGGATGTATGCTGCGTGTGCCCGTGGGAATGGGGGCCTGATGGAACTAGCCTTGCTTTCCCATTTTGAAAGCTCCTTTCATGGTGCCTTGAAGCTACTTGAAATTGACTGCTGTTGACAGCCTACGAGCCACTGTAGGCATGGCTCTGGGAAGAAAACGAGTTTCCTCTAGCTAAGCCGGGTGCTCCCATGGCCGGGGTGGAGCTCATCCTGCCACGCTCTAGAGCTAAGGGAAACTCCACGTGAGTACTGGCCTCGACGTAAGTCCCTGAGTAGCCGCGCAGAAAGGGAGGCATGCAGCTGTTTCCATGAGGTCTTAGTCGCTGTTCTGCTTGATTTTACTTTATTTTTTTTTAAGATTTATTTTTTGATCTTTTGATTGCTATGTTGTGTCTTCGTTTCTGTGCTAGGGCTCTCTCCAGTTGCGGCAAATGGGGGCCACTCTTCATTGCGGTGCGTGGGTCTCTGACTGTCGCGGCCTCTCTTGTTGCGGAGCACAGGCTCCAGACGCGCAGGGTCAGTAGTTGTGGCTCACGGGCCCAGTTGCTCCGCGGCATGTGTGATCCTCTCAGACCAGGGCTCGAACCCGTGTCCCCTGCATTGGCAGGCAGATTCTCAACCACTGCGCCACCAGGGAAGCCCCTGTTCTGCTTTATTTTAAAGGAAGTACCCTTTTCAGGACTCGTAGGTCCCTCGGGTGTGCATCATTTTCCCTCCAAGATCCCTGAGTACCTCCAGACCCCTGTGGGCCTGCTGAGCAACATCGAGGCCCAAAGGTCGCTCCCTCGGAGGCCCTTTGTGTATGCCGAGTGATGGGCAACACACTGCACGTTCCTTAAGGAGAGCTACATTTCCAGAGCACTGCAACAGCCTCAGGACCATATTTCTAGCCAGTGCGACGTGCCATGGAAGTGTTCGTCACGGCCCCCGTCTGAGCTGCCATGAGAAAACACCCCTGCTTAGAATTCTTCGAGGACCTCGTACCTGAAGTCACTCTGCTCGAGGAGAAAGTCAGCATCCTACCATGCTGTGTCGCAAACGGGACACTCAGCGTGAGCACTTGCCTCGAGGTAAGGCCCTGAATTGCCGTGCAGAAGCGGAGGCGTGCAGCAGTTTCCAGGAGGCCGTAGCCGCTGCTCTGCATTAGTTTATTTATTTATTTATTTATCTATCTATCTGTCTATCTATTTATTTATTTATTTAATTTATCATTTTTTTTGACTGTGTTGGGTGCTCGTTGCTGTATGTGAGCTTTCTCTAGTAGCAGTGAGCGGGGGCTACTCTTCGTTGCGGGGCGCAGGCTTCTCATTGCGGTGACTCCTCTTGTTGTGGAGCACAGGCTCTAGGCACGTGGACTTCAGTAGTTCTGCCATGCGGGCTCAGTCGTTGTGGCTCCCTGGCTCTAGAGCGCAGGCTCAGTCGCTGTGGTGCACGGGCTTAGGTGCTCCGCAGCATGTGAGATCTTGGTGGACCAGGGCTCGAAACCATGTCCCTTGCATCGGCAGGTGGATTCCCAACCATTGCACCACAAGGGAAGCCCCTGCTCTGCATTGTTTTAATGTCAGTACGCTTTGCAGGACATCTAGGAGCCTCGCGTGGGCACCCTATTCCCTGCAAGAACACTGAGTAGCCCCAGGCCCCCATGGGCCCGCTAAGCCACATCCAGACCCATAGCCCTTCGGAGCCACTCTGTGTATGCTGAGTGTAGGGCAACACACTGCACTCTTTCTTGGGACAGCTTGATTTCCCCAGCACTCCCACAGGTCCACGAACACCGTTCTAGCAGGTCCAACATGCCGTGCAAGTCTGGCTCATTGCCCAAGTCTGAGCTGCACCGAGAAAAACCCCCAGGTTCGCATTCCATCTGGGACTCCCTGCCTGAAGTCACCCTGCCTCCAAGAGAAATTGGGCTTGCATTCCGACTGCAACTAAATCCCAGTTCCTCGGGTAACACTGCAGGCTTTTGAAGAGCCACGGGCCCGGAGGCCTAGCTGGGGCGTTCCTTGGTTGAGGCAGTTCGTTATTTGCAGAACACCCTGCTTCGAGGAGTTGATTTAGGGAAGGAACCACTGGATAACCTGTGTCTCTTTGGACTTGTTAGAAAGCACAGGGATGTATGCTGCGTGTGCCCGTGGGAATGGGGGCCTGATGGATCTAGCCTTGCTTTCCCATTTTAAAAGCTCCATTCATACTGCCTTGAAGCTACTTGAAATTGACTGCTGTTGACAGGCCACTAGCCACTGTAGGCATGGCTCTGGGAAGAAAATGAGTTTTCTCTAGCTAAGCCGGGTGCTTCCATGGCTGGGGTGGACCTCATCCTGCCATGCTCTAGAGCTAAGGGAAACTCCACGTGAGTACTGGCCTCGACGTAAGTCCCTGAGTAGCCGCGCAGAAAGGGAGGCATGCAGCTGTTTCCATGAGGTCTTAGTCGCTGTTCTGCTTGATTTTACTTTATTTTTTTTTAAGATTTATTTTTTGATCTTTTGATTGCTATGTTGTGTCTTCGTTTCTGTGCTAGGGCTCTCTCCAGTTGCGGCAAATGGGGGCCACTCTTCATTGCGGTGCGTGGGTCTCTGACTGTCGCGGCCTCTCTTGTTGAGGAGCACAGGCTCCAGACGCGCAGGGTCAGTAGTTGTGGCTCACGGGCCCAGTTGCTCCGCGGCATGTGTGATCCTCTCAGACCAGGGCTCGAACCCGTGTCCCCTGCATTGGCAGGCAGATTCTCAACCACTGCGCCACCAGGGAAGCCCCTGTTCTGCTTTATTTTAAAGGAAGTACCCTTTTCAGGACTCGTAGGTCCCTCGGGTGTGCATCATTTTCCCTCCAAGATCCCTGAGTACCTCCAGACCCCTGTGGGCCTGCTGAGCAACATCGAGGCCCAAAGGTCGCTCCCTCGGAGGCCCTTTGTGTATGCCGAGTGATGGGCAACACACTGCACGTTCCTTAAGGAGAGCTACATTTCCAGAGCACTGCAACAGCCTCAGGACCATATTTCTAGCCAGTGCGACGTGCCATGGAAGTGTTCGTCACGGCCCCCGTCTGAGCTGCCATGAGAAAACACCCCTGCTTAGAATTCTTCGAGGACCTCGTACCTGAAGTCACTCTGCTCGAGGAGAAAGTCAGCATCCTACCATGCTGTGTCGCAAACGGGACACTCAGCGTGAGCACTTGCCTCGAGGTAAGGCCCTGAATTGCCGTGCAGAAGCGGAGGCGTGCAGCAGTTTCCAGGAGGCCGTAGCCGCTGCTCTGCATTAGTTTATTTATTTATTTATTTATCTATCTATCTGTCTATCTATTTATTTATTTATTTAATTTATCATTTTTTTTGACTGTGTTGGGTGCTCGTTGCTGTATGTGAGCTTTCTCTAGTAGCAGTGAGCGGGGGCTACTCTTCGTTGCGGGGCGCAGGCTTCTCATTGCGGTGACTCCTCTTGTTGTGGAGCACAGGCTCTAGGCACGTGGACTTCAGTAGTTCTGGCATGCGGGCTCAGTCGTTGTGGCTCCCTGGCTCTAGAGCGCAGGCTCAGTCGCTGTGGTGCACGGGCTTAGGTGCTCCGCAGCATGTGAGATCTTGGTGGACCAGGGCTCGAAACCATGTCCCTTGCATCGGCAGGTGGATTCCCAACCATTGCACCACAAGGGAAGCCCCTGCTCTGCATTGTCTTAATGTCAGTACGCTTTGCAGGACATCTAGGAGCCTCGCGTGGGCACCCTATTCCCTGCAAGAACACTGAGTACCCCCAGGCCCCCATGGGCCCGCTAAGCCACATCCAGACCCATAGCCCTTCGGAGCCACTCTGTGTATGCTGAGTGTAGGGCAACACACTGCACTCTTTCTTGGGACAGCTTGATTTCCCCAGCACTCCCACAGGTCCACGAACACCGTTCTAGCAGGTCCAACATGCCGTGCAAGTCTGGCTCATTGCCCAAGTCTGAGCTGCACCCAGAAAAACCCTCGGCTTCGTATTCCATCTGGGACTCCCTGCCTGAAGTCACCCAGCCTCCAAGAGAAATTGGGCTTGCATTCCGACTGCAACTAAATCCCAGTTCCTCGGGTAACACTGCAGGCTTTTGAAGAGCCACGGGCCCGGAGGCCTAGCTGGGGCGTTCCTTGGTTGAGGCAGTTCGTTATTTGCAGAACACCCTGCTTCGAGGAGTTGATTTAGGGAAGGAACCACTGGATAACCTGTGTCTCTTTGGACTTGTTAGAAAGCACAGGGATGTATGCTGCGTGTGCCCGTGGGAATGGGGGCCTGATGGATCTAGCCTTGCTTTCCCATTTTAAAAGCTCCATTCATACTGCCTTGAAGCTACTTGAAATTGACTGCTGTTGACAGGCCACTAGCCACTGTAGGCATGGCTCTGGGAAGAAAATGAGTTTTCTCTAGCTAAGCCGGGTGCTTCCATGGCTGGGGTGGACCTCATCCTGCCATGCTCTAGAGCTAAGGGAAACTCCACGTGAGTACTGGCCTCGACGTAAGTCCCTGAGTAGCCGCGCAGAAAGGGAGGCATGCAGCTGTTTCCATGAGGTCTTAGTCGCTGTTCTGCTTGATTTTACTTTATTTTTTTTTAAGATTTATTTTTTGATCTTTTGATTGCTATGTTGTGTCTTCGTTTCTGTGCTAGGGCTCTCTCCAGTTGCGGCAAATGGGGGCCACTCTTCATTGCGGTGCGTGGGTCTCTGACTGTCGCGGCCTCTCTTGTTGAGGAGCACAGGCTCCAGACGCGCAGGGTCAGTAGTTGTGGCTCACGGGCCCAGTTGCTCCGCGGCATGTGTGATCCTCTCAGACCAGGGCTCGAACCCGTGTCCCCTGCATTGGCAGGCAGATTCTCAACCACTGCGCCACCAGGGAAGCCCCTGTTCTGCTTTATTTTAAAGGAAGTACCCTTTTCAGGACTCGTAGGTCCCTCGGGTGTGCATCATTTTCCCTCCAAGATCCCTGAGTACCTCCAGACCCCTGTGGGCCTGCTGAGCAACATCGAGGCCCAAAGGTCGCTCCCTCGGAGGCCCTTTGTGTATGCCGAGTGATGGGCAACACACTGCACGTTCCTTAAGGAGAGCTACATTTCCAGAGCACTGCAACAGCCTCAGGACCATATTTCTAGCCAGTGCGACGTGCCATGGAAGTGTTCGTCACGGCCCCCGTCTGAGCTGCCATGAGAAAACACCCCTGCTTAGAATTCTTCGAGGACCTCGTACCTGAAGTCACTCTGCTCGAGGAGAAAGTCAGCATCCTACCATGCTGTGTCGCAAACGGGACACTCAGCGTGAGCACTTGCCTCGAGGTAAGGCCCTGAATTGCCGTGCAGAAGCGGAGGCGTGCAGCAGTTTCCAGGAGGCCGTAGCCGCTGCTCTGCATTAGTTTATTTATTTATTTATTTATCTATCTATCTGTCTATCTATTTATTTATTTATTTAATTTATCATTTTTTTTGACTGTGTTGGGTGCTCGTTGCTGTATGTGAGCTTTCTCTAGTAGCAGTGAGCGGGGGCTACTCTTCGTTGCGGGGCGCAGGCTTCTCATTGCGGTGACTCCTCTTGTTGTGGAGCACAGGCTCTAGGCACGTGGACTTCAGTAGTTCTGGCATGCGGGCTCAGTCGTTGTGGCTCCCTGGCTCTAGAGCGCAGGCTCAGTCGCTGTGGTGCACGGGCTTAGGTGCTCCGCAGCATGTGAGATCTTGGTGGACCAGGGCTCGAAACCATGTCCCTTGCATCGGCAGGTGGATTCCCAACCATTGCACCACAAGGGAAGCCCCTGCTCTGCATTGTCTTAATGTCAGTACGCTTTGCAGGACATCTAGGAGCCTCGCGTGGGCACCCTATTCCCTGCAAGAACACTGAGTAGCCCCAGGCCCCCATGGGCCCGCTAAGCCACATCCAGACCCATAGCCCTTCGGAGCCACTCTGTGTATGCTGAGTGTAGGGCAACACACTGCACTCTTTCTTGGGACAGCTTGATTTCCCCAGCACTCCCACAGGGCCACGAACACCGTTCTAGCAGGTCCAACATGCTGTGCAAGTCTGGCTCATTGCCCAAGTCTGAGCTGCACCGAGAAAAACCCTCGGCTTCGTATTCCATCTGGGACTCCCTGCCTGAAGTCACCCTGCCTCCAAGAGAAATTGGGCTTGCATTCCGACTGCAACTAAATCCCAGTTCCTCGGGTAACACTGCAGGCTTTTGAAGAGCCACGGGCCCGGAGGCCTAGCTGGGGCGTTCCTTGGTTGAGGCAGTTCGTTATTTGCAGAACACCCTGCTTCGAGGAGTTGATTTAGGGAAGGAACCACTGGATAACCTGTGTCTCTTTGGACTTGTTAGAAAGCACAGGGATGTATGCTGCGTGTGCCCGTGGGAATGGGGGCCTGATGGATCTAGCCTTGCTTTCCCATTTTAAAAGCTCCATTCATACTGCCTTGAAGCTACTTGAAATTGACTGCTGTTGACAGGCCACTAGCCACTGTAGGCATGGCTCTGGGAAGAAAATGAGTTTTCTCTAGCTAAGCCGGGTGCTTCCATGGCTGGGGTGGACCTCATCCTGCCATGCTCTAGAGCTAAGGGAAACTCCACGTGAGTACTGGCCTCGACGTAAGTCCCTGAGTAGCCGCGCAGAAAGGGAGGCATGCAGCTGTTTCCATGAGGTCTTAGTCGCTGTTCTGCTTGATTTTACTTTATTTTTTTTTAAGATTTATTTTTTGATCTTTTGATTGCTATGTTGTGTCTTCGTTTCTGTGCTAGGGCTCTCTCCAGTTGCGGCAAATGGGGGCCACTCTTCATTGCGGTGCGTGGGTCTCTGACTGTCGCGGCCTCTCTTGTTGAGGAGCACAGGCTCCAGACGCGCAGGGTCAGTAGTTGTGGCTCACGGGCCCAGTTGCTCCGCGGCATGTGTGATCCTCTCAGACCAGGGCTCGAACCCGTGTCCCCTGCATTGGCAGGCAGATTCTCAACCACTGCGCCACCAGGGAAGCCCCTGTTCTGCTTTATTTTAAAGGAAGTACCCTTTTCAGGACTCGTAGGTCCCTCGGGTGTGCATCATTTTCCCTCCAAGATCCCTGAGTACCTCCAGACCCCTGTGGGCCTGCTGAGCAACATCGAGGCCCAAAGGTCGCTCCCTCGGAGGCCCTTTGTGTATGCCGAGTGATGGGCAACACACTGCACGTTCCTTAAGGAGAGCTACATTTCCAGAGCACTGCAACAGCCTCAGGACCATATTTCTAGCCAGTGCGACGTGCCATGGAAGTGTTCGTCACGGCCCCCGTCTGAGCTGCCATGAGAAAACACCCCTGCTTAGAATTCTTCGAGGACCTCGTACCTGAAGTCACTCTGCTCGAGGAGAAAGTCAGCATCCTACCATGCTGTGTCGCAAACGGGACACTCAGCGTGAGCACTTGCCTCGAGGTAAGGCCCTGAATTGCCGTGCAGAAGCGGAGGCGTGCAGCAGTTTCCAGGAGGCCGTAGCCGCTGCTCTGCATTAGTTTATTTATTTATTTATTTATCTATCTATCTGTCTATCTATTTATTTATTTATTTAATTTATCATTTTTTTTGACTGTGTTGGGTGCTCGTTGCTGTATGTGAGCTTTCTCTAGTAGCAGTGAGCGGGGGCTACTCTTCGTTGCGGGGCGCAGGCTTCTCATTGCGGTGACTCCTCTTGTTGTGGAGCACAGGCTCTAGGCACGTGGACTTCAGTAGTTCTGGCATGCGGGCTCAGTCGTTGTGGCTCCCTGGCTCTAGAGCGCAGGCTCAGTCACTGTGGTGCACGGGCTTAGGTGCTCCGCAGCATGTGAGATCTTGGTGGACCAGGGTTCGAAACCATGTCCCTTGCATCGGCAGGTGGATTCCCAACCATTGCACCACAAGGGAAGCCCCTGCTCTGCATTGTTTTAATGTCAGTACGCTTTGCAGGACATCTAGGAGCCTCGCGTGGGCACCCTATTCCCTGCAAGAACACTGAGTAGCCCCAGGCCCCCATGGGCCCGCTAAGCCACATCCAGACCCATAGCCCTTCGGAGCCACTCTGTGTATGCTGAGTGTAGGGCAACACACTGCACTCTTTCTTGGGACAGCTTGATTTCCCCAGCACTCCCACAGGTCCACGAACACCGTTCTAGCAGGTCCAACATGCCGTGCAAGTCTGGCTCATTGCCCAAGTCTGAGCTGCACCGAGAAAAACCCTCGGCTTCGTATTCCATCTGGGACTCCCTGCCTGAAGTCACCCTGCCTCCAAGAGAAATTGGGCTTGCATTCCGACTGCAACTAAATCCCAGTTCCTCGGGTAACACTGCAGGCTTTTGAAGAGCCACGGGCCCGGAGGCCTAGCTGGGGCGTTCCTTGGTTGAGGCAGTTCGTTATTTGCAGAACACCCTGCTTCGAGGAGTTGATTTAGGGAAGGAACCACTGGATAACCTGTGTCTCTTTGGACTTGTTAGAAAGCACAGGGATGTATGCTGCGTGTGCCCGTGGGAATGGGGGCCTGATGGATCTAGCCTTGCTTTCCCATTTTAAAAGCTCCATTCATACTGCCTTGAAGCTACTTGAAATTGACTGCTGTTGACAGGCCACTAGCCACTGTAGGCATGGCTCTGGGAAGAAAATGAGTTTTCTCTAGCTAAGCCGGGTGCTTCCATGGCTGGGGTGGACCTCATCCTGCCATGCTCTAGAGCTAAAGGGAAACTCCACGTGAGTACTGGCCTCGAGGTAAGGCCCTGAGTAACCGTGCAGGAAGGGAGGCATTCAGCTGTTTCCATGAGGTCATTTTCGCTGTTCTGCTTTATTTTATTTTATTTTTTTTTAAGATTTATTTTTTGATTGATTGATTGCTATGTTGGGTCTTCGTTTCTGTGCTAGGGCTCTCTCCAGTTGCAGCAAGTGGGGGCCACTCTTCATCGCGGTGTGCGGGCCTCTCACTATCGCAGCCTCTCTTGTTGCGGAGCACAGGCTCCAGACGCGCAGGGTCAGTAGTTGTGGCTCACGGGCCCAGTTGCTCCGCGGCATGTGTGATCCTCTCTGACCAGGGCTCGAACCCTTGTCCCCTGCATTGGCAGGCAGATTCTCAACCACTGCGCCACCACGGAAGCCCCTGTACTGCTTTATTTTAAAGGAAATACCCTTTTCAGGTCTCGTAGGCCCCTCGTGTGTGCATCATTTTCCCTCCAAGATCCCTGAGTACCTCCAGACCCCTGTGGGCCTGCTGAGCAACATGGAGGCCCAAAGGTCGCTCCCTCGGTGGCCCTCTGTGTATGCGGAGTGATGGGCAACACACTGCACGTTCCTTACGGAGAGCTACATTTCCAGAACACTGGAACAACCTCAGGACCACATTTCTAGCCAGTGCGATGTGCCATGCAAGTGTTCGTCACGGCCCCCGTCTGAGCTGCCATGAGAAAACACTCTGCTTAGAATTCTTCGAGGACCTCATACCTGAAGTCACTCTGCTCGAGGAGAAAGTCAGCATCCTACCATGCTGTGGCGCTAATGGGACACTCAGCGTGAGCAGTTGCCTCGAGGTAAGGCCCTGAATTGCCGTGCAGAAGCGGAGGGGTTCAGCAGTTTTTAGGAGGCCGTAGCCGCTGCTCTGCATTAGTTTATTTATTTATTTGTTTCTTTATCTATCTATCTATCTATTTATTTATTTATTTAATTTATCATTTGTTTTCACTGTGTTGGGTCTTCGTTGCTGCATGTGAGCTTTCTCTAGTTGCAGCGAGCGGAGGCTGTTCTTCGTTGCGGTGCGCGGGCTTCTCATTGAGGTGGCTCCTCTAGTTGTGGAGCACAGGCTCTAAGCACATGGACTTCAGTAGTTGTGGCCTGCGGGCTCAGTCGTTGTGGCTCCCGGGCTCTAGAGCGCAGGCTCAGTCGTTGTGGTGCACGGGCTTAGGTGCTCCGCAGCATGTGAGATCTTGGTGGACCTTGGCTCGAACCCATGTCCCCTACATCGGCAGGTGGATTCCCAACCACTGCACCACAAGGGAAGCCCCTGGTCTGCATTATTTTAATTTCAGTACGCTTTGCAGGACATCTAGGAGCCTCGCGTGGGCACCCTATTCCCTGCAAGAACGCTGAGTACCCCCAGGCCCCCATGGGCCCGCTAAGCAACATCCAGGCCCGTAGCTCTTTGGAACCACTCTGTGTATGCCGAGTGTAGGGCAACACACTGCACTCTTTCTTGGGACAGCTTGATTTCCCCAGCACTCCCACAGGTCCACGAACACCGTTCTAGCAGGTCCAACATGCCGTGCAAGTCTGGCTCATTGCCCAAGTCTGAGCTGCACCCAGAAAAACCCTCGGCTTCGTATTCCATCTGGGACTCCCTGCCTGAAGTCACCCTGCCTCCAAGAGAAATTGGGCTTGCATTCCGACTGCAACTAAATCCCAGTTCCTCGGGTAACGCTGCAGGCTTTTGAAGAGCCACGGGCCCGGAGGCCTAGCTGGGGCGTTCCTTGGTTGAGGCAGTTCGTTATTTGCAGAACACCCTGCTTCGAGGAGTTGATTTAGGGAAGGAACCACTGGATAACCTGTGTCTCTTTGGACTTGTTAGAAAGCACAGGGATGTATGCTGCGTGTGCCCGTGGGAATGGGGGCCTGATGGAACTAGCCTTGCTTTCCCATTTTGAAAGCTCCTTTCATGGTGCCTTGAAGCTACTTGAAATTGACTGCTGTTGACAGCCTACGAGCCACTGTAGGCATGGCTCTGGGAAGAAAACGAGTTTCCTCTAGCTAAGCCGGGTGCTCCCATGGCCGGGGTGGAGCTCATCCTGCCACGCTCTAGAGCTAAGGGAAACTCCACGTGAGTAGTGGCCTCGACGTAAGTCCCTGAGTAGCCGCGCAGAAAGGGAGGCATGCAGCTGTTTCCATGAGGTCTTAGTCGCTGTTCTGCTTGATTTTACTTTATTTTTTTTTAAGATTTATTTTTTGATCTTTTGATTGCTATGTTGTGTCTTCGTTTCTGTGCTAGGGCTCTCTCCAGTTGCGGCAAATGGGGGCCACTCTTCATTGCGGTGCATGGGTCTCTGACTGTCGCGGCCTCTCTTGTTGCGGAGCACAGGCTCCAGACGCGCAGGGTCAGTAGTTGTGGCTCACGGGCCCAGTTGCTCCGCGGCATGTGTGATCCTCTCAGACCAGGGCTCGAACCCGTGTCCCCTGCATTGGCAGGCAGATTCTCAACCACTGCGCCACCAGGGAAGCCCCTGTTCTGCTTTATTTTAAAGGAAGTACCCTTTTCAGGACTCGTAGGTCCCTCGGGTGTGCATCATTTTCCCTCCAAGATCCCTGAGTACCTCCAGACCCCTGTGGGCCTGCTGAGCAACATCGAGGCCCAAAGGTCGCTCCCTCGGAGGCCCTTTGTGTATGCCGAGTGATGGGCAACACACTGCACGTTCCTTAAGGAGAGCTACATTTCCAGAGCACTGCAACAGCCTCAGGACCATATTTCTAGCCAGTGCGACGTGCCATGGAAGTGTTCGTCACGGCCCCCGTCTGAGCTGCCATGAGAAAACACCCCTGCTTAGAATTCTTCGAGGACCTCGTACCTGAAGTCACTCTGCTCGAGGAGAAAGTCAGCATCCTACCATGCTGTGTCGCAAACGGGACACTCAGCGTGAGCACTTGCCTCGAGGTAAGGCCCTGAATTGCCGTGCAGAAGCGGAGGCGTGCAGCAGTTTCCAGGAGGCCGTAGCCGCTGCTCTGCATTAGTTTATTTATTTATTTATTTATCTATCTATCTGTCTATCTATTTATTTATTTATTTAATTTATCATTTTTTTTGACTGTGTTGGGTGCTCGTTGCTGTATGTGAGCTTTCTCTAGTAGCAGTGAGCGGGGGCTACTCTTCGTTGCGGGGCGCAGGCTTCTCATTGCGGTGACTCCTCTTGTTGTGGAGCACAGGCTCTAGGCACGTGGACTTCAGTAGTTCTGCCATGCGGGCTCAGTCGTTGTGGCTCCCTGGCTCTAGAGCGCAGGCTCAGTCGCTGTGGTGCACGGGCTTAGGTGCTCCGCAGCATGTGAGATCTTGGTGGACCAGGGCTCGAAACCATGTCCCTTGCATCGGCAGGTGGATTCCCAACCATTGCACCACAAGGGAAGCCCCTGCTCTGCATTGTTTTAATGTCAGTACGCTTTGCAGGACATCTAGGAGCCTCGCGTGGGCACCCTATTCCCTGCAAGAACACTGAGTACCCCCAGGCCCCCATGGGCCCGCTAAGCCACATCCAGACCCATAGCCCTTCGGAGCCACTCTGTGTATGCTGAGTGTAGGGCAACACACTGCACTCTTTCTTGGGACAGCTTGATTTCCCCAGCACTCCCACAGGTCCATGAACACCGTTCTAGCAGGTCCAACATGCCGTGCAAGTCTGGCTCATTGCCCAAGTCTGAGCTGCACTGAGAAAAACCCTCGGCTTCGTATTCCATCTGGGACTCCCTGCCTGAAGTCACCCTGCCTCCAAGAGAAATTGGGCTTGCATTCCGACTGCAACTAAATCCCAGTTCCTCGGGTAACACTGCAGGCTTTTGAAGAGCCACGGGCCCGGAGGCCTAGCTGGGGCGTTCCTTGGTTGAGGCAGTTCGTTATTTGCAGAACACCCTGCTTCGAGGAGTTGATTTAGGGAAGGAACCACTGGATAACCTGTGTCTCTTTGGACTTGTTAGAAAGCACAGGGATGTATGCTGCGTGTGCCCGTGGGAATGGGGGCCTGATGGATCTAGCCTTGCTTTCCCATTTTAAAAGCTCCATTCATACTGCCTTGAAGCTACTTGAAATTGACTGCTGTTGACAGCCTACGAGCCACTGTAGGCATGGCTCTGGGAAGAAAATGAGTTTTCTCTAGCTAAGCCGGGTGCTTCCATGGCTGGGGTGGACCTCATCCTGCCATGCTCTAGAGCTAAGGGAAACTCCACGTGAGTACTGGCCTCGACGTAAGTCCCTGAGTAGCCGCGCAGAAAGGGAGGCATGCAGCTGTTTCCATGAGGTCTTAGTCGCTGTTCTGCTTGATTTTACTTTATTTTTTTTTAAGATTTATTTTTTGATCTTTTGATTGCTATGTTGTGTCTTCGTTTCTGTGCTAGGGCTCTCTCCAGTTGCGGCAAATGGGGGCCACTCTTCATTGCGGTGCGTGGGTCTCTGACTGTCGCGGCCTCTCTTGTTGTGGAGCACAGGCTCCAGACGCGCAGGGTCAGTAGTTGTGGCTCACGGGCCCAGTTGCTCCGCGGCATGTGTGATCCTCTCAGACCAGGGCTCGAACCCGTGTCCCCTGCATTGGCAGGCAGATTCTCAACCACTGCGCCACCAGGGAAGCCCCTGTTCTGCTTTATTTTAAAGGAAGTACCCTTTTCAGGACTCGTAGGTCCCTCGGGTGTGCATCATTTTCCCTCCAAGATCCCTGAGTACCTCCAGACCCCTGTGGGCCTGCTGAGCAACATCGAGGCCCAAAGGTCGCTCCCTCGGAGGCCCTTTGTGTATGCCGAGTGATGGGCAACACACTGCACGTTCCTTAAGGAGAGCTACATTTCCAGAGCACTGCAACAGCCTCAGGACCATATTTCTAGCCAGTGCGACGTGCCATGGAAGTGTTCGTCACGGCCCCCGTCTGAGCTGCCATGAGAAAACACCCCTGCTTAGAATTCTTCGAGGACCTCGTACCTGAAGTCACTCTGCTCGAGGAGAAAGTCAGCATCCTACCATGCTGTGTCGCAAACGGGACACTCAGCGTGAGCACTTGCCTCGAGGTAAGGCCCTGAATTGCCGTGCAGAAGCGGAGGCGTGCAGCAGTTTCCAGGAGGCCGTAGCCGCTGCTCTGCATTAGTTTATTTATTTATTTATTTATCTATCTATCTGTCTATCTATTTATTTATTTATTTAATTTATCATTTTTTTTGACTGTGTTGGGTGCTCGTTGCTGTATGTGAGCTTTCTCTAGTAGCAGTGAGCGGGGGCTACTCTTCGTTGCGGGGCGCAGGCTTCTCATTGCGGTGACTCCTCTTGTTGTGGAGCACAGGCTCTAGGCACGTGGACTTCAGTAGTTCTGGCATGCGGGCTCAGTCGTTGTGGCTCCCTGGCTCTAGAGCGCAGGCTCAGTCGCTGTGGTGCACGGGCTTAGGTGCTCCGCAGCATGTGAGATCTTGGTGGACCAGGGCTCGAAACCATGTCCCTTGCATCGGCAGGTGGATTCCCAACCATTGCACCACAAGGGAAGCCCCTGCTCTGCATTGTTTTAATGTCAGTACGCTTTGCAGGACATCTAGGAGCCTCGCGTGGGCACCCTATTCCCTGCAAGAACACTGAGTACCCCCAGGCCCCCATGGGCCCGCTAAGCCACATCCAGACCCATAGCCCTTCGGAGCCACTCTGTGTATGCTGAGTGTAGGGCAACACACTGCACTCTTTCTTGGGACAGCTTGATTTCCCCAGCACTCCCACAGGTCCACGAACACCGTTCTAGCAGGTCCAACATGCCGTGCAAGTCTGGCTCATTGCCCAAGTCTGAGCTGCACTGAGAAAAACCCTCGGCTTCGTATTCCATCTGGGACTCCCTGCCTGAAGTCACCCTGCCTCCAAGAGAAATTGGGCTTGCATTCCGACTGCAACTAAATCCCAGTTCCTCGGGTAACACTGCAGGCTTTTGAAGAGCCACGGGCCCGGAGGCCTAGCTGGGGCGTTCCTTGGTTGAGGCAGTTCGTTATTTGCAGAACACCCTGCTTCGAGGAGTTGATTTAGGGAAGGAACCACTGGATAACCTGTGTCTCTTTGGACTTGTTAGAAAGCACAGGGATGTATGCTGCGTGTGCCCGTGGGAATGGGGGCCTGATGGATCTAGCCTTGCTTTCCCATTTTAAAAGCTCCATTCATACTGCCTTGAAGCTACTTGAAATTGACTGCTGTTGACAGGCCACTAGCCACTGTAGGCATGGCTCTGGGAAGAAAATGAGTTTTCTCTAGCTAAGCCGGGTGCTTCCATGGCTGGGGTGGACCTCATCCTGCCATGCTCTAGAGCTAAAGGGAAACTCCACGTGAGTACTGGCCTCGAGGTAAGGCCCTGAGTAACCGTGCAGGAAGGGAGGCATTCAGCTGTTTCCATGAGGTCATTTTCGCTGTTCTGCTTTATTTTATTTTATTTTGTTTTAAGATTTATTTTTTGATTGATTGATTGCTATGTTGGGTCTTCGTTTCTGTGCTAGGGCTCTCTCCAGTTGCAGCAAGTGGGGGCCACTCTTCATCGCGGTGTGCGGGCCTCTCACTATCGCGGCCTCTCTTGTTGCGGAGCACAGGCTCCAGACGCGCAGGGTCAGTAGTTGTGGCTCACGGGCCCAGTTGCTCCGCGGCATGTGTGATCCTCTCTGACCAGGGCTCGAACCCTTGTCCCCTGCATTGGCAGGCAGATTGTCAACCACTGCGCCACCACGGAAGCGCCTGTTCTGCTTTATTTTAAAGGAAATACCCTTTTCAGGTCTCGTAGGCCCCTCGTGTGTGCATCATTTTCCCTCCAAGATCCCTGAGTACCTCCAGACCCCTGTGGGCCTGCTGAGCAACATGGAGGCCCAAAGGTCGCTCCCTCGGTGGCCCTCTGTGTATGCGGAGTGATGGGCAACACACTGCACGTTCCTTACGGAGAGCTATATTTCCAGAACACTGGAACAACCTCAGGACCACATTTCTAGCCAGTGCGATGTGCCATGCAAGTGTTCGTCACGGCCCCCGTCTGAGCTGCCATGAGAAAACACTCTGCTTAGAATTCTTTGAGGACCTCATACCTGAAGTCACTCTGCTCGAGGAGAAAGTCAGCATCCTACCATGCTGTGGCGCTAATGGGACACTCAGCGTGAGCACTTGCCTCGAGGTAAGGCCCTGAATTGCCGTGCAGAAGCGGAGGGGTTCAGCAGTTTTTAGGAGGCCGTAGCCGCTGCTCTGCATTAGTTTATTTATTTATTTGTTTCTTTATCTATCTATCTATCTATTTATTTATTTATTTAATTTATCATTTGTTTTCACTGGGTTGGGTCTTCGTTGCTGCATGTGAGCTTTCTCTAGTTGCAGCGAGCGGAGGCTGTTCTTCGTTGCGGTGCGCGGACTTCTCATTGAGGTGGCTCCTCTAGTTGTGGAGCACAGGCTCTAAGCACATGGACTTCAGTAGTTGTGGCCTGCGGGCTCAGTCGTTGTGGCTCCCGGGCTCTAGAGCGCAGGCTCAGTCGTTGTGGTGCACGGGCTTAGGTGCTCCGCAGCATGTGAGATCTTGGTGGACCTTGGCTCGAACCCATGTCCCCTACATCGGCAGGTGGATTCCCAACCACTGCACCACAAGGGAAGCCCCTGGTCTGCATTATTTTAATTTCAGTACGCTTTGCAGGACATCTAGGAGCCTCGCGTGGGCACCCTATTCCCTGCAAGAACGCTGAGTACCCCCAGGCCCCCATGGGCCCGCTAAGCAACATCCAGGCCCGTAGCTCTTTGGAACCACTCTGTGTATGCCGAGTGTAGGGCAACACACTGCACTCTTTCTTGGGACAGCTTGATTTCCCCAGCACTCCCACAGGTCCACGAACACCGTTCTAGCAGGTCCAACATGCCGTGCAAGTCTGGCTCATTGCCCAAGTCTGAGCTGCACCCAGAAAAACCCTCGGCTTCGTATTCCATCTGGGACTCCCTGCCTGAAGTCACCCTGCCTCCAAGAGAAATTGGGCTTGCATTCCGACTGCAACTAAATCCCAGTTCCTCGGGTAACACTGCAGGCTTTTGAAGAGCCACGGGCCCGGAGGCCTAGCTGGGGCGTTCCTTGGTTGAGGCAGTTCGTTATTTGCAGAACACCCTGCTTCGAGGAGTTGATTTAGGGAAGGAACCACTGGATAACCTGTGTCTCTTTGGACTTGTTAGAAAGCACAGGGATGTATGCTGCGTGTGCCCGTGGGAATGGGGGCCTGATGGAACTAGCCTTGCTTTCCCATTTTGAAAGCTCCTTTCATGGTGCCTTGAAGCTACTTGAAATTGACTGCTGTTGACAGCCTACGAGCCACTGTAGGCATGGCTCTGGGAAGAAAACGAGTTTCCTCTAGCTAAGCCGGGTGCTCCCATGGCCGGGGTGGAGCTCATCCTGCCACGCTCTAGAGCTAAGGGAAACTCCACGTGAGTACTGGCCTCGACGTAAGTCCCTGAGTAGCCGCGCAGAAAGGGAGGCATGCAGCTGTTTCCATGAGGTCTTAGTCGCTGTTCTGCTAGATTTTACTTTATTTTTTTTTAAGATTTATTTTTTGATCTTTTGATTGCTATGTTGTGTCTTCGTTTCTGTGCTAGAGCTCTCTCCAGTTGCGGCAAATGGGGGCCACTCTTCATTGCGGTGCGTGGGTCTCTGACTGTCGCGGCCTCTCTTGTTGCGGAGCACAGGCTCCAGACGCGCAGGGTCAGTAGTTGTGGCTCACGGGCCCAGTTGCTCCGCGGCATGTGTGATCCTCTCAGACCAGGGCTCGAACCCGTGTCCCCTGCATTGGCAGGCAGATTCTCAACCACTGCGCCACCAGGGAAGCCCCTGTTCTGCTTTATTTTAAAGGAAGTACCCTTTTCAGGACTCGTAGGTCCCTCGGGTGTGCATCATTTTCCCTCCAAGATCCCTGAGTACCTCCAGACCCCTGTGGGCCTGCTGAGCAACATCGAGGCCCAAAGGTCGCTCCCTCGGAGGCCCTTTGTGTATGCCGAGTGATGGGCAACACACTGCACGTTCCTTAAGGAGAGCTACATTTCCAGAGCACTGCAACAGCCTCAGGACCATATTTCTAGCCAGTGCGACGTGCCATGGAAGTGTTCGTCACGGCCCCCGTCTGAGCTGCCATGAGAAAACACCCCTGCTTAGAATTCTTCGAGGACCTCGTACCTGAAGTCACTCTGCTCGAGGAGAAAGTCAGCATCCTACCATGCTGTGTCGCAAACGGGACACTCAGCGTGAGCACTTGCCTCGAGGTAAGGCCCTGAATTGCCGTGCAGAAGCGGAGGCGTGCAGCAGTTTCCAGGAGGCCGTAGCCGCTGCTCTGCATTAGTTTATTTATTTATTTATTTATCTATCTATCTGTCTATCTATTTATTTATTTATTTAATTTATCATTTTTTTTGACTGTGTTGGGTGCTCGTTGCTGTATGTGAGCTTTCTCTAGTAGCAGTGAGCGGGGGCTACTCTTCGTTGCGGGGCGCAGGCTTCTCATTGCGGTGACTCCTCTTGTTGTGGAGCACAGGCTCTAGGCACGTGGACTTCAGTAGTTCTGGCATGCGGGCTCAGTCGTTGTGGCTCCCTGGCTCTAGAGCGCAGGCTCAGTCGCTGTGGTGCACGGGCTTAGGTGCTCCGCAGCATGTGAGATCTTGGTGGACCAGGGCTCGAAACCATGTCCCTTGCATCGGCAGGTGGATTCCCAACCATTGCACCACAAGGGAAGCCCCTGCTCTGCATTGTTTTAATGTCAGTACGCTTTGCAGGACATCTAGGAGCCTCGCGTGGGCACCCTATTCCCTGCAAGAACACTGAGTAGCCCCAGGCCCCCATGGGCCCGCTAAGCCACATCCAGACCCATAGCCCTTCGGAGCCACTCTGTGTATGCTGAGTGTAGGGCAACACACTGCACTCTTTCTTGGGACAGCTTGATTTCCCCAGCACTCCCACAGGTCCACGAACACCGTTCTAGCAGGTCCAACATGCCGTGCAAGTCTGGCTCATTGCCCAAGTCTGAGCTGCACTGAGAAAAACCCTCGGCTTCGTATTCCATCTGGGACTCCCTGCCTGAAGTCACCCTGCCTCCAAGAGAAATTGGGCTTGCATTCCGACTGCAACTAAATCCCAGTTCCTCGGGTAACACTGCAGGCTTTTGAAGAGCCACGGGCCCGGAGGCCTAGCTGGGGCGTTCCTTGGTTGAGGCAGTTCGTTATTTGCAGAACACCCTGCTTCGAGGAGTTGATTTAGGGAAGGAACCACTGGATAACCTGTGTCTCTTTGGACTTGTTAGAAAGCACAGGGATGTATGCTGCGTGTGCCCGTGGGAATGGGGGCCTGATGGATCTAGCCTTGCTTTCCCATTTTAAAAGCTCCATTCATACTGCCTTGAAGCTACTTGAAATTGACTGCTGTTGACAGGCCACTAGCCACTGTAGGCATGGCTCTGGGAAGAAAATGAGTTTTCTCTAGCTAAGCCGGGTGCTTCCATGGCTGGGGTGGACCTCATCCTGCCATGCTCTAGAGCTAAAGGGAAACTCCACGTGAGTACTGGCCTCGAGGTAAGGCCCTGAGTAACCGTGCAGGAAGGGAGGCATTCAGCTGTTTCCATGAGGTCATTTTCGCTGTTCTGCTTTATTTTATTTTATTTTGTTTTAAGATTTATTTTTTGATTGATTGATTGCTATGTTGGGTCTTCGTTTCTGTGCTAGGGCTCTCTCCAGTTGCAGCAAGTGGGGGCCACTCTTCATCGCGGTGTGCGGGCCTCTCACTATCGCAGCCTCTCTTGTTGCGGAGCACAGGCTCCAGACGCGCAGGGTCAGTAGTTGTGGCTCACGGGCCCAGTTGCTCCGCGGCATGTGTGATCCTCTCTGACCAGGGCTCGAACCCTTGTCCCCTGCATTGGCAGGCAGATTCTCAACCACTGCGCCACCACGGAAGCCCCTGTTCTGCTTTATTTTAAAGGAAATACCCTTTTCAGGTCTCGTAGGCCCCTCGTGTGTGCATCATTTTCCCTCCAAGATCCCTGAGTACCTCCAGACCCCTGTGGGCCTGCTGAGCAACATGGAGGCCCAAAGGTCGCTCCCTCGGTGGCCCTCTGTGTATGCGGAGTGATGGGCAACACACTGCACGTTCCTTACGGAGAGCTACATTTCCAGAACACTGGAACAACCTCAGGACCACATTTCTAGCCAGTGCGATGTGCCATGCAAGTGTTCGTCACGGCCCCCGTCTGAGCTGCCATGAGAAAACACTCTGCTTAGAATTCTTCGAGGACCTCATACCTGAAGTCACTCTGCTCGAGGAGAAAGTCAGCATCCTACCATGCTGTGGCGCTAATGGGACACTCAGCGTGAGCAGTTGCCTCGAGGTAAGGCCCTGAATTGCCGTGCAGAAGCGGAGGGGTTCAGCAGTTTTTAGGAGGCCGTAGCCGCTGCTCTGCATTAGTTTATTTATTTATTTGTTTCTTTATCTATCTATCTATCTATTTATTTATTTATTTAATTTATCATTTGTTTTCACTGTGTTGGGTCTTCGTTGCTGCATGTGAGCTTTCTCTAGTTGCAGCGAGCGGAGGCTGTTTTTCGTTGCGGTGCGCGGGCTTCTCATTGAGGTGGCTCCTCTAGTTGTGGAGCACAGGCTCTAAGCACATGGACTTCAGTAGTTGTGGCCTGCGGGCTCAGTCGTTGTGGCTCCCGGGCTCTAGAGCGCAGGCTCAGTCGTTGTGGTGCACGGGCTTAGGTGCTCCGCAGCATGTGAGATCTTGGTGGACCTTGGCTCGAACCCATGTCCCCTACATCGGCAGGTGGATTCCCAACCACTGCACCACAAGGGAAGCCCCTGGTCTGCATTATTTTAATTTCAGTACGCTTTGCAGGACATCTAGGAGCCTCGCGTGGGCACCCTATTCCCTGCAAGAACGCTGAGTACCCCCAGGCCCCCATGGGCCCGCTAAGCAACATCCAGGCCCGTAGCTCTTTGGAACCACTTTGTGTATGCCGAGTGTAGGGCAACACACTGCACTCTTTCTTGGGACAGCTTGATTTCCCCAGCACTCCCACAGGTCCACGAACACCGTTCTAGCAGGTACAACATTCCATACAAGTGTGGCTCATTGCCCAAGTCTGAGCTGCACCCAGAAAAACCCTCGGCTTCGTATTCCATCTGGGACACCCTGCCTGAAGTCACCCTGCCTCCAGGAGAAAATCGGCTTGCGTTCCGACTGCAACTAAAGCCCAGTTGCTCGGGTAACACTGCAGGCTTTTGAAGAGCCACGGGCCCGGAGGCTTAGCTGGGGCGTTCCTTGGCTGAGGCAGTTTGCTATTTGCAGACAACCCTGCTTCGAGGAGTTGATTTAGGGAAGGAACCACTGGATAACCTGTGTCTCTTTGGACTTGTTAGAAAGCACAGGGATGTATGCTGCGTGTGCCCGTGGGAATGGGGGCCTGATGGAACTAGCCTTGCTTTCCCATTTTGAAAGCTCCTTTCATGGTGCCTTGAAGCTACTTGAAATTGACTGCTGTTGACAGCCTACGAGCCACTGTAGGCATGGCTCTGGGAAGAAAACGAGTTTCCTCTAGCTAAGCCGGGTGCTCCCATGGCCGGGGTGGAGCTCATCCTGCCACGCTCTAGAGCTAAGGGAAACTCCACGTGAGTACTGGCCTCGACGTAAGTCCCTGAGTAGCCGCGCAGAAAGGGAGGCATGCAGCTGTTTCCATGAGGTCTTAGTCGCTGTTCTGCTTGATTTTACTTTATTTTTTTTTAAGATTTATTTTTTGATCTTTTGATTGCTATGTTGTGTCTTCGTTTCTGTGCTAGGGCTCTCTCCAGTTGCGGCAAATGGGGGCCACTCTTCATTGCGGTGCGTGGGTCTCTGACTGTCGCGGCCTCTCTTGTTGAGGAGCACAGGCTCCAGACGCGCAGGGTCAGTAGTTGTGGCTCACGGGCCCAGTTGCTCCGCGGCATGTGTGATCCTCTCAGACCAGGGCTCGAACCCGTGTCCCCTGCATTGGCAGGCAGATTCTCAACCACTGCGCCACCAGGGAAGCCCCTGTTCTGCTTTATTTTAAAGGAAGTACCCTTTTCAGGACTCGTAGGTCCCTCGGGTGTGCATCATTTTCCCTCCAAGATCCCTGAGTACCTCCAGACCCCTGTGGGCCTGCTGAGCAACATCGAGGCCCAAAGGTCGCTCCCTCGGAGGCCCTTTGTGTATGCCGAGTGATGGGCAACACACTGCACGTTCCTTAAGGAGAGCTACATTTCCAGAGCACTGCAACAGCCTCAGGACCATATTTCTAGCCAGTGCGACGTGCCATGGAAGTGTTCGTCACGGCCCCCGTCTGAGCTGCCATGAGAAAACACCCCTGCTTAGAATTCTTCGAGGACCTCGTACCTGAAGTCACTCTGCTCGAGGAGAAAGTCAGCATCCTACCATGCTGTGTCGCAAACGGGACACTCAGCGTGAGCACTTGCCTCGAGGTAAGGCCCTGAATTGCCGTGCAGAAGCGGAGGCGTGCAGCAGTTTCCAGGAGGCCGTAGCCGCTGCTCTGCATTAGTTTATTTATTTATTTATTTATCTATCTATCTGTCTATCTATTTATTTATTTATTTAATTTATCATTTTTTTTGACTGTGTTGGGTGCTCGTTGCTGTATGTGAGCTTTCTCTAGTAGCAGTGAGCGGGGGCTACTCTTCGTTGCGGGGCGCAGGCTTCTCATTGCGGTGACTCCTCTTGTTGTGGAGCACAGGCTCTAGGCACGTGGACTTCAGTAGTTCTGGCATGCGGGCTCAGTCGTTGTGGCTCCCTGGCTCTAGAGCGCAGGCTCAGTCGCTGTGGTGCACGGGCTTAGGTGCTCCGCAGCATGTGAGATCTTGGTGGACCAGGGCTCGAAACCATGTCCCTTGCATCGGCAGGTGGATTCCCAACCATTGCACCACAAGGGAAGCCCCTGCTCTGCATTGTTTTAATGTCAGTACGCTTTGCAGGACATCTAGGAGCCTCGCGTGGGCACCCTATTCCCTGCAAGAACACTGAGTAGCCCCAGGCCCCCATGGGCCCGCTAAGCCACATCCAGACCCATAGCCCTTCGGAGCCACTCTGTGTATGCTGAGTGTAGGGCAACACACTGCACTCTTTCTTGGGACAGCTTGATTTCCCCAGCACTCCCACAGGTCCACGAACACCGTTCTAGCAGGTCCAACATGCCGTGCAAGTCTGGCTCATTGCCCAAGTCTGAGCTGCACTGAGAAAAACCCTCGGCTTCGTATTCCATCTGGGACTCCCTGCCTGAAGTCACCCTGCCTCCAAGAGAAATTGGGCTTGCATTCCGACTGCAACTAAATCCCAGTTCCTCGGGTAACACTGCAGGCTTTTGAAGAGCCACGGGCCCGGAGGCCTAGCTGGGGCGTTCCTTGGTTGAGGCAGTTCGTTATTTGCAGAACACCCTGCTTCGAGGAGTTGATTTAGGGAAGGAACCACTGGATAACCTGTGTCTCTTTGGACTTGTTAGAAAGCACAGGGATGTATGCTGCGTGTGCCCGTGGGAATGGGGGCCTGATGGATCTAGCCTTGCTTTCCCATTTTAAAAGCTCCATTCATACTGCCTTGAAGCTACTTGAAATTGACTGCTGTTGACAGGCCACTAGCCACTGTAGGCATGGCTCTGGGAAGAAAATGAGTTTTCTCTAGCTAAGCCGGGTGCTTCCATGGCTGGGGTGGACCTCATCCTGCCATGCTCTAGAGCTAAGGGAAACTCCACGTGAGTACTGGCCTCGACGTAAGTCCCTGAGTAGCCGCGCAGAAAGGGAGGCATGCAGCTGTTTCCATGAGGTCTTAGTCGCTGTTCTGCTTGATTTTACTTTATTTTTTTTTAAGATTTATTTTTTGATCTTTTGATTGCTATGTTGTGTCTTCGTTTCTGTGCTAGGGCTCTCTCCAGTTGCGGCAAATGGGGGCCACTCTTCATTGCGGTGCGTGGGTCTCTGACTGTCGCGGCCTCTCTTGTTGAGGAGCACAGGCTCCAGACGCGCAGGGTCAGTAGTTGTGGCTCACGGGCCCAGTTGCTCCGCGGCATGTGTGATCCTCTCAGACCAGGGCTCGAACCCGTGTCCCCTGCATTGGCAGGCAGATTCTCAACCACTGCGCCACCAGGGAAGCCCCTGTTCTGCTTTATTTTAAAGGAAGTACCCTTTTCAGGACTCGTAGGTCCCTCGGGTGTGCATCATTTTCCCTCCAAGATCCCTGAGTACCTCCAGACCCCTGTGGGCCTGCTGAGCAACATCGAGGCCCAAAGGTCGCTCCCTCGGAGGCCCTTTGTGTATGCCGAGTGATGGGCAACACACTGCACGTTCCTTAAGGAGAGCTACATTTCCAGAGCACTGCAACAGCCTCAGGACCATATTTCTAGCCAGTGCGACGTGCCATGGAAGTGTTCGTCACGGCCCCCGTCTGAGCTGCCATGAGAAAACACCCCTGCTTAGAATTCTTCGAGGACCTCGTACCTGAAGTCACTCTGCTCGAGGAGAAAGTCAGCATCCTACCATGCTGTGTCGCAAACGGGACACTCAGCGTGAGCACTTGCCTCGAGGTAAGGCCCTGAATTGCCGTGCAGAAGCGGAGGCGTGCAGCAGTTTCCAGGAGGCCGTAGCCGCTGCTCTGCATTAGTTTATTTATTTATTTATTTATCTATCTATCTGTCTATCTATTTATTTATTTATTTAATTTATCATTTTTTTTGACTGTGTTGGGTGCTCGTTGCTGTATGTGAGCTTTCTCTAGTAGCAGTGAGCGGGGGCTACTCTTCGTTGCGGGGCGCAGGCTTCTCATTGCGGTGACTCCTCTTGTTGTGGAGCACAGGCTCTAGGCACGTGGACTTCAGTAGTTCTGGCATGCGGGCTCAGTCGTTGTGGCTCCCTGGCTCTAGAGCGCAGGCTCAGTCGCTGTGGTGCACGGGCTTAGGTGCTCCGCAGCATGTGAGATCTTGGTGGACCAGGGCTCGAAACCATGTCCCTTGCATCGGCAGGTGGATTCCCAACCATTGCACCACAAGGGAAGCCCCTGCTCTGCATTGTCTTAATGTCAGTACGCTTTGCAGGACATCTAGGAGCCTCGCGTGGGCACCCTATTCCCTGCAAGAACACTGAGTACCCCCAGGCCCCCATGGGCCCGCTAAGCCACATCCAGACCCATAGCCCTTCGGAGCCACTCTGTGTATGCTGAGTGTAGGGCAACACACTGCACTCTTTCTTGGGACAGCTTGATTTCCCCAGCACTCCCACAGGTCCACGAACACCGTTCTAGCAGGTCCAACATGCCGTGCAAGTCTGGCTCATTGCCCAAGTCTGAGCTGCACCCAGAAAAACCCTCGGCTTCGTATTCCATCTGGGACTCCCTGCCTGAAGTCACCCTGCCTCCAAGAGAAATTGGGCTTGCATTCCGACTGCAACTAAATCCCAGTTCCTCGGGTAACACTGCAGGCTTTTGAAGAGCCACGGGCCCGGAGGCCTAGCTGGGGCGTTCCTTGGTTGAGGCAGTTCGTTATTTGCAGAACACCCTGCTTCGAGGAGTTGATTTAGGGAAGGAACCACTGGATAACCTGTGTCTCTTTGGACTTGTTAGAAAGCACAGGGATGTATGCTGCGTGTGCCCGTGGGAATGGGGGCCTGATGGATCTAGCCTTGCTTTCCCATTTTAAAAGCTCCATTCATACTGCCTTGAAGCTACTTGAAATTGACTGCTGTTGACAGGCCACTAGCCACTGTAGGCATGGCTCTGGGAAGAAAATGAGTTTTCTCTAGCTAAGCCGGGTGCTTCCATGGCTGGGGTGGACCTCATCCTGCCATGCTCTAGAGCTAAGGGAAACTCCACGTGAGTACTGGCCTCGACGTAAGTCCCTGAGTAGCCGCGCAGAAAGGGAGGCATGCAGCTGTTTCCATGAGGTCTTAGTCGCTGTTCTGCTTGATTTTACTTTATTTTTTTTTAAGATTTATTTTTTGATCTTTTGATTGCTATGTTGTGTCTTCGTTTCTGTGCTAGGGCTCTCTCCAGTTGCGGCAAATGGGGGCCACTCTTCATTGCGGTGCGTGGGTCTCTGACTGTCGCGGCCTCTCTTGTTGAGGAGCACAGGCTCCAGACGCGCAGGGTCAGTAGTTGTGGCTCACGGGCCCAGTTGCTCCGCGGCATGTGTGATCCTCTCAGACCAGGGCTCGAACCCGTGTCCCCTGCATTGGCAGGCAGATTCTCAACCACTGCGCCACCAGGGAAGCCCCTGTTCTGCTTTATTTTAAAGGAAGTACCCTTTTCAGGACTCGTAGGTCCCTCGGGTGTGCATCATTTTCCCTCCAAGATCCCTGAGTACCTCCAGACCCCTGTGGGCCTGCTGAGCAACATCGAGGCCCAAAGGTCGCTCCCTCGGAGGCCCTTTGTGTATGCCGAGTGATGGGCAACACACTGCACGTTCCTTAAGGAGAGCTACATTTCCAGAGCACTGCAACAGCCTCAGGACCATATTTCTAGCCAGTGCGACGTGCCATGGAAGTGTTCGTCACGGCCCCCGTCTGAGCTGCCATGAGAAAACACCCCTGCTTAGAATTCTTCGAGGACCTCGTACCTGAAGTCACTCTGCTCGAGGAGAAAGTCAGCATCCTACCATGCTGTGTCGCAAACGGGACACTCAGCGTGAGCACTTGCCTCGAGGTAAGGCCCTGAATTGCCGTGCAGAAGCGGAGGCGTGCAGCAGTTTCCAGGAGGCCGTAGCCGCTGCTCTGCATTAGTTTATTTATTTATTTATTTATCTATCTATCTGTCTATCTATTTATTTATTTATTTAATTTATCATTTTTTTTGACTGTGTTGGGTGCTCGTTGCTGTATGTGAGCTTTCTCTAGTAGCAGTGAGCGGGGGCTACTCTTCGTTGCGGGGCGCAGGCTTCTCATTGCGGTGACTCCTCTTGTTGTGGAGCACAGGCTCTAGGCACGTGGACTTCAGTAGTTCTGGCATGCGGGCTCAGTCGTTGTGGCTCCCTGGCTCTAGAGCGCAGGCTCAGTCGCTGTGGTGCACGGGCTTAGGTGCTCCGCAGCATGTGAGATCTTGGTGGACCAGGGCTCGAAACCATGTCCCTTGCATCGGCAGGTGGATTCCCAACCATTGCACCACAAGGGAAGCCCCTGCTCTGCATTGTCTTAATGTCAGTACGCTTTGCAGGACATCTAGGAGCCTCGCATGGGCACCCTATTCCCTGCAAGAACACTGAGTACCCCCAGGCCCCCATGGGCCCGCTAAGCCACATCCAGACCCATAGCCCTTCGGAGCCACTCTGTGTATGCTGAGTGTAGGGCAACACACTGCACTCTTTCTTGGGACAGCTTGATTTCCCCAGCACTCCCACAGGTCCACGAACACCGTTCTAGCAGGTCCAACATGCCGTGCAAGTCTGGCTCATTGCCCAAGTCTGAGCTGCACTGAGAAAAACCCTCGGCTTCGTATTCCATCTGGGACTCCCTGCCTGAAGTCACCCTGCCTCCAAGAGAAATTGGGCTTGCATTCCGACTGCAACTAAATCCCAGTTCCTCGGGTAACACTGCAGGCTTTTGAAGAGCCACGGGCCCGGAGGCCTAGCTGGGGCGTTCCTTGGTTGAGGCAGTTCGTTATTTGCAGAACACCCTGCTTCGAGGAGTTGATTTAGGGAAGGAACCACTGGATAACCTGTGTCTCTTTGGACTTGTTAGAAAGCACAGGGATGTATGCTGCGTGTGCCCGTGGGAATGGGGGCCTGATGGATCTAGCCTTGCTTTCCCATTTTAAAAGCTCCATTCATACTGCCTTGAAGCTACTTGAAATTGACTGCTGTTGACAGGCCACTAGCCACTGTAGGCATGGCTCTGGGAAGAAAATGAGTTTTCTCTAGCTAAGCCGGGTGCTTCCATGGCTGGGGTGGACCTCATCCTGCCATGCTCTAGAGCTAAGGGAAACTCCACGTGAGTACTGGCCTCGACGTAAGTCCCTGAGTAGCCGCGCAGAAAGGGAGGCATGCAGCTGTTTCCATGAGGTCTTAGTCGCTGTTCTGCTTGATTTTACTTTATTTTTTTTTAAGATTTATTTTTTGATCTTTTGATTGCTATGTTGTGTCTTCGTTTCTGTGCTAGGGCTCTCTCCAGTTGCGGCAAATGGGGGCCACTCTTCATTGCGGTGCGTGGGTCTCTGACTGTCGCGGCCTCTCTTGTTGAGGAGCACAGGCTCCAGACGCGCAGGGTCAGTAGTTGTGGCTCACGGGCCCAGTTGCTCCGCGGCATGTGTGATCCTCTCAGACCAGGGCTCGAACCCGTGTCCCCTGCATTGGCAGGCAGATTCTCAACCACTGCGCCACCAGGGAAGCCCCTGTTCTGCTTTATTTTAAAGGAAGTACCCTTTTCAGGACTCGTAGGTCCCTCGGGTGTGCATCATTTTCCCTCCAAGATCCCTGAGTACCTCCAGACCCCTGTGGGCCTGCTGAGCAACATCGAGGCCCAAAGGTCGCTCCCTCGGAGGCCCTTTGTGTATGCCGAGTGATGGGCAACACACTGCACGTTCCTTAAGGAGAGCTACATTTCCAGAGCACTGCAACAGCCTCAGGACCATATTTCTAGCCAGTGCGACGTGCCATGGAAGTGTTCGTCACGGCCCCCGTCTGAGCTGCCATGAGAAAACACCCCTGCTTAGAATTCTTCGAGGACCTCGTACCTGAAGTCACTCTGCTCGAGGAGAAAGTCAGCATCCTACCATGCTGTGTCGCAAACGGGACACTCAGCGTGAGCACTTGCCTCGAGGTAAGGCCCTGAATTGCCGTGCAGAAGCGGAGGCGTGCAGCAGTTTCCAGGAGGCCGTAGCCGCTGCTCTGCATTAGTTTATTTATTTATTTATTTATCTATCTATCTGTCTATCTATTTATTTATTTATTTAATTTATCATTTTTTTTTGACTGTGTTGGGTGCTCGTTGCTGTATGTGAGCTTTCTCTAGTAGCAGTGAGCGGGGGCTACTCTTCGTTGCGGGGCGCAGGCTTCTCATTGCGGTGACTCCTCTTGTTGTGGAGCACAGGCTCTAGGCACGTGGACTTCAGTAGTTCTGGCATGCGGGCTCAGTCGTTGTGGCTCCCTGGCTCTAGAGCGCAGGCTCAGTCGCTGTGGTGCACGGGCTTAGGTGCTCCGCAGCATGTGAGATCTTGGTGGACCAGGGCTCGAAACCATGTCCCTTGCATCGGCAGGTGGATTCCCAACCATTGCACCACAAGGGAAGCCCCTGCTCTGCATTGTTTTAATGTCAGTACGCTTTGCAGGACATCTAGGAGCCTCGCGTGGGCACCCTATTCCCTGCAAGAACACTGAGTACCCCCAGGCCCCCATGGGCCCGCTAAGCCACATCCAGACCCATAGCCCTTCGGAGCCACTCTGTGTATGCTGAGTGTAGGGCAACACACTGCACTCTTTCTTGGGACAGCTTGATTTCCCCAGCACTCCCACAGGTCCACGAACACCGTTCTAGCAGGTCCAACATGCCGTGCAAGTCTGGCTCATTGCCCAAGTCTGAGCTGCACCCAGAAAAACCCTCGGCTTCGTATTCCATCTGGGACTCCCTGCCTGAAGTCACCCTGCCTCCAAGAGAAATTGGGCTTGCATTCCGACTGCAACTAAATCCCAGTTCCTCGGGTAACACTGCAGGCTTTTGAAGAGCCACGGGCCCGGAGGCCTAGCTGGGGCGTTCCTTGGTTGAGGCAGTTCGTTATTTGCAGAACACCCTGCTTCGAGGAGTTGATTTAGGGAAGGAACCACTGGATAACCTGTGTCTCTTTGGACTTGTTAGAAAGCACAGGGATGTATGCTGCGTGTGCCCGTGGGAATGGGGGCCTGATGGATCTAGCCTTGCTTTCCCATTTTAAAAGCTCCATTCATACTGCCTTGAAGCTACTTGAAATTGACTGCTGTTGACAGGCCACTAGCCACTGTAGGCATGGCTCTGGGAAGAAAATGAGTTTTCTCTAGCTAAGCCGGGTGCTTCCATGGCTGGGGTGGACCTCATCCTGCCATGCTCTAGAGCTAAAGGGAAACTCCACGTGAGTACTGGCCTCGAGGTAAGGCCCTGAGTAACCGTGCAGGAAGGGAGGCATTCAGCTGTTTCCATGAGGTCATTTTCGCTGTTCTGCTTTATTTTATTTTATTTTGTTTTAAGATTTATTTTTTGATTGATTGATTGCTATGTTGGGTCTTCGTTTCTGTGCTAGGGCTCTCTCCAGTTGCAGCAAGTGGGGGCCACTCTTCATCGCGGTGTGCGGGCCTCTCACTATCGCGGCCTCTCTTGTTGCGGAGCACAGGCTCCAGACGCGCAGGGTCAGTAGTTGTGGCTCACGGGCCCAGTTGCTCCGCGGCATGTGTGATCCTCTCTGACCAGGGCTCGAACCCTTGTCCCCTGCATTGGCAGGCAGATTCTCAACCACTGCGCCACCACGGAAGCGCCTGTTCTGCTTTATTTTAAAGGAAATACCCTTTTCAGGTCTCGTAGGCCCCTCGTGTGTGCATCATTTTCCCTCCAAGATCCCTGAGTACCTCCAGACCCCTGTGGGCCTGCTGAGCAACATGGAGGCCCAAAGGTCGCTCCCTCGGTGGCCCTCTGTGTATGCGGAGTGATGGGCAACACACTGCACGTTCCTTACGGAGAGCTACATTTCCAGAACACTGGAACAACCTCAGGACCACATTTCTAGCCAGTGCGATGTGCCATGCAAGTGTTCGTCACGGCCCCCGTCTGAGCTGCCATGAGAAAACACTCTGCTTAGAATTCTTCGAGGACCTCATACCTGAAGTCACTCTGCTCGAGGAGAAAGTCAGCATCCTACCATGCTGTGGCGCTAATGGGACACTCAGCGTGAGCAGTTGCCTCGAGGTAAGGCCCTGAATTGCCGTGCAGAAGCGGAGGGGTTCAGCAGTTTTTAGGAGGCCGTAGCCGCTGCTCTGCATTAGTTTATTTATTTATTTGTTTCTTTATCTATCTATCTATCTATTTATTTATTTATTTAATTTATCATTTGTTTTCACTGGGTTGGGTCTTCGTTGCTGCATGTGAGCTTTCTCTAGTTGCAGCGAGCGGAGGCTGTTCTTCGTTGCGGTGCGCGGGCTTCTCATTGAGGTGGCTCCTCTAGTTGTGGAGCACAGGCTCTAAGCACATGGACTTCAGTAGTTGTGGCCTGCGGGCTCAGTCGTTGTGGCTCCCGGGCTCTAGAGCGCAGGCTCAGTCGTTGTGGTGCACGGGCTTAGGTGCTCCGCAGCATGTGAGATCTTGGTGGACCTTGGCTCGAACCCATGTCCCCTACATCGGCAGGTGGATTCCCAACCACTGCACCACAAGGGAAGCCCCTGGTCTGCATTATTTTAATTTCAGTACGCTTTGCAGGACATCTAGGAGCCTCGCGTGGGCACCCTATTCCCTGCAAGAACGCTGAGTACCCCCAGGCCCCCATGGGCCCGCTAAGCAACATCCAGGCCCGTAGCTCTTTGGAACCACTCTGTGTATGCCGAGTGTAGGGCAACACACTGCACTCTTTCTTGGGACAGCTTGATTTCCCCAGCACTCCCACAGGTCCACGAACACCGTTCTAGCAGGTCCAACATGCCGTGCAAGTCTGGCTCATTGCCCAAGTCTGAGCTGCACCCAGAAAAACCCTCGGCTTCGTATTCCATCTGGGACTCCCTGCCTGAAGTCACCCTGCCTCCAAGAGAAATTGGGCTTGCATTCCGACTGCAACTAAATCCCAGTTCCTCGGGTAACACTGCAGGCTTTTGAAGAGCCACGGGCCCGGAGGCCTAGCTGGGGCGTTCCTTGGTTGAGGCAGTTCGTTATTTGCAGAACACCCTGCTTCGAGGAGTTGATTTAGGGAAGGAACCACTGGATAACCTGTGTCTCTTTGGACTTGTTAGAAAGCACAGGGATGTATGCTGCGTGTGCCCGTGGGAATGGGGGCCTGATGGAACTAGCCTTGCTTTCCCATTTTGAAAGCTCCTTTCATGGTGCCTTGAAGCTACTTGAAATTGACTGCTGTTGACAGCCTACGAGCCACTGTAGGCATGGCTCTGGGAAGAAAACGAGTTTCCTCTAGCTAAGCCGGGTGCTCCCATGGCCGGGGTGGAGCTCATCCTGCCACGCTCTAGAGCTAAGGGAAACTCCACGTGAGTACTGGCCTCGACGTAAGTCCCTGAGTAGCCGCGCAGAAAGGGAGGCATGCAGCTGTTTCCATGAGGTCTTAGTCGCTGTTCTGCTAGATTTTACTTTATTTTTTTTTAAGATTTATTTTTTGATCTTTTGATTGCTATGTTGTGTCTTCGTTTCTGTGCTAGAGCTCTCTGCAGTTGCGGCAAATGGGGGCCACTCTTCATTGCGGTGCGTGGGTCTCTGACTGTCGCGGCCTCTCTTGTTGCGGAGCACAGGCTCCAGACGCGCAGGGTCAGTAGTTGTGGCTCACGGGCCCAGTTGCTCCGCGGCATGTGTGATCCTCTCAGACCAGGGCTCGAACCCGTGTCCCCTGCATTGGCAGGCAGATTCTCAACCACTGCGCCACCAGGGAAGCCCCTGTTCTGCTTTATTTTAAAGGAAGTACCCTTTTCAGGACTCGTAGGTCCCTCGGGTGTGCATCATTTTCCCTCCAAGATCCCTGAGTACCTCCAGACCCCTGTGGGCCTGCTGAGCAACATCGAGGCCCAAAGGTCGCTCCCTCGGAGGCCCTTTGTGTATGCCGAGTGATGGGCAACACACTGCACGTTCCTTAAGGAGAGCTACATTTCCAGAGCACTGCAACAGCCTCAGGACCATATTTCTAGCCAGTGCGACGTGCCATGGAAGTGTTCGTCACGGCCCCCGTCTGAGCTGCCATGAGAAAACACCCCTGCTTAGAATTCTTCGAGGACCTCGTACCTGAAGTCACTCTGCTCGAGGAGAAAGTCAGCATCCTACCATGCTGTGTCGCAAACGGGACACTCAGCGTGAGCACTTGCCTCGAGGTAAGGCCCTGAATTGCCGTGCAGAAGCGGAGGCGTGCAGCAGTTTCCAGGAGGCCGTAGCCGCTGCTCTGCATTAGTTTATTTATTTATTTATTTATCTATCTATCTGTCTATCTATTTATTTATTTATTTAATTTATCATTTTTTTTGACTGTGTTGGGTGCTCGTTGCTGTATGTGAGCTTTCTCTAGTAGCAGTGAGCGGGGGCTACTCTTCGTTGCGGGGCGCAGGCTTCTCATTGCGGTGACTCCTCTTGTTGTGGAGCACAGGCTCTAGGCACGTGGACTTCAGTAGTTCTGGCATGCGGGCTCAGTCGTTGTGGCTCCCTGGCTCTAGAGCGCAGGCTCAGTCGCTGTGGTGCACGGGCTTAGGTGCTCCGCAGCATGTGAGATCTTGGTGGACCAGGGCTCGAAACCATGTCCCTTGCATCGGCAGGTGGATTCCCAACCATTGCACCACAAGGGAAGCCCCTGCTCTGCATTGTTTTAATGTCAGTACGCTTTGCAGGACATCTAGGAGCCTCGCGTGGGCACCCTATTCCCTGCAAGAACACTGAGTAGCCCCAGGCCCCCATGGGCCCGCTAAGCCACATCCAGACCCATAGCCCTTCGGAGCCACTCTGTGTATGCTGAGTGTAGGGCAACACACTGCACTCTTTCTTGGGACAGCTTGATTTCCCCAGCACTCCCACAGGTCCACGAACACCGTTCTAGCAGGTCCAACATGCCGTGCAAGTCTGGCTCATTGCCCAAGTCTGAGCTGCACCGAGAAAAACCCTCGGCTTCGTATTCCATCTGGGACTCCCTGCCTGAAGTCACCCTGCCTCCAAGAGAAATTGGGCTTGCATTCCGACTGCAACTAAATCCCAGTTCCTCGGGTAACACTGCAGGCTTTTGAAGAGCCACGGGCCCGGAGGCCTAGCTGGGGCGTTCCTTGGTTGAGGCAGTTCGTTATTTGCAGAACACCCTGCTTCGAGGAGTTGATTTAGGGAAGGAACCACTGGATAACCTGTGTCTCTTTGGACTTGTTAGAAAGCACAGGGATGTATGCTGCGTGTGCCCGTGGGAATGGGGGCCTGATGGATCTAGCCTTGCTTTCCCATTTTAAAAGCTCCATTCATACTGCCTTGAAGCTACTTGAAATTGACTGCTGTTGACAGGCCACTAGCCACTGTAGGCATGGCTCTGGGAAGAAAATGAGTTTTCTCTAGCTAAGCCGGGTGCTTCCATGGCTGGGGTGGACCTCATCCTGCCATGCTCTAGAGCTAAAGGGAAACTCCACGTGAGTACTGGCCTCGAGGTAAGGCCCTGAGTAACCGTGCAGGAAGGGAGGCATTCAGCTGTTTCCATGAGGTCATTTTCGCTGTTCTGCTTTATTTTATTTTATTTTGTTTTAAGATTTATTTTTTGATTGATTGATTGCTATGTTGGGTCTTCGTTTCTGTGCTAGGGCTCTCTCCAGTTGCAGCAAGTGGGGGCCACTCTTCATCGCGGTGTGCGGGCCTCTCACTATCGCAGCCTCTCTTGTTGCGGAGCACAGGCTCCAGACGCGCAGGGTCAGTAGTTGTGGCTCACGGGCCCAGTTGCTCCGCGGCATGTGTGATCCTCTCTGACCAGGGCTCGAACCCTTGTCCCCTGCATTGGCAGGCAGATTCTCAACCACTGCGCCACCACGGAAGCCCCTGTTCTGCTTTATTTTAAAGGAAATACCCTTTTCAGGTCTCGTAGGCCCCTCGTGTGTGCATCATTTTCCCTCCAAGATCCCTGAGTACCTCCAGACCCCTGTGGGCCTGCTGAGCAACATGGAGGCCCAAAGGTCGCTCCCTCGGTGGCCCTCTGTGTATGCGGAGTGATGGGCAACACACTGCACGTTCCTTACGGAGAGCTACATTTCCAGAACACTGGAACAACCTCAGGACCACATTTCTAGCCAGTGCGATGTGCCATGCAAGTGTTCGTCACGGCCCCCGTCTGAGCTGCCATGAGAAAACACTCTGCTTAGAATTCTTCGAGGACCTCATACCTGAAGTCACTCTGCTCGAGGAGAAAGTCAGCATCCTACCATGCTGTGGCGCTAATGGGACACTCAGCGTGAGCAGTTGCCTCGAGGTAAGGCCCTGAATTGCCGTGCAGAAGCGGAGGGGTTCAGCAGTTTTTAGGAGGCCGTAGCCGCTGCTCTGCATTAGTTTATTTATTTATTTGTTTCTTTATCTATCTATCTATCTATTTATTTATTTATTTAATTTATCATTTGTTTTCACTGTGTTGGGTCTTCGTTGCTGCATGTGAGCTTTCTCTAGTTGCAGCGAGCGGAGGCTGTTCTTCGTTGCGGTGCGCGGGCTTCTCATTGAGGTGGCTCCTCTAGTTGTGGAGCACAGGCTCTAAGCACATGGACTTCAGTAGTTGTGGCCTGCGGGCTCAGTCGTTGTGGCTCCCGGGCTCTAGAGCGCAGGCTCAGTCGTTGTGGTGCACGGGCTTAGGTGCTCCGCAGCATGTGAGATCTTGGTGGACCTTGGCTCGAACCCATGTCCCCTACATCGGCAGGTGGATTCCCAACCACTGCACCACAAGGGAAGCCCCTGGTCTGCATTATTTTAATTTCAGTACGCTTTGCAGGACATCTAGGAGCCTCGCGTGGGCACCCTATTCCCTGCAAGAACGCTGAGTACCCCCAGGCCCCCATGGGCCCGCTAAGCAACATCCAGGCCCGTAGCTCTTTGGAACCACTTTGTGTATGCCGAGTGTAGGGCAACACACTGCACTCTTTCTTGGGACAGCTTGATTTCCCCAGCACTCCCACAGGTCCACGAACACCGTTCTAGCAGGTACAACATTCCATACAAGTGTGGCTCATTGCCCAAGTCTGAGCTGCACCCAGAAAAACCCTCGGCTTCGTATTCCATCTGGGACACCCTGCCTGAAGTCACCCTGCCTCCAGGAGAAAATCGGCTTGCGTTCCGACTGCAACTAAAGCCCAGTTGCTCGGGTAACACTGCAGGCTTTTGAAGAGCCACGGGCCCGGAGGCTTAGCTGGGGCGTTCCTTGGCTGAGGCAGTTTGCTATTTGCAGACAACCCTGCTTCGAGGAGTTGATTTAGGGAAGGAACCACTGGATAACCTGTGTCTCTTTGGACTTGTTAGAAAGCACAGGGATGTATGCTGCGTGTGCCCGTGGGAATGGGGGCCTGATGGAACTAGCCTTGCTTTCCCATTTTGAAAGCTCCTTTCATGGTGCCTTGAAGCTACTTGAAATTGACTGCTGTTGACAGCCTACGAGCCACTGTAGGCATGGCTCTGGGAAGAAAACGAGTTTCCTCTAGCTAAGCCGGGTGCTCCCATGGCCGGGGTGGAGCTCATCCTGCCACGCTCTAGAGCTAAGGGAAACTCCACGTGAGTACTGGCCTCGACGTAAGTCCCTGAGTAGCCGCGCAGAAAGGGAGGCATGCAGCTGTTTCCATGAGGTCTTAGTCGCTGTTCTGCTTGATTTTACTTTATTTTTTTTTAAGATTTATTTTTTGATCTTTTGATTGCTATGTTGTGTCTTCGTTTCTGTGCTAGGGCTCTCTCCAGTTGCGGCAAATGGGGGCCACTCTTCATTGCGGTGCGTGGGTCTCTGACTGTCGCGGCCTCTCTTGTTGCGGAGCACAGGCTCCAGACGCGCAGGGTCAGTAGTTGTGGCTCACGGGCCCAGTTGCTCCGCGGCATGTGTGATCCTCTCAGACCAGGGCTCGAACCCGTGTCCCCTGCATTGGCAGGCAGATTCTCAACCACTGCGCCACCAGGGAAGCCCCTGTTCTGCTTTATTTTAAAGGAAGTACCCTTTTCAGGACTCGTAGGTCCCTCGGGTGTGCATCATTTTCCCTCCAAGATCCCTGAGTACCTCCAGACCCCTGTGGGCCTGCTGAGCAACATCGAGGCCCAAAGGTCGCTCCCTCGGAGGCCCTTTGTGTATGCCGAGTGATGGGCAACACACTGCACGTTCCTTAAGGAGAGCTACATTTCCAGAGCACTGCAACAGCCTCAGGACCATATTTCTAGCCAGTGCGACGTGCCATGGAAGTGTTCGTCACGGCCCCCGTCTGAGCTGCCATGAGAAAACACCCCTGCTTAGAATTCTTCGAGGACCTCGTACCTGAAGTCACTCTGCTCGAGGAGAAAGTCAGCATCCTACCATGCTGTGTCGCAAACGGGACACTCAGCGTGAGCACTTGCCTCGAGGTAAGGCCCTGAATTGCCGTGCAGAAGCGGAGGCGTGCAGCAGTTTCCAGGAGGCCGTAGCCGCTGCTCTGCATTAGTTTATTTATTTATTTATTTATCTATCTATCTGTCTATCTATTTATTTATTTATTTAATTTATCATTTTTTTTGACTGTGTTGGGTGCTCGTTGCTGTATGTGAGCTTTCTCTAGTAGCAGTGAGCGGGGGCTACTCTTCGTTGCGGGGCGCAGGCTTCTCATTGCGGTGACTCCTCTTGTTGTGGAGCACAGGCTCTAGGCACGTGGACTTCAGTAGTTCTGGCATGCGGGCTCAGTCGTTGTGGCTCCCTGGCTCTAGAGCGCAGGCTCAGTCACTGTGGTGCACGGGCTTAGGTGCTCCGCAGCATGTGAGATCTTGGTGGACCAGGGCTCGAAACCATGTCCCTTGCATCGGCAGGTGGATTCCCAACCATTGCACCACAAGGGAAGCCCCTGCTCTGCATTGTTTTAATGTCAGTACGCTTTGCAGGACATCTAGGAGCCTCGCGTGGGCACCCTATTCCCTGCAAGAACACTGAGTAGCCCCAGGCCCCCATGGGCCCGCTAAGCCACATCCAGACCCATAGCCCTTCGGAGCCACTCTGTGTATGCTGAGTGTAGGGCAACACACTGCACTCTTTCTTGGGACAGCTTGATTTCCCCAGCACTCCCACAGGTCCACGAACACCGTTCTAGCAGGTCCAACATGCCGTGCAAGTCTGGCTCATTGCCCAAGTCTGAGCTGCACCGAGAAAAACCCCCAGGTTCGCATTCCATCTGGGACACCCTGCCTGAAGTCACCCTGCCTCCAAGAGAAATTGGGCTTGCATTCCGACTGCAACTAAATCCCAGTTCCTCGGGTAACACTGCAGGCTTTTGAAGAGCCACGGGCCCGGAGGCCTAGCTGGGGCGTTCCTTGGTTGAGGCAGTTCGTTATTTGCAGAACACCCTGCTTCGAGGAGTTGATTTAGGAAAGGAACCACTGGATAACCTGTGTCTCTTTGGACTTGTTAGAAAGCACAGGGATGTATGCTGCGTGTGCCCGTGGGAATGGGGGCCTGATGGATCTAGCCTTGCTTTCCCATTTTAAAAGCTCCATTCATACTGCCTTGAAGCTACTTGAAATTGACTGCTGTTGACAGGCCACTAGCCACTGTAGGCATGGCTCTGGGAAGAAAATGAGTTTTCTCTAGCTAAGCCGGGTGCTTCCATGGCTGGGGTGGACCTCATCCTGCCATGCTCTAGAGCTAAGGGAAACTCCACGTGAGTACTGGCCTCGACGTAAGTCCCTGAGTAGCCGCGCAGAAAGGGAGGCATGCAGCTGTTTCCATGAGGTCTTAGTCGCTGTTCTGCTTGATTTTACTTTATTTTTTTTTAAGATTTATTTTTTGATCTTTTGATTGCTATGTTGTGTCTTCGTTTCTGTGCTAGGGCTCTCTCCAGTTGCGGCAAATGGGGGCCACTCTTCATTGCGGTGCGTGGGTCTCTGACTGTCGCGGCCTCTCTTGTTGAGGAGCACAGGCTCCAGACGCGCAGGGTCAGTAGTTGTGGCTCACGGGCCCAGTTGCTCCGCGGCATGTGTGATCCTCTCAGACCAGGGCTCGAACCCGTGTCCCCTGCATTGGCAGGCAGATTCTCAACCACTGCGCCACCAGGGAAGCCCCTGTTCTGCTTTATTTTAAAGGAAGTACCCTTTTCAGGACTCGTAGGTCCCTCGGGTGTGCATCATTTTCCCTCAAGGTCCCTGAGTACCTCCAGACCCCTGTGGGCCTGCTGAGCAACATCGAGGCCCAAAGGTCGCTCCCTCGGAGGCCCTTTGTGTATGCCGAGTGATGGGCAACACACTGCACGTTCCTTAAGGAGAGCTACATTTCCAGAGCACTGCAACAGCCTCAGGACCATATTTCTAGCCAGTGCGACGTGCCATGGAAGTGTTCGTCACGGCCCCCGTCTGAGCTGCCATGAGAAAACACCCCTGCTTAGAATTCTTCGAGGACCTCGTACCTGAAGTCACTCTGCTCGAGGAGAAAGTCAGCATCCTACCATGCTGTGTCGCAAACGGGACACTCAGCGTGAGCACTTGCCTCGAGGTAAGGCCCTGAATTGCCGTGCAGAAGCGGAGGCGTGCAGCAGTTTCCAGGAGGCCGTAGCCGCTGCTCTGCATTAGTTTATTTATTTATTTATTTATCTATCTATCTGTCTATCTATTTATTTATTTATTTAATTTATCATTTTTTTTGACTGTGTTGGGTGCTCGTTGCTGTATGTGAGCTTTCTCTAGTAGCAGTGAGCGGGGGCTACTCTTCGTTGCGGGGCGCAGGCTTCTCATTGCGGTGACTCCTCTTGTTGTGGAGCACAGGCTCTAGGCACGTGGACTTCAGTAGTTCTGGCATGCGGGCTCAGTCGTTGTGGCTCCCTGGCTCTAGAGCGCAGGCTCAGTCGCTGTGGTGCACGGGCTTAGGTGCTCCGCAGCATGTGAGATCTTGGTGGACCAGGGCTCGAAACCATGTCCCTTGCATCGGCAGGTGGATTCCCAACCATTGCACCACAAGGGAAGCCCCTGCTCTGCATTGTTTTAATGTCAGTACGCTTTGCAGGACATCTAGGAGCCTCGCGTGGGCACCCTATTCCCTGCAAGAACACTGAGTAGCCCCAGGCCCCCATGGGCCCGCTAAGCCACATCCAGACCCATAGCCCTTCGGAGCCACTCTGTGTATGCTGAGTGTAGGGCAACACACTGCACTCTTTCTTGGGACAGCTTGATTTCCCCAGCACTCCCACAGGTCCACGAACACCGTTCTAGCAGGTCCAACATGCCGTGCAAGTCTGGCTCATTGCCCAAGTCTGAGCTGCACCGAGAAAAACCCTCGGCTTCGTATTCCATCTGGGACTCCCTGCCTGAAGTCACCCTGCCTCCAAGAGAAATTGGGCTTGCATTCCGACTGCAACTAAATCCCAGTTCCTCGGGTAACACTGCAGGCTTTTGAAGAGCCACGGGCCCGGAGGCCTAGCTGGGGCGTTCCTTGGTTGAGGCAGTTCGTTATTTGCAGAACACCCTGCTTCGAGGAGTTGATTTAGGGAAGGAACCACTGGATAACCTGTGTCTCTTTGGACTTGTTAGAAAGCACAGGGATGTATGCTGCGTGTGCCCGTGGGAATGGGGGCCTGATGGATCTAGCCTTGCTTTCCCATTTTAAAAGCTCCATTCATACTGCCTTGAAGCTACTTGAAATTGACTGCTGTTGACAGGCCACTAGCCACTGTAGGCATGGCTCTGGGAAGAAAATGAGTTTTCTCTAGCTAAGCCGGGTGCTTCCATGGCTGGGGTGGACCTCATCCTGCCATGCTCTAGAGCTAAAGGGAAACTCCACGTGAGTACTGGCCTCGAGGTAAGGCCCTGAGTAACCGTGCAGGAAGGGAGGCATTCAGCTGTTTCCATGAGGTCATTTTCGCTGTTCTGCTTTATTTTATTTTATTTTTTTTTAAGATTTATTTTTTGATTGATTGATTGCTATGTTGGGTCTTCGTTTCTGTGCTAGGGCTCTCTCCAGTTGCAGCAAGTGGGGGCCACTCTTCATCGCGGTGTGCGGGCCTCTCACTATCGCGGCCTCTCTTGTTGCGGAGCACAGGCTCCAGACGCGCAGGGTCAGTAGTTGTGGCTCACGGGCCCAGTTGCTCCGCGGCATGTGTGATCCTCTCTGACCAGGGCTCGAACCCTTGTCCCCTGCATTGGCAGGCAGATTCTCAACCACTGCGCCACCACGGAAGCCCCTGTTCTGCTTTATTTTAAAGGAAATACCCTTTTCAGGTCTCGTAGGCCCCTCGTGTGTGCATCATTTTCCCTCCAAGATCCCTGAGTACCTCCAGACCCCTGTGGGCCTGCTGAGCAACATGGAGGCCCAAAGGTCGCTCCCTCGGTGGCCCTCTGTGTATGCGGAGTGATGGGCAACACACTGCACGTTCCTTACGGAGAGCTACATTTCCAGAACACTGGAACAACCTCAGGACCACATTTCTAGCCAGTGCGATGTGCCATGCAAGTGTTCGTCACGGCCCCCGTCTGAGCTGCCATGAGAAAACACTCTGCTTAGAATTCTTCGAGGACCTCATACCTGAAGTCACTCTGCTCGAGGAGAAAGTCAGCATCCTACCATGCTGTGGCGCTAATGGGACACTCAGCGTGAGCAGTTGCCTCGAGGTAAGGCCCTGAATTGCCGTGCAGAAGCGGAGGGGTTCAGCAGTTTTTAGGAGGCCGTAGCCGCTGCTCTGCATTAGTTTATTTATTTATTTGTTTCTTTATCTATCTATCTATCTATTTATTTATTTATTTAATTTATCATTTGTTTTCACTGTGTTGGGTCTTCGTTGCTGCATGTGAGCTTTCTCTAGTTGCAGCGAGCGGAGGCTGTTCTTCGTTGCGGTGCGCGGGCTTCTCATTGAGGTGGCTCCTCTAGTTGTGGAGCACAGGCTCTAAGCACATGGACTTCAGTAGTTGTGGCCTGCGGGCTCAGTCGTTGTGGCTCCCGGGCTCTAGAGCGCAGGCTCAGTCGTTGTGGTGCACGGGCTTAGGTGCTCCGCAGCATGTGAGATCTTGGTGGACCTTGGCTCGAACCCATGTCCCCTACATCGGCAGGTGGATTCCCAACCACTGCACCACAAGGGAAGCCCCTGGTCTGCATTATTTTAATTTCAGTACGCTTTGCAGGACATCTAGGAGCCTCGCGTGGGAACCCTATTCCCTGCAAGAACACTGAGTACCCCCAGGCCCCCATGGGCCCGCTAAGCAACATCCAGGCCCGTAGCTCTTTGGAACCACTCTGTGTATGCCGAGTGTAGGGCAACACACTGCACTCTTTCTTGGGACAGCTTGATTTCCCCAGCACTCCCACAGGTCCACGAACACCGTTCTAGCAGGTCCAACATGCCGTGCAAGTCTGGCTCATTGCCCAAGTCTGAGCTGCACCGAGAAAAACCCTCGGCTTCGTATTCCATCTGGGACTCCCTGCCTGAAGTCACCCTGCCTCCAAGAGAAATTGGGCTTGCATTCCGACTGCAACTAAATCCCAGTTCCTCGGGTAACACTGCAGGCTTTTGAAGAGCCACGGGCCCGGAGGCCTAGCTGGGGCGTTCCTTGGTTGAGGCAGTTCGTTATTTGCAGAACACCCTGCTTCGAGGAGTTGATTTAGGGAAGGAACCACTGGATAACCTGTGTCTCTTTGGACTTGTTAGAAAGCACAGGGATGTATGCTGCGTGTGCCCGTGGGAATGGGGGCCTGATGGAACTAGCCTTGCTTTCCCATTTTGAAAGCTCCTTTCATGGTGCCTTGAAGCTACTTGAAATTGACTGCTGTTGACAGCCTACGAGCCACTGTAGGCATGGCTCTGGGAAGAAAACGAGTTTCCTCTAGCTAAGCCGGGTGCTCCCATGGCCGGGGTGGAGCTCATCCTGCCACGCTCTAGAGCTAAGGGAAACTCCACGTGAGTACTGGCCTCGACGTAAGTCCCTGAGTAGCCGCGCAGAAAGGGAGGCATGCAGCTGTTTCCATGAGGTCTTAGTCGCTGTTCTGCTTGATTTTACTTTATTTTTTTTTAAGATTTATTTTTTGATCTTTTGATTGCTATGTTGTGTCTTCGTTTCTGTGCTAGAGCTCTCTCCAGTTGCGCCAATTGGGGCCACTCTTCATTGCGGTGCGTGGGTCTCTGACTGTCGCGGCCTCTCTTGTTGCGGAGCACAGGCTCCAGACGCGCAGGGTCAGTAGTTGTGGCTCACGGGCCCAGTTGCTCCGCGGCATGTGTGATCCTCTCAGACCAGGGCTCGAACCCGTGTCCCCTGCATTGGCAGGCAGATTCTCAACCACTGCGCCACCAGGGAAGCCCCTGTTCTGCTTTATTTTAAAGGAAGTACCCTTTTCAGGACTCGTAGGTCCCTCGGGTGTGCATCATTTTCCCTCCAAGATCCCTGAGTACCTCCAGACCCCTGTGGGCCTGCTGAGCAACATCGAGGCCCAAAGGTCGCTCCCTCGGAGGCCCTTTGTGTATGCCGAGTGATGGGCAACACACTGCACGTTCCTTAAGGAGAGCTACATTTCCAGAGCACTGCAACAGCCTCAGGACCATATTTCTAGCCAGTGCGACGTGCCATGGAAGTGTTCGTCACGGCCCCCGTCTGAGCTGCCATGAGAAAACACCCCTGCTTAGAATTCTTCGAGGACCTCGTACCTGAAGTCACTCTGCTCGAGGAGAAAGTCAGCATCCTACCATGCTGTGTCGCAAACGGGACACTCAGCGTGAGCACTTGCCTCGAGGTAAGGCCCTGAATTGCCGTGCAGAAGCGGAGGCGTGCAGCAGTTTCCAGGAGGCCGTAGCCGCTGCTCTGCATTAGTTTATTTATTTATTTATTTATCTATCTATCTGTCTATCTATTTATTTATTTATTTAATTTATCATTTTTTTTGACTGTGTTGGGTGCTCGTTGCTGTATGTGAGCTTTCTCTAGTAGCAGTGAGCGGGGGCTACTCTTCGTTGCGGGGCGCAGGCTTCTCATTGCGGTGACTCCTCTTGTTGTGGAGCACAGGCTCTAGGCACGTGGACTTCAGTAGTTCTGGCATGCGGGCTCAGTCGTTGTGGCTCCCTGGCTCTAGAGCGCAGGCTCAGTCGCTGTGGTGCACGGGCTTAGGTGCTCCGCAGCATGTGAGATCTTGGTGGACCAGGGCTCGAAACCATGTCCCTTGCATCGGCAGGTGGATTCCCAACCATTGCACCACAAGGGAAGCCCCTGCTCTGCATTGTTTTAATGTCAGTACGCTTTGCAGGACATCTAGGAGCCTCGCGTGGGCACCCTATTCCCTGCAAGAACACTGAGTACCCCCAGGCCCCCATGGGCCCGCTAAGCCACATCCAGACCCATAGCCCTTCGGAGCCACTCTGTGTATGCTGAGTGTAGGGCAACACACTGCACTCTTTCTTGGGACAGCTTGATTTCCCCAGCACTCCCACAGGTCCACGAACACCGTTCTAGCAGGTCCAACATGCCGTGCAAGTCTGGCTCATTGCCCAAGTCTGAGCTGCACCCAGAAAAACCCTCGGCTTCGTATTCCATCTGGGACTCCCTGCCTGAAGTCACCCTGCCTCCAAGAGAAATTGGGCTTGCATTCCGACTGCAACTAAATCCCAGTTCCTCGGGTAACACTGCAGGCTTTTGAAGAGCCACGGGCCCGGAGGCCTAGCTGGGGCGTTCCTTGGTTGAGGCAGTTCGTTATTTGCAGAACACCCTGCTTCGAGGAGTTGATTTAGGGAAGGAACCACTGGATAACCTGTGTCTCTTTGGACTTGTTAGAAAGCACAGGGATGTATGCTGCGTGTGCCCGTGGGAATGGGGGCCTGATGGATCTAGCCTTGCTTTCCCATTTTAAAAGCTCCATTCATACTGCCTTGAAGCTACTTGAAATTGACTGCTGTTGACAGGCCACTAGCCACTGTAGGCATGGCTCTGGGAAGAAAATGAGTTTTCTCTAGCTAAGCCGGGTGCTTCCATGGCTGGGGTGGACCTCATCCTGCCATGCTCTAGAGCTAAGGGAAACTCCACGTGAGTACTGGCCTCGACGTAAGTCCCTGAGTAGCCGCGCAGAAAGGGAGGCATTCAGCTGTTTCCATGAGGTCTTAGTCGCTGTTCTGCTTGATTTTACTTTATTTTTTTTTAAGATTTATTTTTTGATCTTTTGATTGCTATGTTGTGTCTTCGTTTCTGTGCTAGGGCTCTCTCCAGTTGCGGCAAATGGGGGCCACTCTTCATTGCGGTGCGTGGGTCTCTGACTGTCGCGGCCTCTCTTGTTGCGGAGCACAGGCTCCAGACGCGCAGGGTCAGTAGTTGTGGCTCACGGGCCCAGTTGCTCCGCGGCATGTGTGATCCTCTCAGACCAGGGCTCGAACCCGTGTCCCCTGCATTGGCAGGCAGATTCTCAACCACTGCGCCACCAGGGAAGCCCCTGTTCTGCTTTATTTTAAAGGAAGTACCCTTTTCAGGACTCGTAGGTCCCTCGGGTGTGCATCATTTTCCCTCCAAGATCCCTGAGTACCTCCAGACCCCTGTGGGCCTGCTGAGCAACATCGAGGCCCAAAGGTCGCTCCCTCGGAGGCCCTTTGTGTATGCCGAGTGATGGGCAACACACTGCACGTTCCTTAAGGAGAGCTACATTTCCAGAGCACTGCAACAGCCTCAGGACCATATTTCTAGCCAGTGCGACGTGCCATGGAAGTGTTCGTCACGGCCCCCGTCTGAGCTGCCATGAGAAAACACCCCTGCTTAGAATTCTTCGAGGACCTCGTACCTGAAGTCACTCTGCTCGAGGAGAAAGTCAGCATCCTACCATGCTGTGTCGCAAACGGGACACTCAGCGTGAGCACTTGCCTCGAGGTAAGGCCCTGAATTGCCGTGCAGAAGCGGAGGCGTGCAGCAGTTTCCAGGAGGCCGTAGCCGCTGCTCTGCATTAGTTTATTTATTTATTTATTTATCTATCTATCTGTCTATCTATTTATTTATTTATTTAATTTATCATTTTTTTTGACTGTGTTGGGTGCTCGTTGCTGTATGTGAGCTTTCTCTAGTAGCAGTGAGCGGGGGCTACTCTTCGTTGCGGGGCGCAGGCTTCTCATTGCGGTGACTCCTCTTGTTGTGGAGCACAGGCTCTAGGCACGTGGACTTCAGTAGTTCTGGCATGCGGGCTCAGTCGTTGTGGCTCCCTGGCTCTAGAGCGCAGGCTCAGTCGCTGTGGTGCACGGGCTTAGGTGCTCCGCAGCATGTGAGATCTTGGTGGACCAGGGCTCGAAACCATGTCCCTTGCATCGGCAGGTGGATTCCCAACCATTGCACCACAAGGGAAGCCCCTGCTCTGCATTGTTTTAATGTCAGTACGCTTTGCAGGACATCTAGGAGCCTCGCGTGGGCACCCTATTCCCTGCAAGAACACTGAGTAGCCCCAGGCCCCCATGGGCCCGCTAAGCCACATCCAGACCCATAGCCCTTCGGAGCCACTCTGTGTATGCTGAGTGTAGGGCAACACACTGCACTCTTTCTTGGGACAGCTTGATTTCCCCAGCACTCCCACAGGTCCACGAACACCGTTCTAGCAGGTCCAACATGCCGTGCAAGTCTGGCTCATTGCCCAAGTCTGAGCTGCACCGAGAAAAACCCTCGGCTTCGTATTCCATCTGGGACTCCCTGCCTGAAGTCACCCTGCCTCCAAGAGAAATTGGGCTTGCATTCCGACTGCAACTAAATCCCAGTTCCTCGGGTAACACTGCAGGCTTTTGAAGAGCCACGGGCCCGGAGGCCTAGCTGGGGCGTTCCTTGGTTGAGGCAGTTCGTTATTTGCAGAACACCCTGCTTCGAGGAGTTGATTTAGGGAAGGAACCACTGGATAACCTGTGTCTCTTTGGACTTGTTAGAAAGCACAGGGATGTATGCTGCGTGTGCCCGTGGGAATGGGGGCCTGATGGAACTAGCCTTGCTTTCCCATTTTGAAAGCTCCTTTCATGGTGCCTTGAAGCTACTTGAAATTGACTGCTGTTGACAGCCTACGAGCCACTGTAGGCATGGCTCTGGGAAGAAAACGAGTTTCCTCTAGCTAAGCCGGGTGCTCCCATGGCCGGGGTGGAGCTCATCCTGCCACGCTCTAGAGCTAAGGGAAACTCCACGTGAGTACTGGCCTCGACGTAAGTCCCTGAGTAGCCGCGCAGAAAGGGAGGCATGCAGCTGTTTCCATGAGGTCTTAGTCGCTGTTCTGCTTGATTTTACTTTATTTTTTTTTAAGATTTATTTTTTGATCTTTTGATTGCTATGTTGTGTCTTCGTTTCTGTGCTAGAGCTCTCTCCAGTTGCGCCAATTGGGGCCACTCTTCATTGCGGTGCGTGGGTCTCTGACTGTCGCGGCCTCTCTTGTTGCGGAGCACAGGCTCCAGACGCGCAGGGTCAGTAGTTGTGGCTCACGGGCCCAGTTGCTCCGCGGCATGTGTGATCCTCTCAGACCAGGGCTCGAACCCGTGTCCCCTGCATTGGCAGGCAGATTCTCAACCACTGCGCCACCAGGGAAGCCCCTGTTCTGCTTTATTTTAAAGGAAGTACCCTTTTCAGGACTCGTAGGTCCCTCGGGTGTGCATCATTTTCCCTCCAAGATCCCTGAGTACCTCCAGACCCCTGTGGGCCTGCTGAGCAACATCGAGGCCCAAAGGTCGCTCCCTCGGAGGCCCTTTGTGTATGCCGAGTGATGGGCAACACACTGCACGTTCCTTAAGGAGAGCTACATTTCCAGAGCACTGCAACAGCCTCAGGACCATATTTCTAGCCAGTGCGACGTGCCATGGAAGTGTTCGTCACGGCCCCCGTCTGAGCTGCCATGAGAAAACACCCCTGCTTAGAATTCTTCGAGGACCTCGTACCTGAAGTCACTCTGCTCGAGGAGAAAGTCAGCATCCTACCATGCTGTGTCGCAAACGGGACACTCAGCGTGAGCACTTGCCTCGAGGTAAGGCCCTGAATTGCCGTGCAGAAGCGGAGGCGTGCAGCAGTTTCCAGGAGGCCGTAGCCGCTGCTCTGCATTAGTTTATTTATTTATTTATTTATCTATCTATCTGTCTATCTATTTATTTATTTATTTAATTTATCATTTTTTTTGACTGTGTTGGGTGCTCGTTGCTGTATGTGAGCTTTCTCTAGTAGCAGTGAGCGGGGGCTACTCTTCGTTGCGGGGCGCAGGCTTCTCATTGCGGTGACTCCTCTTGTTGTGGAGCACAGGCTCTAGGCACGTGGACTTCAGTAGTTCTGGCATGCGGGCTCAGTCGTTGTGGCTCCCTGGCTCTAGAGCGCAGGCTCAGTCGCTGTGGTGCACGGGCTTAGGTGCTCCGCAGCATGTGAGATCTTGGTGGACCAGGGCTCGAAACCATGTCCCTTGCATCGGCAGGTGGATTCCCAACCATTGCACCACAAGGGAAGCCCCTGCTCTGCATTGTTTTAATGTCAGTACGCTTTGCAGGACATCTAGGAGCCTCGCGTGGGCACCCTATTCCCTGCAAGAACACTGAGTACCCCCAGGCCCCCATGGGCCCGCTAAGCCACATCCAGACCCATAGCCCTTCGGAGCCACTCTGTGTATGCTGAGTGTAGGGCAACACACTGCACTCTTTCTTGGGACAGCTTGATTTCCCCAGCACTCCCACAGGTCCACGAACACCGTTCTAGCAGGTCCAACATGCCGTGCAAGTCTGGCTCATTGCCCAAGTCTGAGCTGCACCCAGAAAAACCCTCGGCTTCGTATTCCATCTGGGACTCCCTGCCTGAAGTCACCCTGCCTCCAAGAGAAATTGGGCTTGCATTCCGACTGCAACTAAATCCCAGTTCCTCGGGTAACACTGCAGGCTTTTGAAGAGCCACGGGCCCGGAGGCCTAGCTGGGGCGTTCCTTGGTTGAGGCAGTTCGTTATTTGCAGAACACCCTGCTTCGAGGAGTTGATTTAGGGAAGGAACCACTGGATAACCTGTGTCTCTTTGGACTTGTTAGAAAGCACAGGGATGTATGCTGCGTGTGCCCGTGGGAATGGGGGCCTGATGGATCTAGCCTTGCTTTCCCATTTTAAAAGCTCCATTCATACTGCCTTGAAGCTACTTGAAATTGACTGCTGTTGACAGGCCACTAGCCACTGTAGGCATGGCTCTGGGAAGAAAATGAGTTTTCTCTAGCTAAGCCGGGTGCTTCCATGGCTGGGGTGGACCTCATCCTGCCATGCTCTAGAGCTAAGGGAAACTCCACGTGAGTACTGGCCTCGACGTAAGTCCCTGAGTAGCCGCGCAGAAAGGGAGGCATTCAGCTGTTTCCATGAGGTCTTAGTCGCTGTTCTGCTTGATTTTACTTTATTTTTTTTTAAGATTTATTTTTTGATCTTTTGATTGCTATGTTGTGTCTTCGTTTCTGTGCTAGGGCTCTCTCCAGTTGCGGCAAATGGGGGCCACTCTTCATTGCGGTGCGTGGGTCTCTGACTGTCGCGGCCTCTCTTGTTGCGGAGCACAGGCTCCAGACGCGCAGGGTCAGTAGTTGTGGCTCACGGGCCCAGTTGCTCCGCGGCATGTGTGATCCTCTCAGACCAGGGCTCGAACCCGTGTCCCCTGCATTGGCAGGCAGATTCTCAACCACTGCGCCACCAGGGAAGCCCCTGTTCTGCTTTATTTTAAAGGAAGTACCCTTTTCAGGACTCGTAGGTCCCTCGGGTGTGCATCATTTTCCCTCCAAGATCCCTGAGTACCTCCAGACCCCTGTGGGCCTGCTGAGCAACATCGAGGCCCAAAGGTCGCTCCCTCGGAGGCCCTTTGTGTATGCCGAGTGATGGGCAACACACTGCACGTTCCTTAAGGAGAGCTACATTTCCAGAGCACTGCAACAGCCTCAGGACCATATTTCTAGCCAGTGCGACGTGCCATGGAAGTGTTCGTCACGGCCCCCGTCTGAGCTGCCATGAGAAAACACCCCTGCTTAGAATTCTTCGAGGACCTCGTACCTGAAGTCACTCTGCTCGAGGAGAAAGTCAGCATCCTACCATGCTGTGTCGCAAACGGGACACTCAGCGTGAGCACTTGCCTCGAGGTAAGGCCCTGAATTGCCGTGCAGAAGCGGAGGCGTGCAGCAGTTTCCAGGAGGCCGTAGCCGCTGCTCTGCATTAGTTTATTTATTTATTTATTTATCTATCTATCTGTCTATCTATTTATTTATTTATTTAATTTATCATTTTTTTTGACTGTGTTGGGTGCTCGTTGCTGTATGTGAGCTTTCTCTAGTAGCAGTGAGCGGGGGCTACTCTTCGTTGCGGGGCGCAGGCTTCTCATTGCGGTGACTCCTCTTGTTGTGGAGCACAGGCTCTAGGCACGTGGACTTCAGTAGTTCTGGCATGCGGGCTCAGTCGTTGTGGCTCCCTGGCTCTAGAGCGCAGGCTCAGTCGCTGTGGTGCACGGGCTTAGGTGCTCCGCAGCATGTGAGATCTTGGTGGACCAGGGCTCGAAACCATGTCCCTTGCATCGGCAGGTGGATTCCCAACCATTGCACCACAAGGGAAGCCCCTGCTCTGCATTGTTTTAATGTCAGTACGCTTTGCAGGACATCTAGGAGCCTCGCGTGGGCACCCTATTCCCTGCAAGAACACTGAGTAGCCCCAGGCCCCCATGGGCCCGCTAAGCCACATCCAGACCCATAGCCCTTCGGAGCCACTCTGTGTATGCTGAGTGTAGGGCAACACACTGCACTCTTTCTTGGGACAGCTTGATTTCCCCAGCACTCCCACAGGTCCACGAACACCGTTCTAGCAGGTCCAACATGCCGTGCAAGTCTGGCTCATTGCCCAAGTCTGAGCTGCACCGAGAAAAACCCTCGGCTTCGTATTCCATCTGGGACTCCCTGCCTGAAGTCACCCTGCCTCCAAGAGAAATTGGGCTTGCATTCCGACTGCAACTAAATCCCAGTTCCTCGGGTAACACTGCAGGCTTTTGAAGAGCCACGGGCCCGGAGGCCTAGCTGGGGCGTTCCTTGGTTGAGGCAGTTCGTTATTTGCAGAACACCCTGCTTCGAGGAGTTGATTTAGGGAAGGAACCACTGGATAACCTGTGTCTCTTTGGACTTGTTAGAAAGCACAGGGATGTATGCTGCGTGTGCCCGTGGGAATGGGGGCCTGATGGATCTAGCCTTGCTTTCCCATTTTAAAAGCTCCATTCATACTGCCTTGAAGCTACTTGAAATTGACTGCTGTTGACAGGCCACTAGCCACTGTAGGCATGGCTCTGGGAAGAAAATGAGTTTTCTCTAGCTAAGCCGGGTGCTTCCATGGCTGGGGTGGACCTCATCCTGCCATGCTCTAGAGCTAAAGGGAAACTCCACGTGAGTACTGGCCTCGAGGTAAGGCCCTGAGTAACCGTGCAGGAAGGGAGGCATTCAGCTGTTTCCATGAGGTCATTTTCGCTGTTCTGCTTTATTTTATTTTATTTTTTTTTAAGATTTATTTTTTGATTGATTGATTGCTATGTTGGGTCTTCGTTTCTGTGCTAGGGCTCTCTCCAGTTGCAGCAAGTGGGGGCCACTCTTCATCGCGGTGTGCGGGCCTCTCACTATCGCGGCCTCTCTTGTTGCGGAGCACAGGCTCCAGACGCGCAGGGTCAGTAGTTGTGGCTCACGGGCCCAGTTGCTCCGCGGCATGTGTGATCCTCTCTGACCAGGGCTCGAACCCTTGTCCCCTGCATTGGCAGGCAGATTCTCAACCACTGCGCCACCACGGAAGCGCCTGTTCTGCTTTATTTTAAAGGAAATACCCTTTTCAGGTCTCGTAGGCCCCTCGTGTGTGCATCATTTTCCCTCCAAGTTCCCTGAGTACCTCCAGACCCCTGTGGGCCTGCTGAGCAACATGGAGGCCCAAAGGTCGCTCCCTCGGTGGCCCTCTGTGTATGCGGAGTGATGGGCAACACACTGCACGTTCCTTACGGAGAGCTACATTTCCAGAACTCTGGAACAACCTCAGGACCACATTTCTAGCCAGTGCGATGTGCCATGCAAGTGTTCGTCACGGCCCCCGTCTGAGCTGCCATGAGAAAACACTCTGCTTAGAATTCTTCGAGGACCTCATACCTGAAGTCACTCTGCTCGAGGAGAAAGTCAGCATCCTACCATGCTGTGGCGCTAATGGGACACTCAGCGTGAGCAGTTGCCTCGAGGTAAGGCCCTGAATTGCCGTGCAGAAGCGGAGGGGTTCAGCAGTTTTTAGGAGGCCGTAGCCGCTGCTCTGCATTAGTTTATTTATTTATTTGTTTCTTTATCTATCTATCTATCTATTTATTTATTTATTTAATTTATCATTTGTTTTCACTGGGTTGGGTCTTCGTTGCTGCATGTGAGCTTTCTCTAGTTGCAGCGAGCGGAGGCTGTTCTTCGTTGCGGTGCGCGGGCTTCTCATTGAGGTGGCTCCTCTAGTTGTGGAGCACAGGCTCTAAGCACATGGACTTCAGTAGTTGTGGCCTGCGGGCTCAGTCGTTGTGGCTCCCGGGCTCTAGAGCGCAGGCTCAGTCGTTGTGGTGCACGGGCTTAGGTGCTCCGCAGCATGTGAGATCTTGGTGGACCTTGGCTCGAACCCATGTCCCCTACATCGGCAGGTGGATTCCCAACCACTGCACCACAAGGGAAGCCCCTGGTCTGCATTATTTTAATTTCAGTACGCTTTGCAGGACATCTAGGAGCCTCGCGTGGGCACCCTATTCCCTGCAAGAACGCTGAGTACCCCCAGGCCCCCATGGGCCCGCTAAGCAACATCCAGGCCCGTAGTTCTTTGGAACCACTCTGTGTATGCCGAGTGTAGGGCAACACACTGCACTCTTTCTTGGGACAGCTTGATTTCCCCAGCACTCCCACAGGTCCACGAACACCGTTCTAGCAGGTACAACATTCCATACAAGTGTGGCTCATTGCCCAAGTCTGAGCTGCACTGAGAAAAACCCTCGGCTTCGTATTCCATCTGGGACACCCTGCCTGAAGTCACCCTGCCTCCAGGAGAAAATCGGCTTGCGTTCCGACTGCAACTAAAGCCCAGTTGCTCGGGTAACACTGCAGGCTTTTGAAGAGCCACGGGCCCGGAGGCTTAGCTGGGGCGTTCCTTGGCTGAGGCAGTTTGCTATTTGCAGACAACCCTGCTTCGAGGAGTTGATTTAGGGAAGGAACCACTGGATAACCTGTGTCTCTTTGGACTTGTTAGAAAGCACAGGGATGTATGCTGCGTGTGCCCGTGGGAATGGGGCCCTGATGGAACTAGCCTTGCTTTCCCATTTTGAAAGCTCCTTTCATGGTGCCTTGAAGCTACTTGAAATTGACTGCTGTTGACAGCCTACGAGCCACTGTAGGCATGGCTCTGGGAAGAAAACGAGTTTCCTCTAGCTAAGCCTGGTGCTCCCATGGCCGGGGTGGAGCTCATCCTGCCACGCTCTAGAGCTAAGGGAAACTCCACGTGAGTACTGGCCTCGACGTAAGTCCCTGAGTAGCCGCGCAGAAAGGGAGGCATGCAGCTGTTTCCATGAGGTCTTAGTCGCTGTTCTGCTTGATTTTACTTTATTTTTTTTTAAGATTTATTTTTTGATCTTTTGATTGCTATGTTGTGTCTTCATTTCTGTGCTAGGGCTCTCTCCAGTTGCGGCAAATGGGGGCCACTCTTCATCGCGGTGTGCGGGCCTCTCACTATCGCAGCCTCTCTTGTTGCGGAGCACAGGCTCCAGACGCGCAGGGTCAGTAGTTGTGGCTCACGGGCCCAGTTGCTCCGCGGCATGTGTGATCCTCTCAGACCAGGGCTCGAACCCGTGTCCCCTGCATTGGCAGGCAGATTCTCAACCACTGTGCCACCAGGGAAGCCCCTGTTCTGCTTTATTTTAAAGGAAGTACCCTTTTCAGGACTCGTAGGTCCCTCGGGTGTGCATCATTTTCCCTCCAAGATCCCTGAGTACCTCCAGACCCCTGTGGGCCTGCTGAGCAACATCGAGGCCCAAAGGTCGCTCCCTCGGAGGCCCTTTGTGTATGCCGAGTGATGGGCAACACACTGCACGTTCCTTAAGGAGAGCTACATTTCCAGAGCACTGCAGCAGCCTCAGGACCATATTTCTAGCCAGTGCGACGTGCCATGGAAGTGTTCGTCACGGCCCCCGTCTGAGCTGCCATGAGAAAACACCCCTGCTTAGAATTCTTCGAGGACCTCGTACCTGAAGTCACTCTGCTCGAGGAGAAAGTCAGCATCCTACCATGCTGTGTCGCAAACGGGACACTCAGCGTGAGCACTTGCCTCGAGGTAAGGCCCTGAATTGCCGTGCAGAAGCGGAGGCGTGCAGCAGTTTCCAGGAGGCCGTAGCCGCTGCTCTGCATTAGTTTATTTATTTATTTATTTATCTATCTATCTGTCTATCTATTTATTTATTTATTTAATTTATCATTTTTTTGGACTGTGTTGGGTGCTCGTTGCTGTATGTGAGCTTTCTCTAGTAGCAGTGAGCGGGGGCTACTCTTCGTTGCGGGGCGCAGGCTTCTCATTGCGGTGACTCCTCTTGTTGTGGAGCACAGGCTCTAGGCACGTGGACTTCAGTAGTTCTGGCATGCGGGCTCAGTCGTTGTGGCTCCCTGGCTCTAGAGCGCAGGCTCAGTCGCTGTGGTGCACGGGCTTAGGTGCTCCGCAGCATGTGAGATCTTGGTGGACCAGGGCTCGAAACCATGTCCCTTGCATCGGCAGGTGGATTCCCAACCATTGCACCACAAGGGAAGCCCCTGCTCTGCATTGTTTTAATGTCAGTACGCTTTGCAGGACATCTAGGAGCCTCGCGTGGGCACCCTATTCCCTGCAAGAACACTGAGTAGCCCCAGGCCCCCATGGGCCCGCTAAGCCACATCCAGACCCATAGCCCTTCGGAGCCACTCTGTGTATGCTGAGTGTAGGGCAACACACTGCACTCTTTCTTGGGACAGCTTGATTTCCCCAGCACTCCCACAGGTCCACGAACACCGTTCTAGCAGGTCCAACATGCCGTGCAAGTCTGGCTCATTGCCCAAGTCTGAGCTGCACCGAGAAAAACCCTCGGCTTCGTATTCCATCTGGGACTCCCTGCCTGAAGTCACCCTGCCTCCAAGAGAAATTGGGCTTGCATTCCGACTGCAACTAAATCCCAGTTCCTCGGGTAACACTGCAGGCTTTTGAAGAGCCACGGGCCCGGAGGCCTAGCTGGGGCGTTCCTTGGTTGAGGCAGTTCGTTATTTGCAGAACACCCTGCTTCGAGGAGTTGATTTAGGGAAGGAACCACTGGATAACCTGTGTCTCTTTGGACTTGTTAGAAAGCACAGGGATGTATGCTGCGTGTGCCCGTGGGAATGGGGGCCTGATGGATCTAGCCTTGCTTTCCCATTTTAAAAGCTCCATTCATACTGCCTTGAAGCTACTTGAAATTGACTGCTGTTGACAGGCCACTAGCCACTGTAGGCATGGCTCTGGGAAGAAAATGAGTTTTCTCTAGCTAAGCCGGGTGCTTCCATGGCTGGGGTGGACCTCATCCTGCCATGCTCTAGAGCTAAAGGGAAACTCCACGTGAGTACTGGCCTCGAGGTAAGGCCCTGAGTAACCGTGCAGGAAGGGAGGCATTCAGCTGTTTCCATGAGGTCATTTTCGCTGTTCTGCTTTATTTTATTTTATTTTTTTTTAAGATTTATTTTTTGATTGATTGATTGCTATGTTGGGTCTTCGTTTCTGTGCTAGGGCTCTCTCCAGTTGCAGCAAGTGGGGGCCACTCTTCATCGCGGTGTGCGGGCCTCTCACTATCGCGGCCTCTCTTGTTGCGGAGCACAGGCTCCAGACGCGCAGGGTCAGTAGTTGTGGCTCACGGGCCCAGTTGCTCCGCGGCATGTGTGATCCTCTCTGACCAGGGCTCGAACCCTTGTCCCCTGCATTGGCAGGCAGATTCTCAACCACTGCGCCACCACGGAAGCGCCTGTTCTGCTTTATTTTAAAGGAAATACCCTTTTCAGGTCTCGTAGGCCCCTCGTGTGTGCATCATTTTCCCTCCAAGTTCCCTGAGTACCTCCAGACCCCTGTGGGCCTGCTGAGCAACATGGAGGCCCAAAGGTCGCTCCCTCGGTGGCCCTCTGTGTATGCGGAGTGATGGGCAACACACTGCACGTTCCTTACGGAGAGCTACATTTCCAGAACTCTGGAACAACCTCAGGACCACATTTCTAGCCAGTGCGATGTGCCATGCAAGTGTTCGTCACGGCCCCCGTCTGAGCTGCCATGAGAAAACACTCTGCTTAGAATTCTTCGAGGACCTCATACCTGAAGTCACTCTGCTCGAGGAGAAAGTCAGCATCCTACCATGCTGTGGCGCTAATGGGACACTCAGCGTGAGCAGTTGCCTCGAGGTAAGGCCCTGAATTGCCGTGCAGAAGCGGAGGGGTTCAGCAGTTTTTAGGAGGCCGTAGCCGCTGCTCTGCATTAGTTTATTTATTTATTTGTTTCTTTATCTATCTATCTATCTATTTATTTATTTATTTAATTTATCATTTGTTTTCACTGGGTTGGGTCTTCGTTGCTGCATGTGAGCTTTCTCTAGTTGCAGCGAGCGGAGGCTGTTCTTCGTTGCGGTGCGCGGGCTTCTCATTGAGGTGGCTCCTCTAGTTGTGGAGCACAGGCTCTAAGCACATGGACTTCAGTAGTTGTGGCCTGCGGGCTCAGTCGTTGTGGCTCCCGGGCTCTAGAGCGCAGGCTCAGTCGTTGTGGTGCACGGGCTTAGGTGCTCCGCAGCATGTGAGATCTTGGTGGACCTTGGCTCGAACCCATGTCCCCTACATCGGCAGGTGGATTCCCAACCACTGCACCACAAGGGAAGCCCCTGGTCTGCATTATTTTAATTTCAGTACGCTTTGCAGGACATCTAGGAGCCTCGCGTGGGCACCCTATTCCCTGCAAGAACGCTGAGTACCCCCAGGCCCCCATGGGCCCGCTAAGCAACATCCAGGCCCGTAGTTCTTTGGAACCACTCTGTGTATGCCGAGTGTAGGGCAACACACTGCACTCTTTCTTGGGACAGCTTGATTTCCCCAGCACTCCCACAGGTCCACGAACACCGTTCTAGCAGGTACAACATTCCATACAAGTGTGGCTCATTGCCCAAGTCTGAGCTGCACTGAGAAAAACCCTCGGCTTCGTATTCCATCTGGGACACCCTGCCTGAAGTCACCCTGCCTCCAGGAGAAAATCGGCTTGCGTTCCGACTGCAACTAAAGCCCAGTTGCTCGGGTAACACTGCAGGCTTTTGAAGAGCCACGGGCCCGGAGGCTTAGCTGGGGCGTTCCTTGGCTGAGGCAGTTTGCTATTTGCAGACAACCCTGCTTCGAGGAGTTGATTTAGGGAAGGAACCACTGGATAACCTGTGTCTCTTTGGACTTGTTAGAAAGCACAGGGATGTATGCTGCGTGTGCCCGTGGGAATGGGGCCCTGATGGAACTAGCCTTGCTTTCCCATTTTGAAAGCTCCTTTCATGGTGCCTTGAAGCTACTTGAAATTGACTGCTGTTGACAGCCTACGAGCCACTGTAGGCATGGCTCTGGGAAGAAAACGAGTTTCCTCTAGCTAAGCCTGGTGCTCCCATGGCCGGGGTGGAGCTCATCCTGCCACGCTCTAGAGCTAAGGGAAACTCCACGTGAGTACTGGCCTCGACGTAAGTCCCTGAGTAGCCGCGCAGAAAGGGAGGCATGCAGCTGTTTCCATGAGGTCTTAGTCGCTGTTCTGCTTGATTTTACTTTATTTTTTTTTAAGATTTATTTTTTGATCTTTTGATTGCTATGTTGTGTCTTCATTTCTGTGCTAGGGCTCTCTCCAGTTGCGGCAAATGGGGGCCACTCTTCATCGCGGTGTGCGGGCCTCTCACTATCGCAGCCTCTCTTGTTGCGGAGCACAGGCTCCAGACGCGCAGGGTCAGTAGTTGTGGCTCACGGGCCCAGTTGCTCCGCGGCATGTGTGATCCTCTCAGACCAGGGCTCGAACCCGTGTCCCCTGCATTGGCAGGCAGATTCTCAACCACTGTGCCACCAGGGAAGCCCCTGTTCTGCTTTATTTTAAAGGAAGTACCCTTTTCAGGACTCGTAGGTCCCTCGGGTGTGCATCATTTTCCCTCCAAGATCCCTGAGTACCTCCAGACCCCTGTGGGCCTGCTGAGCAACATCGAGGCCCAAAGGTCGCTCCCTCGGAGGCCCTTTGTGTATGCCGAGTGATGGGCAACACACTGCACGTTCCTTAAGGAGAGCTACATTTCCAGAGCACTGCAGCAGCCTCAGGACCATATTTCTAGCCAGTGCGACGTGCCATGGAAGTGTTCGTCACGGCCCCCGTCTGAGCTGCCATGAGAAAACACCCCTGCTTAGAATTCTTCGAGGACCTCGTACCTGAAGTCACTCTGCTCGAGGAGAAAGTCAGCATCCTACCATGCTGTGTCGCAAACGGGACACTCAGCGTGAGCACTTGCCTCGAGGTAAGGCCCTGAATTGCCGTGCAGAAGCGGAGGCGTGCAGCAGTTTCCAGGAGGCCGTAGCCGCTGCTCTGCATTAGTTTATTTATTTATTTATTTATCTATCTATCTGTCTATCTATTTATTTATTTATTTAATTTATCATTTTTTTGGACTGTGTTGGGTGCTCGTTGCTGTATGTGAGCTTTCTCTAGTAGCAGTGAGCGGGGGCTACTCTTCGTTGCGGGGCGCAGGCTTCTCATTGCGGTGACTCCTCTTGTTGTGGAGCACAGGCTCTAGGCACGTGGACTTCAGTAGTTCTGGCATGCGGGCTCAGTCGTTGTGGCTCCCTGGCTCTAGAGTGCAGGCTCAGTCGCTGTGGTGCACGGGCTTAGGTGCTCCGCAGCATGTGAGATCTTGGTGGACCAGGGCTCGAAACCATGTCCCTTGCATCGGCAGGTGGATTCCCAACCATTGCACCACAAGGGAAGCCCCTGCTCTGCATTGTTTTAATGTCAGTACGCTTTGCAGGACATCTAGGAGCCTCGCGTGGGCACCCTATTCCCTGCAAGAACACTGAGTAGCCCCAGGCCCCCATGGGCCCGCTAAGCCACATCCAGACCCATAGCCCTTCGGAGCCACTCTGTGTATGCTGAGTGTAGGGCAACACACTGCACTCTTTCTTGGGACAGCTTGATTTCCCCAGCACTCCCACAGGTCCACGAACACCGTTCTAGCAGGTCCAACATGCCGTGCAAGTCTGGCTCATTGCCCAAGTCTGAGCTGCACCGAGAAAAACCCTCGGCTTCGTATTCCATCTGGGACTCCCTGCCTGAAGTCACCCTGCCTCCAAGAGAAATTGGGCTTGCATTCCGACTGCAACTAAATCCCAGTTCCTCGGGTAACACTGCAGGCTTTTGAAGAGCCACGGGCCCGGAGGCCTAGCTGGGGCGTTCCTTGGTTGAGGCAGTTCGTTATTTGCAGAACACCCTGCTTCGAGGAGTTGATTTAGGGAAGGAACCACTGGATAACCTGTGTCTCTTTGGACTTGTTAGAAAGCACAGGGATGTATGCTGCGTGTGCCCGTGGGAATGGGGGCCTGATGGATCTAGCCTTGCTTTCCCATTTTAAAAGCTCCATTCATACTGCCTTGAAGCTACTTGAAATTGACTGCTGTTGACAGGCCACTAGCCACTGTAGGCATGGCTCTGGGAAGAAAATGAGTTTTCTCTAGCTAAGCCGGGTGCTTCCATGGCTGGGGTGGACCTCATCCTGCCATGCTCTAGAGCTAAAGGGAAACTCCACGTGAGTACTGGCCTCGAGGTAAGGCCCTGAGTAACCGTGCAGGAAGGGAGGCATTCAGCTGTTTCCATGAGGTCATTTTCGCTGTTCTGCTTTATTTTATTTTATTTTTTTTTAAGATTTATTTTTTGATTGATTGATTGCTATGTTGGGTCTTCGTTTCTGTGCTAGGGCTCTCTCCAGTTGCAGCAAGTGGGGGCCACTCTTCATCGCGGTGTGCGGGCCTCTCACTATCGCGGCCTCTCTTGTTGCGGAGCACAGGCTCCAGACGCGCAGGGTCAGTAGTTGTGGCTCACGGGCCCAGTTGCTCCGCGGCATGTGTGATCCTCTCTGACCAGGGCTCGAACCCTTGTCCCCTGCATTGGCAGGCAGATTCTCAACCACTGCGCCACCAGGGAAGCCCCTGTTCTGCTTTATTTTAAAGGAAGTACCCTTTTCAGGACTCGTAGGTCCCTCGGGTGTGCATCATTTTCCCTCCAAGATCCCTGAGTACCTCCAGACCCCTGTGGGCCTGCTGAGCAACATCGAGGCCCAAAGGTCGCTCCCTCGGAGGCCCTTTGTGTATGCCGAGTGATGGGCAACACACTGCACGTTCCTTAAGGAGAGCTACATTTCCAGAGCACTGCAACAGCCTCAGGACCATATTTCTAGCCAGTGCGACGTGCCATGGAAGTGTTCGTCACGGCCCCCGTCTGAGCTGCCATGAGAAAACACCCCTGCTTAGAATTCTTCGAGGACCTCGTACCTGAAGTCACTCTGCTCGAGGAGAAAGTCAGCATCCTACCATGCTGTGTCGCAAACGGGACACTCAGCGTGAGCACTTGCCTCGAGGTAAGGCCCTGAATTGCCGTGCAGAAGCGGAGGCGTGCAGCAGTTTCCAGGAGGCCGTAGCCGCTGCTCTGCATTAGTTTATTTATTTATTTATTTATCTATCTATCTGTCTATCTATTTATTTATTTATTTAATTTATCATTTTTTTTGACTGTGTTGGGTGCTCGTTGCTGTATGTGAGCTTTCTCTAGTAGCAGTGAGCGGGGGCTACTCTTCGTTGCGGGGCGCAGGCTTCTCATTGCGGTGACTCCTCTTGTTGTGGAGCACAGGCTCTAGGCACGTGGACTTCAGTAGTTCTGGCATGCGGGCTCAGTCGTTGTGGCTCCCTGGCTCTAGAGCGCAGGCTCAGTCACTGTGGTGGACGGGCTTAGGTGCTCCGCAGCATGTGAGATCTTGGTGGACCAGGGCTCGAAACCATGTCCCTTGCATCGGCAGGTGGATTCCCAACCATTGCACCACAAGGGAAGCCCCTGCTCTGCATTGTTTTAATGTCAGTACGCTTTGCAGGACATCTAGGAGCCTCGCGTGGGCACCCTATTCCCTGCAAGAACACTGAGTAGCCCCAGGCCCCCATGGGCCCGCTAAGCCACATCCAGACCCATAGCCCTTCGGAGCCACTCTGTGTATGCTGAGTGTAGGGCAACACACTGCACTCTTTCTTGGGACAGCTTGATTTCCCCAGCACTCCCACAGGTCCACGAACACCGTTCTAGCAGGTCCAACATGCCGTGCAAGTCTGGCTCATTGCCCAAGTCTGAGCTGCACCGAGAAAAACCCTCGGCTTCGTATTCCATCTGGGACTCCCTGCCTGAAGTCACACTGCCTCCACGAAAAATTGGGCTTGCATTCCGACTGCAACTAAATCCCAGTTCCTCGGGTAACACTGCAGGCTTTTGAAGAGCCACGGGCCCGGAGGCCTAGCTGGGGCGTTCCTTGGTTGAGGCAGTTCGTTATTTGCAGAACACCCTGCTTCGAGGAGTTGATTTAGGGAAGGAACCACTGGATAACCTGTGTCTCTTTGGACTTGTTAGAAAGCACAGGGATGTATGCTGCGTGTGCCCGTGGGAATGGGGGCCTGATGGATCTAGCCTTGCTTTCCCATTTTAAAAGCTCCATTCATACTGCCTTGAAGCTACTTGAAATTGACTGCTGTTGACAGGCCACTAGCCACTGTAGGCATGGCTCTGGGAAGAAAATGAGTTTTCTCTAGCTAAGCCGGGTGCTTCCATGGCTGGGGTGGACCTCATCCTGCCATGCTCTAGAGCTAAAGGGAAACTCCACGTGAGTACTGGCCTCGAGGTAAGGCCCTGAGTAACCGTGCAGGAAGGGAGGCATTCAGCTGTTTCCATGAGGTCATTTTCGCTGTTCTGCTTTATTTTATTTTATTTTTTTTTAAGATTTATTTTTTGATTGATTGATTGCTATGTTGGGTCTTCGTTTCTGTGCTAGGGCTCTCTCCAGTTGCAGCAAGTGGGGGCCACTCTTCATCGCGGTGTGCAGGCCTCTCACTATCGCGGCCTCTCTTGTTGCGGAGCACAGGCTCCAGACGCGCAGGGTCAGTAGTTGTGGCTCACGGGCCCAGTTGCTCCGCGGCATGTGTGATCCTCTCAGACCAGGGCTCGAACCCGTGTCCCCTGCATTGGCAGGCAGATTCTCAACCACTGCGCCACCAGGGAAGCCCCTGTTCTGCTTTATTTTAAAGGAAGTACCCTTTTCAGGACTCGTAGGTCCCTCGGGTGTGCATCATTTTCCCTCCAAGATCCCTGAGTACCTCCAGACCCCTGTGGGCCTGCTGAGCAACATCGAGGCCCAAAGGTCGCTCCCTCGGAGGCCCTTTGTGTATGCCGAGTGATGGGCAACACACTGCACGTTCCTTAAGGAGAGCTACATTTCCAGAGCACTGCAACAGCCTCAGGACCATATTTCTAGCCAGTGCGACGTGCCATGGAAGTGTTCGTCACGGCCCCCGTCTGAGCTGCCATGAGAAAACACCCCTGCTTAGAATTCTTCGAGGACCTCGTACCTGAAGTCACTCTGCTCGAGGAGAAAGTCAGCATCCTACCATGCTGTGTCGCAAACGGGACACTCAGCGTGAGCACTTGCCTCGAGGTAAGGCCCTGAATTGCCGTGCAGAAGCGGAGGCGTGCAGCAGTTTCCAGGAGGCCGTAGCCGCTGCTCTGCATTAGTTTATTTATTTATTTATTTATCTATCTATCTGTCTATCTATTTATTTATTTATTTAATTTATCATTTTTTTGGACTGTGTTGGGTGCTCGTTGCTGTATGTGAGCTTTCTCTAGTAGCAGTGAGCGGGGGCTACTCTTCGTTGCGGGGCGCAGGCTTCTCATTGCGGTGACTCCTCTTGTTGTGGAGCACAGGCTCTAGGCACGTGGACTTCAGTAGTTCTGGCATGCGGGCTCAGTCGTTGTGGCTCCCTGGCTCTAGAGCGCAGGCTCAGTCGCTGTGGTGCACGGGCTTAGGTGCTCCGCAGCATGTGAGATCTTGGTGGACCAGGGCTCGAAACCATGTCCCTTGCATCGGCAGGTGGATTCCCAACCATTGCACCACAAGGGAAGCCCCTGCTCTGCATTGTTTTAATGTCAGTACGCTTTGCAGGACATCTAGGAGCCTCGCGTGGGCACCCTATTCCCTGCAAGAACACTGAGTACCCCCAGGCCCCCATGGGCCCGCTAAGCCACATCCAGACCCATAGCCCTTCGGAGCCACTCTGTGTATGCTGAGTGTAGGGCAACACACTGCACTCTTTCTTGGGACAGCTTGATTTCCCCAGCACTCCCACAGGTCCACGAACACCGTTCTAGCAGGTCCAACATGCCGTGCAAGTCTGGCTCATTGCCCAAGTCTGAGCTGCACCCAGAAAAACCCTCGGCTTCGTATTCCATCTGGGACTCCCTGCCTGAAGTCACCCTGCCTCCAAGAGAAATTGGGCTTGCATTCCGACTGCAACTAAATCCCAGTTCCTCGGGTAACACTGCAGGCTTTTGAAGAGCCACGGGCCCGGAGGCCTAGCTGGGGCGTTCCTTGGTTGAGGCAGTTCGTTATTTGCAGAACACCCTGCTTCGAGGAGTTGATTTAGGGAAGGAACCACTGGATAACCTGTGTCTCTTTGGACTTGTTAGAAAGCACAGGGATGTATGCTGCGTGTGCCCGTGGGAATGGGGGCCTGATGGATCTAGCCTTGCTTTCCCATTTTAAAAGCTCCATTCATACTGCCTTGAAGCTACTTGAAATTGACTGCTGTTGACAGGCCACTAGCCACTGTAGGCATGGCTCTGGGAAGAAAATGAGTTTTCTCTAGCTAAGCCGGGTGCTTCCATGGCTGGGGTGGACCTCATCCTGCCATGCTCTAGAGCTAAAGGGAAACTCCACGTGAGTACTGGCCTCGAGGTAAGGCCCTGAGTAACCGTGCAGGAAGGGAGGCATTCAGCTGTTTCCATGAGGTCATTTTCGCTGTTCTGCTTTATTTTATTTTATTTTTTTTTAAGATTTATTTTTTGATTGATTGATTGCTATGTTGGGTCTTCGTTTCTGTGCTAGGGCTCTCTCCAGTTGCAGCAAGTGGGGGCCACTCTTCATCGCGGTGTGCGGGCCTCTCACTATCGCGGCCTCTCTTGTTGCGGAGCACAGGCTCCAGACGCGCAGGGTCAGTAGTTGTGGCTCACGGGCCCAGTTGCTCCGCGGCATGTGTGATCCTCTCTGACCAGGGCTCGAACCCTTGTCCCCTGCATTGGCAGGCAGATTCTCAACCACTGCGCCACCACGGAAGCGCCTGTTCTGCTTTATTTTAAAGGAAATACCCTTTTCAGGTCTCGTAGGCCCCTCGTGTGTGCATCATTTTCCCTCCAAGATCCCTGAGTACCTCCAGACCCCTGTGGGCCTGCTGAGCAACATGGAGGCCCAAAGGTCGCTCCCTCGGTGGCCCTCTGTGTATGCGGAGTGATGGGCAACACACTGCACGTTCCTTACAGAGAGCTACATTTCCAGAACACTGGAACAACCTCAGGACCACATTTCTAGCCAGTGCGATGTGCCATGCAAGTGTTCGTCACGGCCCCCGTCTGAGCTGCCATGAGAAAACACTCTGCTTAGAATTCTTCGAGGACCTCATACCTGAAGTCACTCTGCTCGAGGAGAAAGTCAGCATCCTACCATGCTGTGGCGCTAATGGGACACTCAGCGTGAGCAGTTGCCTCGAGGTAAGGCCCTGAATTGCCGTGCAGAAGCGGAGGGGTTCAGCAGTTTTTAGGAGGCCGTAGCCGCTGCTCTGCATTAGTTTATTTATTTATTTGTTTCTTTATCTATCTATCTATCTATTTATTTATTTATTTAATTTATCATTTGTTTTCACTGTGTTGGGTCTTCGTTGCTGCATGTGAGCTTTCTCTAGTTGCAGCGAGCGGAGGCTGTTCTTCGTTGCGGTGCGCGGGCTTCTCATTGAGGTGGCTCCTCTAGTTGTGGAGCACAGGCTCTAAGCACATGGACTTCAGTAGTTGTGGCCTGCGGGCTCAGTCGTTGTGGCTCCCGGGCTCTAGAGCGCAGGCTCAGTCGTTGTGGTGCACGGGCTTAGGTGCTCCGCAGCATGTGAGATCTTGGTGGACCTTGGCTCGAACCCATGTCCCCTACATCGGCAGGTGGATTCCCAACCACTGCACCACAAGGGAAGCCCCTGGTCTGCATTATTTTAATTTCAGTACGCTTTGCAGGACATCTAGGAGCCTCGCGTGGGCACCCTATTCCCTGCAAGAACGCTGAGTACCCCCAGGCCCCCATGGGCCCGCTAAGCAACATCCAGGCCCGTAGCTCTTTGGAACCACTCTGTGTATGCCGAGTGTAGGGCAACACACTGCACTCTTTCTTGGGACAGCTTGATTTCCCCAGCACTCCCACAGGTCCACGAACACCGTTCTAGCAGGTACAACATTCCATACAAGTGTGGCTCATTGCCCAAGTCTGAGCTGCACTGAGAAAAACCCTCGGCTTCGTATTCCATCTGGGACACCCTGCCTGAAGTCACCCTGCCTCCAGGAGAAAATCGGCTTGCGTTCCGACTGCAACTAAAGCCCAGTTGCTCGGGTAACACTGCAGGCTTTTGAAGAGCCACGGGCCCGGAGGCTTAGCTGGGGCGTTCCTTGGCTGAGGCAGTTTGCTATTTGCAGACAACCCTGCTTCGAGGAGTTGATTTAGGGAAGGAACCACTGGATAACCTGTGTCTCTTTGGACTTGTTAGAAAGCACAGGGATGTATGCTGTGTGTGCCCGTGGGAATGGGGGCCTGATGGAACTAGCCTTGCTTTCCCATTTTGAAAGCTCCTTTCATGGTGCCTTGAAGCTACTTGAAATTGACTGCTGTTGACAGCCTACGAGCCACTGTAGGCATGGCTCTGGGAAGAAAACGAGTTTCCTCTAGCTAAGCCGGGTGCTCCCATGGCCGGGGTGGAGCTCATCCTGCCACGCTCTAGAGCTAAGGGAAACTCCACGTGAGTACTGGCCTCGACGTAAGTCCCTGAGTAGCCGCGCAGAAAGGGAGGCATGCAGCTGTTTCCATGAGGTCTTAGTCGCTGTTCTGCTTGATTTTATTTTATTTGTTTTTAAGATTTATTTTTTGATCTTTTGATTGCTATGTTGTGTCTTCGTTTCTGTGCTAGGGCTCTCTCCAGTTGCGGCAAATGGGGGCCACTCTTCATTGCGGTGCGTGGGTCTCTGACTGTCGCGGCCTCTCTTGTTGCGGAGCACAGGCTCCAGACGCGCAGGGTCAGTAGTTGTGGCTCACGGGCCCAGTTGCTCCGCGGCATGTGTGATCCTCTCAGACCAGGGCTCGAACCCGTGTCCCCTGCATTGGCAGGCAGATTCTCAACCACTGCGCCACCAGGGAAGCCCCTGTTCTGCTTTATTTTAAAGGAAGTACCCTTTTCAGGACTCGTAGGTCCCTCGGGTGTGCATCATTTTCCCTCCAAGATCCCTGAGTACCTCCAGACCCCTGTGGGCCTGCTGAGCAACATCGAGGCCCAAAGGTCGCTCCCTCGGAGGCCCTTTGTGTATGCCGAGTGATGGGCAACACACTGCACGTTCCTTAAGGAGAGCTACATTTCCAGAGCACTGCAACAGCCTCAGGACCATATTTCTAGCCAGTGCGACGTGCCATGGAAGTGTTCGTCACGGCCCCCGTCTGAGCTGCCATGAGAAAACACCCCTGCTTAGAATTCTTCGAGGACCTCGTACCTGAAGTCACTCTGCTCGAGGAGAAAGTCAGCATCCTACCATGCTGTGTCGCAAACGGGACACTCAGCGTGAGCACTTGCCTCGAGGTAAGGCCCTGAATTGCCGTGCAGAAGCGGAGGCGTGCAGCAGTTTCCAGGAGGCCGTAGCCGCTGCTCTGCATTAGTTTATTTATTTATTTATTTATCTATCTATCTGTCTATCTATTTATTTATTTATTTAATTTATCATTTTTTTTGACTGTGTTGGGTGCTCGTTGCTGTATGTGAGCTTTCTCTAGTAGCAGTGAGCGGGGGCTACTCTTCGTTGCGGGGCGCAGGCTTCTCATTGCGGTGACTCCTCTTGTTGTGGAGCACAGGCTCTAGGCACGTGGACTTCAGTAGTTCTGGCATGCGGGCTCAGTCGTTGTGGCTCCCTGGCTCTAGAGCGCAGGCTCAGTCGCTGTGGTGCACGGGCTTAGGTGCTCCGCAGCATGTGAGATCTTGGTGGACCAGGGCTCGAAACCATGTCCCTTGCATCGGCAGGTGGATTCCCAACCATTGCACCACAAGGGAAGCCCCTGCTCTGCATTGTTTTAATGTCAGTACGCTTTGCAGGACATCTAGGAGCCTCGCGTGGGCACCCTATTCCCTGCAAGAACACTGAGTAGCCCCAGGCCCCCATGGGCCCGCTAAGCCACATCCAGACCCATAGCCCTTCGGAGCCACTCTGTGTATGCTGAGTGTAGGGCAACACACTGCACTCTTTCTTGGGACAGCTTGATTTCCCCAGCACTCCCACAGGTCCACGAACACCGTTCTAGCAGGTCCAACATGCCGTGCAAGTCTGGCTCATTGCCCAAGTCTGAGCTGCACTGAGAAAAACCCTCGGCTTCGTATTCCATCTGGGACTCCCTGCCTGAAGTCACCCTGCCTCCAAGAGAAATTGGGCTTGCATTCCGACTGCAACTAAATCCCAGTTCCTCGGGTAACACTGCAGGCTTTTGAAGAGCCACGGGCCCGGAGGCCTAGCTGGGGCGTTCCTTGGTTGAGGCAGTTCGTTATTTGCAGAACACCCTGCTTCGAGGAGTTGATTTAGGGAAGGAACCACTGGATAACCTGTGTCTCTTTGGACTTGTTAGAAAGCACAGGGATGTATGCTGCGTGTGCCCGTGGGAATGGGGGCCTGATGGATCTAGCCTTGCTTTCCCATTTTAAAAGCTCCATTCATACTGCCTTGAAGCTACTTGAAATTGACTGCTGTTGACAGGCCACTAGCCACTGTAGGCATGGCTCTGGGAAGAAAATGAGTTTTCTCTAGCTAAGCCGGGTGCTTCCATGGCTGGGGTGGACCTCATCCTGCCATGCTCTAGAGCTAAAGGGAAACTCCACGTGAGTACTGGCCTCGAGGTAAGGCCCTGAGTAACCGTGCAGGAAGGGAGGCATTCAGCTGTTTCCATGAGGTCATTTTCGCTGTTCTGCTTTATTTTATTTTATTTTTTTTTAAGATTTATTTTTTGATTGATTGATTGCTATGTTGGGTCTTCGTTTCTGTGCTAGGGCTCTCTCCAGTTGCAGCAAGTGGGGGCCACTCTTCATCGCGGTGTGCGGGCCTCTCACTATCGCGGCCTCTCTTGTTGCGGAGCACAGGCTCCAGACGCGCAGGGTCAGTAGTTGTGGCTCACGGGCCCAGTTGCTCCGCGGCATGTGTGATCCTCTCTGACCAGGGCTCGAACCCTTGTCCCCTGCATTGGCAGGCAGATTCTCAACCACTGCGCCACCACGGAAGCGCCTGTTCTGCTTTATTTTAAAGGAAATACCCTTTTCAGGTCTCGTAGGCCCCTCGTGTGTGCATCATTTTCCCTCCAAGATCCCTGAGTACCTCCAGACCCCTGTGGGCCTGCTGAGCAACATGGAGGCCCAAAGGTCGCTCCCTCGGTGGCCCTCTGTGTATGCGGAGTGATGGGCAACACACTGCACGTTCCTTACAGAGAGCTACATTTCCAGAACACTGGAACAACCTCAGGACCACATTTCTAGCCAGTGCGATGTGCCATGCAAGTGTTCGTCACGGCCCCCGTCTGAGCTGCCATGAGAAAACACTCTGCTTAGAATTCTTCGAGGACCTCATACCTGAAGTCACTCTGCTCGAGGAGAAAGTCAGCATCCTACCATGCTGTGGCGCTAATGGGACACTCAGCGTGAGCAGTTGCCTCGAGGTAAGGCCCTGAATTGCCGTGCAGAAGCGGAGGGGTTCAGCAGTTTTTAGGAGGCCGTAGCCGCTGCTCTGCATTAGTTTATTTATTTATTTGTTTCTTTATCTATCTATCTATCTATTTATTTATTTATTTAATTTATCATTTGTTTTCACTGTGTTGGGTCTTCGTTGCTGCATGTGAGCTTTCTCTAGTTGCAGCGAGCGGAGGCTGTTCTTCGTTGCGGTGCGCGGGCTTCTCATTGAGGTGGCTCCTCTAGTTGTGGAGCACAGGCTCTAAGCACATGGACTTCAGTAGTTGTGGCCTGCGGGCTCAGTCGTTGTGGCTCCCGGGCTCTAGAGCGCAGGCTCAGTCGTTGTGGTGCACGGGCTTAGGTGCTCCGCAGCATGTGAGATCTTGGTGGACCTTGGCTCGAACCCATGTCCCCTACATCGGCAGGTGGATTCCCAACCACTGCACCACAAGGGAAGCCCCTGGTCTGCATTATTTTAATTTCAGTACGCTTTGCAGGACATCTAGGAGCCTCGCGTGGGCACCCTATTCCCTGCAAGAACGCTGAGTACCCCCAGGCCCCCATGGGCCCGCTAAGCAACATCCAGGCCCGTAGCTCTTTGGAACCACTCTGTGTATGCCGAGTGTAGGGCAACACACTGCACTCTTTCTTGGGACAGCTTGATTTCCCCAGCACTCCCACAGGTCCACGAACACCGTTCTAGCAGGTACAACATTCCATACAAGTGTGGCTCATTGCCCAAGTCTGAGCTGCACTGAGAAAAACCCTCGGCTTCGTATTCCATCTGGGACACCCTGCCTGAAGTCACCCTGCCTCCAGGAGAAAATCGGCTTGCGTTCCGACTGCAACTAAAGCCCAGTTGCTCGGGTAACACTGCAGGCTTTTGAAGAGCCACGGGCCCGGAGGCTTAGCTGGGGCGTTCCTTGGCTGAGGCAGTTTGCTATTTGCAGACAACCCTGCTTCGAGGAGTTGATTTAGGGAAGGAACCACTGGATAACCTGTGTCTCTTTGGACTTGTTAGAAAGCACAGGGATGTATGCTGTGTGTGCCCGTGGGAATGGGGGCCTGATGGAACTAGCCTTGCTTTCCCATTTTGAAAGCTCCTTTCATGGTGCCTTGAAGCTACTTGAAATTGACTGCTGTTGACAGCCTACGAGCCACTGTAGGCATGGCTCTGGGAAGAAAACGAGTTTCCTCTAGCTAAGCCGGGTGCTCCCATGGCCGGGGTGGAGCTCATCCTGCCACGCTCTAGAGCTAAGGGAAACTCCACGTGAGTACTGGCCTCGACGTAAGTCCCTGAGTAGCCGCGCAGAAAGGGAGGCATGCAGCTGTTTCCATGAGGTCTTAGTCGCTGTTCTGCTTGATTTTATTTTATTTGTTTTTAAGATTTATTTTTTGATCTTTTGATTGCTATGTTGTGTCTTCGTTTCTGTGCTAGGGCTCTCTCCAGTTGCGGCAAATGGGGGCCACTCTTCATTGCGGTGCGTGGGTCTCTGACTGTCGCGGCCTCTCTTGTTGCGGAGCACAGGCTCCAGACGCGCAGGGTCAGTAGTTGTGGCTCACGGGCCCAGTTGCTCCGCGGCATGTGTGATCCTCTCAGACCAGGGCTCGAACCCGTGTCCCCTGCATTGGCAGGCAGATTCTCAACCACTGCGCCACCAGGGAAGCCCCTGTTCTGCTTTATTTTAAAGGAAGTACCCTTTTCAGGACTCGTAGGTCCCTCGGGTGTGCATCATTTTCCCTCCAAGATCCCTGAGTACCTCCAGACCCCTGTGGGCCTGCTGAGCAACATCGAGGCCCAAAGGTCGCTCCCTCGGAGGCCCTTTGTGTATGCCGAGTGATGGGCAACACACTGCACGTTCCTTAAGGAGAGCTACATTTCCAGAGCACTGCAACAGCCTCAGGACCATATTTCTAGCCAGTGCGACGTGCCATGGAAGTGTTCGTCACGGCCCCCGTCTGAGCTGCCATGAGAAAACACCCCTGCTTAGAATTCTTCGAGGACCTCGTACCTGAAGTCACTCTGCTCGAGGAGAAAGTCAGCATCCTACCATGCTGTGTCGCAAACGGGACACTCAGCGTGAGCACTTGCCTCGAGGTAAGGCCCTGAATTGCCGTGCAGAAGCGGAGGCGTGCAGCAGTTTCCAGGAGGCCGTAGCCGCTGCTCTGCATTAGTTTATTTATTTATTTATTTATCTATCTATCTGTCTATCTATTTATTTATTTATTTAATTTATCATTTTTTTTGACTGTGTTGGGTGCTCGTTGCTGTATGTGAGCTTTCTCTAGTAGCAGTGAGCGGGGGCTACTCTTCGTTGCGGGGCGCAGGCTTCTCATTGCGGTGACTCCTCTTGTTGTGGAGCACAGGCTCTAGGCACGTGGACTTCAGTAGTTCTGGCATGCGGGCTCAGTCGTTGTGGCTCCCTGGCTCTAGAGCGCAGGCTCAGTCGCTGTGGTGCACGGGCTTAGGTGCTCCGCAGCATGTGAGATCTTGGTGGACCAGGGCTCGAAACCATGTCCCTTGCATCGGCAGGTGGATTCCCAACCATTGCACCACAAGGGAAGCCCCTGCTCTGCATTGTTTTAATGTCAGTACGCTTTGCAGGACATCTAGGAGCCTCGCGTGGGCACCCTATTCCCTGCAAGAACACTGAGTAGCCCCAGGCCCCCATGGGCCCGCTAAGCCACATCCAGACCCATAGCCCTTCGGAGCCACTCTGTGTATGCTGAGTGTAGGGCAACACACTGCACTCTTTCTTGGGACAGCTTGATTTCCCCAGCACTCCCACAGGTCCACGAACACCGTTCTAGCAGGTCCAACATGCCGTGCAAGTCTGGCTCATTGCCCAAGTCTGAGCTGCACTGAGAAAAACCCTCGGCTTCGTATTCCATCTGGGACTCCCTGCCTGAAGTCACCCTGCCTCCAAGAGAAATTGGGCTTGCATTCCGACTGCAACTAAATCCCAGTTCCTCGGGTAACACTGCAGGCTTTTGAAGAGCCACGGGCCCGGAGGCCTAGCTGGGGCGTTCCTTGGTTGAGGCAGTTCGTTATTTGCAGAACACCCTGCTTCGAGGAGTTGATTTAGGGAAGGAACCACTGGATAACCTGTGTCTCTTTGGACTTGTTAGAAAGCACAGGGATGTATGCTGCGTGTGCCCGTGGGAATGGGGGCCTGATGGAGCTAGCCTTGCTTTCCCATTTTAAAAGCTCCATTCATACTGCCTTGAAGCTACTTGAAATTGACTGCTGTTGACAGGCCACTAGCCACTGTAGGCATGGCTCTGGGAAGAAAATGAGTTTTCTCTAGCTAAGCCGGGTGCTTCCATGGCTGGGGTGGACCTCATCCTGCCATGCTCTAGAGCTAAAGGGAAACTCCACGTGAGTACTGGCCTCGAGGTAAGGCCCTGAGTAACCGTGCAGGAAGGGAGGCATTCAGCTGTTTCCATGAGGTCATTTTCGCTGTTCTGCTTTATTTTATTTTATTTTTTTTTAAGATTTATTTTTTGATTGATTGATTGCTATGTTGGGTCTTCGTTTCTGTGCTAGGGCTCTCTCCAGTTGCAGCAAGTGGGGGCCACTCTTCATCGCGGTGTGCGGGCCTCTCACTATCGCGGCCTCTCTTGTTGCGGAGCACAGGCTCCAGACGCGCAGGGTCAGTAGTTGTGGCTCACGGGCCCAGTTGCTCCGCGGCATGTGTGATCCTCTCTGACCAGGGCTCGAACCCGTGTCCCCTGCATTGGCAGGCAGATTCTCAACCACTGCGCCACCACGGAAGCGCCTGTTCTGCTTTATTTTAAAGGAAATACCCTTTTCAGGTCTCGTAGGCCCCTCGTGTGTGCATCATTTTCCCTCCAAGATCCCTGAGTACCTCCAGACCCCTGTGGGCCTGCTGAGCAACATGGAGGCCCAAAGGTCGCTCCCTCGGTGGCCCTCTGTGTATGCGGAGTGATGGGCAACACACTGCACGTTCCTTACGGAGAGCTACATTTCCAGAACACTGGAACAACCTCAGGACCACATTTCTAGCCAGTGCGATGTGCCATGCAAGTGTTCGTCACGGCCCCCGTCTGAGCTGCCATGAGAAAACACTCTGCTTAGAATTCTTCGAGGACCTCATACCTGAAGTCACTCTGCTCGAGGAGAAAGTCAGCATCCTACCATGCTGTGGCGCTAATGGGACACTCAGCGTGAGCAGTTGCCTCAAGGTAAGGCCCTGAATTGCCGTGCAGAAGCGGAGGGGTTCAGCAGTTTTTAGGAGGCCGTAGCCGCTGCTCTGCATTAGTTTATTTATTTATTTGTTTCTTTATCTATCTATCTATCTATTTATTTATTTATTTAATTTATCATTTGTTTTCACTGTGTTGGGTCTTCGTTGCTGCATGTGAGCTTTCTCTAGTTGCAGCGAGCGGAGGCTGTTCTTCGTTGCGGTGCGCGGGCTTCTCATTGAGGTGGCTCCTCTAGTTGTGGAGCACAGGCTCTAAGCACATGGACTTCAGTAGTTGTGGCCTGCGGGCTCAGTCGTTGTGGCTCCCGGGCTCTAGAGCGCAGGCTCAGTCGTTGTGGTGCACGGGCTTAGGTGCTCCGCAGCATGTGAGATCTTGGTGGACCTTGGCTCGAACCCATGTCCCCTACATCGGCAGGTGGATTCCCAACCACTGCACCACAAGGGAAGCCCCTGGTCTGCATTATTTTAATTTCAGTACGCTTTGCAGGACATCTAGGAGCCTCGCGTGGGCACCCTATTCCCTGCAAGAACGCTGAGTACCCCCAGGCCCCCATGGGCCCGCTAAGCAACATCCAGGCCCGTAGCTCTTTGGAACCACTCTGTGTATGCCGAGTGTAGGGCAACACACTGCACTCTTTCTTGGGACAGCTTGATTTCCCCAGCACTCCCACAGGTCCACGAACACCGTTCTAGCAGGTACAACATTCCATACAAGTGTGGCTCATTGCCCAAGTCTGAGCTGCACTGAGAAAAACCCTCGGCTTCGTATTCCATCTGGGACACCCTGCCTGAAGTCACCCTGCCTCCAGGAGAAAATCGGCTTGCGTTCCGACTGCAACTAAAGCCCAGTTGCTCGGGTAACACTGCAGGCTTTTGAAGAGCCACGGGCCCGGAGGCTTAGCTGGGGCGTTCCTTGGCTGAGGCAGTTTGCTATTTGCAGACAACCCTGCTTCGAGGAGTTGATTTAGGGAAGGAACCACTGGATAACCTGTGTCTCTTTGGACTTGTTAGAAAGCACAGGGATGTATGCTGTGTGTGCCCGTGGGAATGGGGGCCTGATGGAACTAGCCTTGCTTTCCCATTTTGAAAGCTCCTTTCATGGTGCCTTGAAGCTACTTGAAATTGACTGCTGTTGACAGCCTACGAGCCACTGTAGGCATGGCTCTGGGAAGAAAACGAGTTTCCTCTAGCTAAGCCGGGTGCTCCCATGGCCGGGGTGGAGCTCATCCTGCCACGCTCTAGAGCTAAGGGAAACTCCACGTGAGTACTGGCCTCGACGTAAGTCCCTGAGTAGCCGCGCAGAAAGGGAGGCATGCAGCTGTTTCCATGAGGTCTTAGTCGCTGTTCTGCTTGATTTTATTTTATTTGTTTTTAAGATTTATTTTTTGATCTTTTGATTGCTATGTTGTGTCTTCGTTTCTGTGCTAGGGCTCTCTCCAGTTGCGGCAAATGGGGGCCACTCTTCATTGCGGTGCGTGGGTCTCTGACTGTCGCGGCCTCTCTTGTTGCGGAGCACAGGCTCCAGACGCGCAGGGTCAGTAGTTGTGGCTCACGGGCCCAGTTGCTCCGCGGCATGTGTGATCCTCTCAGACCAGGGCTCGAACCCGTGTCCCCTGCATTGGCAGGCAGATTCTCAACCACTGCGCCACCAGGGAAGCCCCTGTTCTGCTTTATTTTAAAGGAAGTACCCTTTTCAGGACTCGTAGGTCCCTCGGGTGTGCATCATTTTCCCTCCAAGATCCCTGAGTACCTCCAGACCCCTGTGGGCCTGCTGAGCAACATCGAGGCCCAAAGGTCGCTCCCTCGGAGGCCCTTTGTGTATGCCGAGTGATGGGCAACACACTGCACGTTCCTTAAGGAGAGCTACATTTCCAGAGCACTGCAACAGCCTCAGGACCATATTTCTAGCCAGTGCGACGTGCCATGGAAGTGTTCGTCACGGCCCCCGTCTGAGCTGCCATGAGAAAACACCCCTGCTTAGAATTCTTCGAGGACCTCGTACCTGAAGTCACTCTGCTCGAGGAGAAAGTCAGCATCCTACCATGCTGTGTCGCAAACGGGACACTCAGCGTGAGCACTTGCCTCGAGGTAAGGCCCTGAATTGCCGTGCAGAAGCGGAGGCGTGCAGCAGTTTCCAGGAGGCCGTAGCCGCTGCTCTGCATTAGTTTATTTATTTATTTATTTATCTATCTATCTGTCTATCTATTTATTTATTTATTTAATTTATCATTTTTTTTGACTGTGTTGGGTGCTCGTTGCTGTATGTGAGCTTTCTCTAGTAGCAGTGAGCGGGGGCTACTCTTCGTTGCGGGGCGCAGGCTTCTCATTGCGGTGACTCCTCTTGTTGTGGAGCACAGGCTCTAGGCACGTGGACTTCAGTAGTTCTGGCATGCGGGCTCAGTCGTTGTGGCTCCCTGGCTCTAGAGCGCAGGCTCAGTCGCTGTGGTGCACGGGCTTAGGTGCTCCGCAGCATGTGAGATCTTGGTGGACCAGGGCTCGAAACCATGTCCCTTGCATCGGCAGGTGGATTCCCAACCATTGCACCACAAGGGAAGCCCCTGCTCTGCATTGTTTTAATGTCAGTACGCTTTGCAGGACATCTAGGAGCCTCGCGTGGGCACCCTATTCCCTGCAAGAACACTGAGTAGCCCCAGGCCCCCATGGGCCCGCTAAGCCACATCCAGACCCATAGCCCTTCGGAGCCACTCTGTGTATGCTGAGTGTAGGGCAACACACTGCACTCTTTCTTGGGACAGCTTGATTTCCCCAGCACTCCCACAGGTCCACGAACACCGTTCTAGCAGGTCCAACATGCCGTGCAAGTCTGGCTCATTGCCCAAGTCTGAGCTGCACCCAGAAAAACCCTCGGCTTCGTATTCCATCTGGGACTCCCTGCCTGAAGTCACCCTGCCTCCAAGAGAAATTGGGCTTGCATTCCGACTGCAACTAAATCCCAGTTCCTCGGGTAACACTGCAGGCTTTTGAAGAGCCACGGGCCCGGAGGCCTAGCTGGGGCGTTCCTTGGTTGAGGCAGTTCGTTATTTGCAGAACACCCTGCTTCGAGGAGTTGATTTAGGGAAGGAACCACTGGATAACCTGTGTCTCTTTGGACTTGTTAGAAAGCACAGGGATGTATGCTGCGTGTGCCCGTGGGAATGGGGGCCTGATGGATCTAGCCTTGCTTTCCCATTTTAAAAGCTCCATTCATACTGCCTTGAAGCTACTTGAAATTGACTGCTGTTGACAGGCCACTAGCCACTGTAGGCATGGCTCTGGGAAGAAAATGAGTTTTCTCTAGCTAAGCCGGGTGCTTCCATGGCTGGGGTGGACCTCATCCTGCCATGCTCTAGAGCTAAAGGGAAACTCCACGTGAGTACTGGCCTCGAGGTAAGGCCCTGAGTAACCGTGCAGGAAGGGAGGCATTCAGCTGTTTCCATGAGGTCATTTTCGCTGTTCTGCTTTATTTTATTTTATTTTTTTTTAAGATTTATTTTTTGATTGATTGATTGCTATGTTGGGTCTTCGTTTCTGTGCTAGGGCTCTCTCCAGTTGCAGCAAGTGGGGGCCACTCTTCATCGCGGTGTGCGGGCCTCTCACTATCGCGGCCTCTCTTGTTGCGGAGCACAGGCTCCAGACGCGCAGGGTCAGTAGTTGTGGCTCACGGGCCCAGTTGCTCCGCGGCATGTGTGATCCTCTCTGACCAGGGCTCGAACCCTTGTCCCCTGCATTGGCAGGCAGATTCTCAACCACTGCGCCACCACGGAAGCGCCTGTTCTGCTTTATTTTAAAGGAAATACCCTTTTCAGGTCTCGTAGGCCCCTCGTGTGTGCATCATTTTCCCTCCAAGATCCCTGAGTACCTCCAGACCCCTGTGGGCCTGCTGAGCAACATGGAGGCCCAAAGGTCGCTCCCTCGGTGGCCCTCTGTGTATGCGGAGTGATGGGCAACACACTGCACGTTCCTTACAGAGAGCTACATTTCCAGAACACTGGAACAACCTCAGGACCACATTTCTAGCCAGTGCGATGTGCCATGCAAGTGTTCGTCACGGCCCCCGTCTGAGCTGCCATGAGAAAACACTCTGCTTAGAATTCTTCGAGGACCTCATACCTGAAGTCACTCTGCTCGAGGAGAAAGTCAGCATCCTACCATGCTGTGGCGCTAATGGGACACTCAGCGTGAGCACTTGCCTCGAGGTAAGGCCCTGAATTGCCGTGCAGAAGCGGAGGGGTTCAGCAGTTTTTAGGAGGCCGTAGCCGCTGCTCTGCATTAGTTTATTTATTTATTTGTTTCTTTATCTATCTATCTATCTATTTATTTATTTATTTAATTTATCATTTGTTTTCACTGTGTTGGGTCTTCGTTGCTGCATGTGAGCTTTCTCTAGTTGCAGCGAGCGGAGGCTGTTCTTCGTTGCGGTGCGCGGGCTTCTCATTGAGGTGGCTCCTCTAGTTGTGGAGCACAGGCTCTAAGCACATGGACTTCAGTAGTTGTGGCCTGCGGGCTCAGTCGTTGTGGCTCCCGGGCTCTAGAGCGCAGGCTCAGTCGTTGTGGTGCACGGGCTTAGGTGCTCCGCAGCATGTGAGATCTTGGTGGACCTTGGCTCGAACCCATGTCCCCTACATCGGCAGGTGGATTCCCAACCACTGCACCACAAGGGAAGCCCCTGGTCTGCATTATTTTAATTTCAGTACGCTTTGCAGGACATCTAGGAGCCTCGCGTGGGCACCCTATTCCCTGCAAGAACGCTGAGTACCCCCAGGCCCCCATGGGCCCGCTAAGCAACATCCAGGCCCGTAGCTCTTTGGAACCACTCTGTGTATGCCGAGTGTAGGGCAACACACTGCACTCTTTCTTGGGACAGCTTGATTTCCCCAGCACTCCCACAGGTCCACGAACACCGTTCTAGCAGGTACAACATTCCATACAAGTGTGGCTCATTGCCCAAGTCTGAGCTGCACTGAGAAAAACCCTCGGCTTCGTATTCCATCTGGGACACCCTGCCTGAAGTCACCCTGCCTCCAGGAGAAAATCGGCTTGCGTTCCGACTGCAACTAAAGCCCAGTTGCTCGGGTAACACTGCAGGCTTTTGAAGAGCCACGGGCCCGGAGGCTTAGCTGGGGCGTTCCTTGGCTGAGGCAGTTTGCTATTTGCAGACAACCCTGCTTCGAGGAGTTGATTTAGGGAAGGAACCACTGGATAACCTGTGTCTCTTTGGACTTGTTAGAAAGCACAGGGATGTATGCTGTGTGTGCCCGTGGGAATGGGGGCCTGATGGAACTAGCCTTGCTTTCCCATTTTGAAAGCTCCTTTCATGGTGCCTTGAAGCTACTTGAAATTGACTGCTGTTGACAGCCTACGAGCCACTGTAGGCATGGCTCTGGGAAGAAAACGAGTTTCCTCTAGCTAAGCCGGGTGCTCCCATGGCCGGGGTGGAGCTCATCCTGCCACGCTCTAGAGCTAAGGGAAACTCCACGTGAGTACTGGCCTCGACGTAAGTCCCTGAGTAGCCGCGCAGAAAGGGAGGCATGCAGCTGTTTCCATGAGGTCTTAGTCGCTGTTCTGCTTGATTTTATTTTATTTGTTTTTAAGATTTATTTTTTGATCTTTTGATTGCTATGTTGTGTCTTCGTTTCTGTGCTAGGGCTCTCTCCAGTTGCGGCAAATGGGGGCCACTCTTCATTGCGGTGCGTGGGTCTCTGACTGTCGCGGCCTCTCTTGTTGCGGAGCACAGGCTCCAGACGCGCAGGGTCAGTAGTTGTGGCTCACGGGCCCAGTTGCTCCGCGGCATGTGTGATCCTCTCAGACCAGGGCTCGAACCCGTGTCCCCTGCATTGGCAGGCAGATTCTCAACCACTGCGCCACCAGGGAAGCCCCTGTTCTGCTTTATTTTAAAGGAAGTACCCTTTTCAGGACTCGTAGGTCCCTCGGGTGTGCATCACTTTCCCTCCAAGATCCCTGAGTACCTCCAGACCCCTGTGGGCCTGCTGAGCAACATCGAGGCCCAAAGGTCGCTCCCTCGGAGGCCCTTTGTGTATGCCGAGTGATGGGCAACACACTGCACGTTCCTTAAGGAGAGCTACATTTCCAGAGCACTGCAACAGCCTCAGGACCATATTTCTAGCCAGTGCGACGTGCCATGGAAGTGTTCGTCACGGCCCCCGTCTGAGCTGCCATGAGAAAACACCCCTGCTTAGAATTCTTCGAGGACCTCGTACCTGAAGTCACTCTGCTCGAGGAGAAAGTCAGCATCCTACCATGCTGTGTCGCAAACGGGACACTCAGCGTGAGCACTTGCCTCGAGGTAAGGCCCTGAATTGCCGTGCAGAAGCGGAGGCGTGCAGCAGTTTCCAGGAGGCCGTAGCCGCTGCTCTGCATTAGTTTATTTATTTATTTATTTATCTATCTATCTGTCTATCTATTTATTTATTTATTTAATTTATCATTTTTTTGGACTGTGTTGGGTGCTCGTTGCTGTATGTGAGCTTTCTCTAGTAGCAGTGAGCGGGGGCTACTCTTCGTTGCGGGGCGCAGGCTTCTCATTGCGGTGACTCCTCTTGTTGTGGAGCACAGGCTCTAGGCACGTGGACTTCAGTAGTTCTGGCATGCGGGCTCAGTCGTTGTGGCTCCCTGGCTCTAGAGCGCAGGCTCAGTCGCTGTGGTGCACGGGCTTAGGTGCTCCGCAGCATGTGAGATCTTGGTGGACCAGGGCTCGAAACCATGTCCCTTGCATCGGCAGGTGGATTCCCAACCATTGCACCACAAGGGAAGCCCCTGCTCTGCATTGTTTTAATGTCAGTACGCTTTGCAGGACATCTAGGAGCCTCGCGTGGGCACCCTATTCCCTGCAAGAACACTGAGTAGCCCCAGGCCCCCATGGGCCCGCTAAGCCACATCCAGACCCATAGCCCTTCGGAGCCACTCTGTGTATGCTGAGTGTAGGGCAACACACTGCACTCTTTCTTGGGACAGCTTGATTTCCCCAGCACTCCCACAGGTCCACGAACACCGTTCTAGCAGGTCCAACATGCCGTGCAAGTCTGGCTCATTGCCCAAGTCTGAGCTGCACCGAGAAAAACCCTCGGCTTCGTATTCCATCTGGGACTCCCTGCCTGAAGTCACCCTGCCTCCAAGAGAAATTGGGCTTGCATTCCGACTGCAACTAAATCCCAGTTCCTCGGGTAACACTGCAGGCTTTTGAAGAGCCACGGGCCCGGAGGCCTAGCTGGGGCGTTCCTTGGTTGAGGCAGTTCGTTATTTGCAGAACACCCTGCTTCGAGGAGTTGATTTAGGGAAGGAACCACTGGATAACCTGTGTCTCTTTGGACTTGTTAGAAAGCACAGGGATGTATGCTGCGTGTGCCCGTGGGAATGGGGGCCTGATGGATCTAGCCTTGCTTTCCCATTTTAAAAGCTCCATTCATACTGCCTTGAAGCTACTTGAAATTGACTGCTGTTGACAGGCCACTAGCCACTGTAGGCATGGCTCTGGGAAGAAAATGAGTTTTCTCTAGCTAAGCCGGGTGCTTCCATGGCTGGGGTGGACCTCATCCTGCCATGCTCTAGAGCTAAAGGGAAACTCCACGTGAGTACTGGCCTCGAGGTAAGGCCCTGAGTAACCGTGCAGGAAGGGAGGCATTCAGCTGTTTCCATGAGGTCATTTTCGCTGTTCTGCTTTATTTTATTTTATTTTTTTTTAAGATTTATTTTTTGATTGATTGATTGCTATGTTGGGTCTTCGTTTCTGTGCTAGGGCTCTCTCCAGTTGCAGCAAGTGGGGGCCACTCTTCATCGCGGTGTGCGGGCCTCTCACTATCGCGGCCTCTCTTGTTGCGGAGCACAGGCTCCAGACGCGCAGGGTCAGTAGTTGTGGCTCACGGGCCCAGTTGCTCCGCGGCATGTGTGATCCTCTCTGACCAGGGCTCGAACCCTTGTCCCCTGCATTGGCAGGCAGATTCTCAACCACTGCGCCACCACGGAAGCCCCTGTTCTGCTTTATTTTAAAGGAAATACCCTTTTCAGGTCTCGTAGGCCCCTCGTGTGTGCATCATTTTCCCTCCAAGATCCCTGAGTACCTCCAGACCCCTGTGGGCCTGCTGAGCAACATGGAGGCCCAAAGGTCGCTCCCTCGGTGGCCCTCTGTGTATGCGGAGTGATGGGCAACACACTGCACGTTCCTTACGGAGAGCTACATTTCCAGAACACTGGAACAACCTCAGGACCACATTTCTAGCCAGTGCGATGTGCCATGCAAGTGTTCGTCACGGCCCCCGTCTGAGCTGCCATGAGAAAACACTCTGCTTAGAATTCTTCGAGGACCTCATACCTGAAGTCACTCTGCTCGAGGAGAAAGTCAGCATCCTACCATGCTGTGGCGCTAATGGGACACTCAGCGTGAGCAGTTGCCTCGAGGTAAGGCCCTGAATTGCCGTGCAGAAGCGGAGGGGTTCAGCAGTTTTTAGGAGGCCGTAGCCGCTGCTCTGCATTAGTTTATTTATTTATTTGTTTCTTTATCTATCTATCTATCTATTTATTTATTTATTTAATTTATCATTTGTTTTCACTGTGTTGGGTCTTCGTTGCTGCATGTGAGCTTTCTCTAGTTGCAGCGAGCGGAGGCTGTTCTTCGTTGCGGTGCGCGGGCTTCTCATTGAGGTGGCTCCTCTAGTTGTGGAGCACAGGCTCTAAGCACATGGACTTCAGTAGTTGTGGCCTGCGGGCTCAGTCGTTGTGGCTCCCGGGCTCTAGAGCGCAGGCTCAGTCGTTGTGGTGCACGGGCTTAGGTGCTCCGCAGCATGTGAGATCTTGGTGGACCTTGGCTCGAACCCATGTCCCCTACATCGGCAGGTGGATTCCCAACCACTGCACCACAAGGGAAGCCCCTGGTCTGCATTATTTTAATTTCAGTACGCTTTGCAGGACATCTAGGAGCCTCGCGTGGGAACCCTATTCCCTGCAAGAACACTGAGTACCCCCAGGCCCCCATGGGCCCGCTAAGCAACATCCAGGCCCGTAGCTCTTTGGAACCACTCTGTGTATGCCGAGTGTAGGGCAACACACTGCACTCTTTCTTGGGACAGCTTGATTTCCCCAGCACTCCCACAGGTCCACGAACACCGTTCTAGCAGGTCCAACATGCCGTGCAAGTCTGGCTCATTGCCCAAGTCTGAGCTGCACCGAGAAAAACCCTCGGCTTCGTATTCCATCTGGGACTCCCTGCCTGAAGTCACCCTGCCTCCAAGAGAAATTGGGCTTGCATTCCGACTGCAACTAAATCCCAGTTCCTCGGGTAACACTGCAGGCTTTTGAAGAGCCACGGGCCCGGAGGCCTAGCTGGGGCGTTCCTTGGTTGAGGCAGTTCGTTATTTGCAGAACACCCTGCTTCGAGGAGTTGATTTAGGGAAGGAACCACTGGATAACCTGTGTCTCTTTGGACTTGTTAGAAAGCACAGGGATGTATGCTGCGTGTGCCCGTGGGAATGGGGGCCTGATGGAACTAGCCTTGCTTTCCCATTTTGAAAGCTCCTTTCATGGTGCCTTGAAGCTACTTGAAATTGACTGCTGTTGACAGCCTACGAGCCACTGTAGGCATGGCTCTGGGAAGAAAACGAGTTTCCTCTAGCTAAGCCGGGTGCTCCCATGGCCGGGGTGGAGCTCATCCTGCCACGCTCTAGAGCTAAGGGAAACTCCACGTGAGTACTGGCCTCGACGTAAGTCCCTGAGTAGCCGCGCAGAAAGGGAGGCATGCAGCTGTTTCCATGAGGTCTTAGTCGCTGTTCTGCTTGATTTTACTTTATTTTTTTTTAAGATTTATTTTTTGATCTTTTGATTGCTATGTTGTGTCTTCGTTTCTGTGCTAGAGCTCTCTCCAGTTGCGGCAAATGGGGGCCACTCTTCATTGCGGTGCGTGGGTCTCTGACTGTCGCGGCCTCTCTTGTTGCGGAGCACAGGCTCCAGACGCGCAGGGTCAGTAGTTGTGGCTCACGGGCCCAGTTGCTCCGCGGCATGTGTGATCCTCTCAGACCAGGGCTCGAACCCGTGTCCCCTGCATTGGCAGGCAGATTCTCAACCACTGCGCCACCAGGGAAGCCCCTGTTCTGCTTTATTTTAAAGGAAGTACCCTTTTCAGGACTCGTAGGTCCCTCGGGTGTGCATCATTTTCCCTCCAAGATCCCTGAGTACCTCCAGACCCCTGTGGGCCTGCTGAGCAACATCGAGGCCCAAAGGTCGCTCCCTCGGAGGCCCTTTGTGTATGCCGAGTGATGGGCAACACACTGCACGTTCCTTAAGGAGAGCTACATTTCCAGAGCACTGCAACAGCCTCAGGACCATATTTCTAGCCAGTGCGACGTGCCATGGAAGTGTTCGTCACGGCCCCCGTCTGAGCTGCCATGAGAAAACACCCCTGCTTAGAATTCTTCGAGGACCTCGTACCTGAAGTCACTCTGCTCGAGGAGAAAGTCAGCATCCTACCATGCTGTGTCGCAAACGGGACACTCAGCGTGAGCACTTGCCTCGAGGTAAGGCCCTGAATTGCCGTGCAGAAGCGGAGGCGTGCAGCAGTTTCCAGGAGGCCGTAGCCGCTGCTCTGCATTAGTTTATTTATTTATTTATTTATCTATCTATCTGTCTATCTATTTATTTATTTATTTAATTTATCATTTTTTTGGACTGTGTTGGGTGCTCGTTGCTGTATGTGAGCTTTCTCTAGTAGCAGTGAGCGGGGGCTACTCTTCGTTGCGGGGCGCAGGCTTCTCATTGCGGTGACTCCTCTTGTTGTGGAGCACAGGCTCTAGGCACGTGGACTTCAGTAGTTCTGGCATGCGGGCTCAGTCGTTGTGGCTCCCTGGCTCTAGAGCGCAGGCTCAGTCGCTGTGGTGCACGGGCTTAGGTGCTCCGCAGCATGTGAGATCTTGGTGGACCAGGGCTCGAAACCATGTCCCTTGCATCGGCAGGTGGATTCCCAACCATTGCACCACAAGGGAAGCCCCTGCTCTGCATTGTTTTAATGTCAGTACGCTTTGCAGGACATCTAGGAGCCTCGCGTGGGCACCCTATTCCCTGCAAGAACACTGAGTAGCCCCAGGCCCCCATGGGCCCGCTAAGCCACATCCAGACCCATAGCCCTTCGGAGCCACTCTGTGTATGCTGAGTGTAGGGCAACACACTGCACTCTTTCTTGGGACAGCTTGATTTCCCCAGCACTCCCACAGGTCCACGAACACCGTTCTAGCAGGTCCAACATGCCGTGCAAGTCTGGCTCATTGCCCAAGTCTGAGCTGCACCCAGAAAAACCCTCGGCTTCGTATTCCATCTGGGACTCCCTGCCTGAAGTCACCCTGCCTCCAAGAGAAATTGGGCTTGCATTCCGACTGCAACTAAATCCCAGTTCCTCGGGTAACACTGCAGGCTTTTGAAGAGCCACGGGCCCGGAGGCCTAGCTGGGGCGTTCCTTGGTTGAGGCAGTTCGTTATTTGCAGAACACCCTGCTTCGAGGAGTTGATTTAGGGAAGGAACCACTGGATAACCTGTGTCTCTTTGGACTTGTTAGAAAGCACAGGGATGTATGCTGCGTGTGCCCGTGGGAATGGGGGCCTGATGGATCTAGCCTTGCTTTCCCATTTTAAAAGCTCCATTCATACTGCCTTGAAGCTACTTGAAATTGACTGCTGTTGACAGGCCACTAGCCACTGTAGGCATGGCTCTGGGAAGAAAATGAGTTTTCTCTAGCTAAGCCGGGTGCTTCCATGGCTGGGGTGGACCTCATCCTGCCATGCTCTAGAGCTAAAGGGAAACTCCACGTGAGTACTGGCCTCGAGGTAAGGCCCTGAGTAACCGTGCAGGAAGGGAGGCATTCAGCTGTTTCCATGAGGTCATTTTCGCTGTTCTGCTTTATTTTATTTTATTTTTTTTTAAGATTTATTTTTTGATTGATTGATTGCTATGTTGGGTCTTCGTTTCTGTGCTAGGGCTCTCTCCAGTTGCAGCAAGTGGGGGCCACTCTTCATCGCGGTGTGCGGGCCTCTCACTATCGCGGCCTCTCTTGTTGCGGAGCACAGGCTCCAGACGCGCAGGGTCAGTAGTTGTGGCTCACGGGCCCAGTTGCTCCGCGGCATGTGTGATCCTCTCTGACCAGGGCTCGAACCCTTGTCCCCTGCATTGGCAGGCAGATTCTCAACCACTGCGCCACCACGGAAGCGCCTGTTCTGCTTTATTTTAAAGGAAATACCCTTTTCAGGTCTCGTAGGCCCCTCGTGTGTGCATCATTTTCCCTCCAAGATCCCTGAGTACCTCCAGACCCCTGTGGGCCTGCTGAGCAACATGGAGGCCCAAAGGTCGCTCCCTCGGTGGCCCTCTGTGTATGCGGAGTGATGGGCAACACACTGCACGTTCCTTACAGAGAGCTACATTTCCAGAACACTGGAACAACCTCAGGACCACATTTCTAGCCAGTGCGATGTGCCATGCAAGTGTTCGTCACGGCCCCCGTCTGAGCTGCCATGAGAAAACACTCTGCTTAGAATTCTTCGAGGACCTCATACCTGAAGTCACTCTGCTCGAGGAGAAAGTCAGCATCCTACCATGCTGTGGCGCTAATGGGACACTCAGCGTGAGCACTTGCCTCGAGGTAAGGCCCTGAATTGCCGTGCAGAAGCGGAGGGGTTCAGCAGTTTTTAGGAGGCCGTAGCCGCTGCTCTGCATTAGTTTATTTATTTATTTGTTTCTTTATCTATCTATCTATCTATTTATTTATTTATTTAATTTATCATTTGTTTTCACTGTGTTGGGTCTTCGTTGCTGCATGTGAGCTTTCTCTAGTTGCAGCGAGCGGAGGCTGTTCTTCGTTGCGGTGCGCGGGCTTCTCATTGAGGTGGCTCCTCTAGTTGTGGAGCACAGGCTCTAAGCACATGGACTTCAGTAGTTGTGGCCTGCGGGCTCAGTCGTTGTGGCTCCCGGGCTCTAGAGCGCAGGCTCAGTCGTTGTGGTGCACGGGCTTAGGTGCTCCGCAGCATGTGAGATCTTGGTGGACCTTGGCTCGAACCCATGTCCCCTACATCGGCAGGTGGATTCCCAACCACTGCACCACAAGGGAAGCCCCTGGTCTGCATTATTTTAATTTCAGTACGCTTTGCAGGACATCTAGGAGCCTCGCGTGGGCACCCTATTCCCTGCAAGAACGCTGAGTACCCCCAGGCCCCCATGGGCCCGCTAAGCAACATCCAGGCTCGTAGCTCTTTGGAACCACTCTGTGTATGCCGAGTGTAGGGCAACACACTGCACTCTTTCTTGGGACAGCTTGATTTCCCCAGCACTCCCACAGGTCCACGAACACCGTTCTAGCAGGTACAACATTCCATACAAGTGTGGCTCATTGCCCAAGTCTGAGCTGCACTGAGAAAAACCCTCGGCTTCGTATTCCATCTGGGACACCCTGCCTGAAGTCACCCTGCCTCCAGGAGAAAATCGGCTTGCGTTCCGACTGCAACTAAAGCCCAGTTGCTCGGGTAACACTGCAGGCTTTTGAAGAGCCACGGGCCCGGAGGCTTAGCTGGGGCGTTCCTTGGCTGAGGCAGTTTGCTATTTGCAGACAACCCTGCTTCGAGGAGTTGATTTAGGGAAGGAACCACTGGATAACCTGTGTCTCTTTGGACTTGTTAGAAAGCACAGGGATGTATGCTGTGTGTGCCCGTGGGAATGGGGGCCTGATGGAACTAGCCTTGCTTTCCCATTTTGAAAGCTCCTTTCATGGTGCCTTGAAGCTACTTGAAATTGACTGCTGTTGACAGCCTACGAGCCACTGTAGGCATGGCTCTGGGAAGAAAACGAGTTTCCTCTAGCTAAGCCGGGTGCTCCCATGGCCGGGGTGGAGCTCATCCTGCCACGCTCTAGAGCTAAGGGAAACTCCACGTGAGTACTGGCCTCGACGTAAGTCCCTGAGTAGCCGCGCAGAAAGGGAGGCATGCAGCTGTTTCCATGAGGTCTTAGTCGCTGTTCTGCTTGATTTTATTTTATTTGTTTTTAAGATTTATTTTTTGATCTTTTGATTGCTATGTTGTGTCTTCGTTTCTGTGCTAGGGCTCTCTCCAGTTGCGGCAAATGGGGGCCACTCTTCATTGCGGTGCGTGGGTCTCTGACTGTCGCGGCCTCTCTTGTTGCGGAGCACAGGCTCCAGACGCGCAGGGTCAGTAGTTGTGGCTCACGGGCCCAGTTGCTCCGCGGCATGTGTGATCCTCTCAGACCAGGGCTCGAACCCGTGTCCCCTGCATTGGCAGGCAGATTCTCAACCACTGCGCCACCAGGGAAGCCCCTGTTCTGCTTTATTTTAAAGGAAGTACCCTTTTCAGGACTCGTAGGTCCCTCGGGTGTGCATCATTTTCCCTCCAAGATCCCTGAGTACCTCCAGACCCCTGTGGGCCTGCTGAGCAACATCGAGGCCCAAAGGTCGCTCCCTCGGAGGCCCTTTGTGTATGCCGAGTGATGGGCAACACACTGCACGTTCCTTAAGGAGAGCTACATTTCCAGAGCACTGCAACAGCCTCAGGACCATATTTCTAGCCAGTGCGACGTGCCATGGAAGTGTTCGTCACGGCCCCCGTCTGAGCTGCCATGAGAAAACACCCCTGCTTAGAATTCTTCGAGGACCTCGTACCTGAAGTCACTCTGCTCGAGGAGAAAGTCAGCATCCTACCATGCTGTGTCGCAAACGGGACACTCAGCGTGAGCACTTGCCTCGAGGTAAGGCCCTGAATTGCCGTGCAGAAGCGGAGGCGTGCAGCAGTTTCCAGGAGGCCGTAGCCGCTGCTCTGCATTAGTTTATTTATTTATTTATTTATCTATCTATCTGTCTATCTATTTATTTATTTATTTAATTTATCATTTTTTTGGACTGTGTTGGGTGCTCGTTGCTGTATGTGAGCTTTCTCTAGTAGCAGTGAGCGGGGGCTACTCTTCGTTGCGGGGCGCAGGCTTCTCATTGCGGTGACTCCTCTTGTTGTGGAGCACAGGCTCTAGGCACGTGGACTTCAGTAGTTCTGGCATGCGGGCTCAGTCGTTGTGGCTCCCTGGCTCTAGAGCGCAGGCTCAGTCGCTGTGGTGCACGGGCTTAGGTGCTCCGCAGCATGTGAGATCTTGGTGGACCAGGGCTCGAAACCATGTCCCTTGCATCGGCAGGTGGATTCCCAACCATTGCACCACAAGGGAAGCCCCTGCTCTGCATTGTTTTAATGTCAGTACGCTTTGCAGGACATCTAGGAGCCTCGCGTGGGCACCCTATTCCCTGCAAGAACACTGAGTAGCCCCAGGCCCCCATGGGCCCGCTAAGCCACATCCAGACCCATAGCCCTTCGGAGCCACTCTGTGTATGCTGAGTGTAGGGCAACACACTGCACTCTTTCTTGGGACAGCTTGATTTCCCCAGCACTCCCACAGGTCCACGAACACCGTTCTAGCAGGTCCAACATGCCGTGCAAGTCTGGCTCATTGCCCAAGTCTGAGCTGCACCGAGAAAAACCCTCGGCTTCGTATTCCATCTGGGACTCCCTGCCTGAAGTCACCCTGCCTCCAAGAGAAATTGGGCTTGCATTCCGACTGCAACTAAATCCCAGTTCCTCGGGTAACACTGCAGGCTTTTGAAGAGCCACGGGCCCGGAGGCCTAGCTGGGGCGTTCCTTGGTTGAGGCAGTTCGTTATTTGCAGAACACCCTGCTTCGAGGAGTTGATTTAGGGAAGGAACCACTGGATAACCTGTGTCTCTTTGGACTTGTTAGAAAGCACAGGGATGTATGCTGCGTGTGCCCGTGGGAATGGGGGCCTGATGGATCTAGCCTTGCTTTCCCATTTTAAAAGCTCCATTCATACTGCCTTGAAGCTACTTGAAATTGACTGCTGTTGACAGGCCACTAGCCACTGTAGGCATGGCTCTGGGAAGAAAATGAGTTTTCTCTAGCTAAGCCGGGTGCTTCCATGGCTGGGGTGGACCTCATCCTGCCATGCTCTAGAGCTAAAGGGAAACTCCACGTGAGTACTGGCCTCGAGGTAAGGCCCTGAGTAACCGTGCAGGAAGGGAGGCATTCAGCTGTTTCCATGAGGTCATTTTCGCTGTTCTGCTTTATTTTATTTTATTTTTTTTTAAGATTTATTTTTTGATTGATTGATTGCTATGTTGGGTCTTCGTTTCTGTGCTAGGGCTCTCTCCAGTTGCAGCAAGTGGGGGCCACTCTTCATCGCGGTGTGCGGGCCTCTCACTATCGCGGCCTCTCTTGTTGCGGAGCACAGGCTCCAGACGCGCAGGGTCAGTAGTTGTGGCTCACGGGCCCAGTTGCTCCGCGGCATGTGTGATCCTCTCTGACCAGGGCTCGAACCCTTGTCCCCTGCATTGGCAGGCAGATTCTCAACCACTGCGCCACCACGGAAGCCCCTGTTCTGCTTTATTTTAAAGGAAATACCCTTTTCAGGTCTCGTAGGCCCCTCGTGTGTGCATCATTTTCCCTCCAAGATCCCTGAGTACCTCCAGACCCCTGTGGGCCTGCTGAGCAACATGGAGGCCCAAAGGTCGCTCCCTCGGTGGCCCTCTGTGTATGCGGAGTGATGGGCAACACACTGCACGTTCCTTACGGAGAGCTACATTTCCAGAACACTGGAACAACCTCAGGACCACATTTCTAGCCAGTGCGATGTGCCATGCAAGTGTTCGTCACGGCCCCCGTCTGAGCTGCCATGAGAAAACACTCTGCTTAGAATTCTTCGAGGACCTCATACCTGAAGTCACTCTGCTCGAGGAGAAAGTCAGCATCCTACCATGCTGTGGCGCTAATGGGACACTCAGCGTGAGCAGTTGCCTCGAGGTAAGGCCCTGAATTGCCGTGCAGAAGCGGAGGGGTTCAGCAGTTTTTAGGAGGCCGTAGCCGCTGCTCTGCATTAGTTTATTTATTTATTTGTTTCTTTATCTATCTATCTATCTATTTATTTATTTATTTAATTTATCATTTGTTTTCACTGGGTTGGGTCTTCGTTGCTGCATGTGAGCTTTCTCTAGTTGCAGCGAGCGGAGGCTGTTCTTCGTTGCGGTGCGCGGGCTTCTCATTGAGGTGGCTCCTCTAGTTGTGGAGCACAGGCTCTAAGCACATGGACTTCAGTAGTTGTGGCCTGCGGGCTCAGTCGTTGTGGCTCCCGGGCTCTAGAGCGCAGGCTCAGTCGTTGTGGTGCACGGGCTTAGGTGCTCCGCAGCATGTGAGATCTTGGTGGACCTTGGCTCGAACCCATGTCCCCTACATCGGCAGGTGGATTCCCAACCACTGCACCACAAGGGAAGCCCCTGGTCTGCATTATTTTAATTTCAGTACGCTTTGCAGGACATCTAGGAGCCTCGCGTGGGAACCCTATTCCCTGCAAGAACACTGAGTACCCCCAGGCCCCCATGGGCCCGCTAAGCAACATCCAGGCCCGTAGCTCTTTGGAACCACTCTGTGTATGCCGAGTGTAGGGCAACACACTGCACTCTTTCTTGGGACAGCTTGATTTCCCCAGCACTCCCACAGGTCCACGAACACCGTTCTAGCAGGTCCAACATGCCGTGCAAGTCTGGCTCATTGCCCAAGTCTGAGCTGCACCGAGAAAAACCCTCGGCTTCGTATTCCATCTGGGACTCCCTGCCTGAAGTCACCCTGCCTCCAAGAGAAATTGGGCTTGCATTCCGACTGCAACTAAATCCCAGTTCCTCGGGTAACACTGCAGGCTTTTGAAGAGCCACGGGCCCGGAGGCCTAGCTGGGGCGTTCCTTGGTTGAGGCAGTTCGTTATTTGCAGAACACCCTGCTTCGAGGAGTTGATTTAGGGAAGGAACCACTGGATAACCTGTGTCTCTTTGGACTTGTTAGAAAGCACAGGGATGTATGCTGCGTGTGCCCGTGGGAATGGGGGCCTGATGGAACTAGCCTTGCTTTCCCATTTTGAAAGCTCCTTTCATGGTGCCTTGAAGCTACTTGAAATTGACTGCTGTTGACAGCCTACGAGCCACTGTAGGCATGGCTCTGGGAAGAAAACGAGTTTCCTCTAGCTAAGCCGGGTGCTCCCATGGCCGGGGTGGAGCTCATCCTGCCACGCTCTAGAGCTAAGGGAAACTCCACGTGAGTACTGGCCTCGACGTAAGTCCCTGAGTAGCCGCGCAGAAAGGGAGGCATGCAGCTGTTTCCATGAGGTCTTAGTCGCTGTTCTGCTTGATTTTACTTTATTTTTTTTTAAGATTTATTTTTTGATCTTTTGATTGCTATGTTGTGTCTTCGTTTCTGTGCTAGAGCTCTCTCCAGTTGCGGCAAATGGGGGCCACTCTTCATTGCGGTGCGTGGGTCTCTGACTGTCGCGGCCTCTCTTGTTGCGGAGCACAGGCTCCAGACGCGCAGGGTCAGTAGTTGTGGCTCACGGGCCCAGTTGCTCCGCGGCATGTGTGATCCTCTCAGACCAGGGCTCGAACCCGTGTCCCCTGCATTGGCAGGCAGATTCTCAACCACTGCGCCACCAGGGAAGCCCCTGTTCTGCTTTATTTTAAAGGAAGTACCCTTTTCAGGACTCGTAGGTCCCTCGGGTGTGCATCATTTTCCCTCCAAGATCCCTGAGTACCTCCAGACCCCTGTGGGCCTGCTGAGCAACATCGAGGCCCAAAGGTCGCTCCCTCGGAGGCCCTTTGTGTATGCCGAGTGATGGGCAACACACTGCACGTTCCTTAAGGAGAGCTACATTTCCAGAGCACTGCAACAGCCTCAGGACCATATTTCTAGCCAGTGCGACGTGCCATGGAAGTGTTCGTCACGGCCCCCGTCTGAGCTGCCATGAGAAAACACCCCTGCTTAGAATTCTTCGAGGACCTCGTACCTGAAGTCACTCTGCTCGAGGAGAAAGTCAGCATCCTACCATGCTGTGTCGCAAACGGGACACTCAGCGTGAGCACTTGCCTCGAGGTAAGGCCCTGAATTGCCGTGCAGAAGCGGAGGCGTGCAGCAGTTTCCAGGAGGCCGTAGCCGCTGCTCTGCATTAGTTTATTTATTTATTTATTTATCTATCTATCTGTCTATCTATTTATTTATTTATTTAATTTATCATTTTTTTTGACTGTGTTGGGTGCTCGTTGCTGTATGTGAGCTTTCTCTAGTAGCAGTGAGCGGGGGCTACTCTTCGTTGCGGGGCGCAGGCTTCTCATTGCGGTGACTCCTCTTGTTGTGGAGCACAGGCTCTAGGCACGTGGACTTCAGTAGTTCTGGCATGCGGGCTCAGTCGTTGTGGCTCCCTGGCTCTAGAGCGCAGGCTCAGTCGCTGTGGTGCACGGGCTTAGGTGCTCCGCAGCATGTGAGATCTTGGTGGACCAGGGCTCGAAACCATGTCCCTTGCATCGGCAGGTGGATTCCCAACCATTGCACCACAAGGGAAGCCCCTGCTCTGCATTGTTTTAATGTCAGTACGCTTTGCAGGACATCTAGGAGCCTCGCGTGGGCACCCTATTCCCTGCAAGAACACTGAGTAGCCCCAGGCCCCCATGGGCCCGCTAAGCCACATCCAGACCCATAGCCCTTCGGAGCCACTCTGTGTATGCTGAGTGTAGGGCAACACACTGCACTCTTTCTTGGGACAGCTTGATTTCCCCAGCACTCCCACAGGTCCACGAACACCGTTCTAGCAGGTCCAACATGCCGTGCAAGTCTGGCTCATTGCCCAAGTCTGAGCTGCACCCAGAAAAACCCTCGGCTTCGTATTCCATCTGGGACTCCCTGCCTGAAGTCACCCTGCCTCCAAGAGAAATTGGGCTTGCATTCCGACTGCAACTAAATCCCAGTTCCTCGGGTAACACTGCAGGCTTTTGAAGAGCCACGGGCCCGGAGGCCTAGCTGGGGCGTTCCTTGGTTGAGGCAGTTCGTTATTTGCAGAACACCCTGCTTCGAGGAGTTGATTTAGGGAAGGAACCACTGGATAACCTGTGTCTCTTTGGACTTGTTAGAAAGCACAGGGATGTATGCTGCGTGTGCCCGTGGGAATGGGGGCCTGATGGATCTAGCCTTGCTTTCCCATTTTAAAAGCTCCATTCATACTGCCTTGAAGCTACTTGAAATTGACTGCTGTTGACAGGCCACTAGCCACTGTAGGCATGGCTCTGGGAAGAAAATGAGTTTTCTCTAGCTAAGCCGGGTGCTTCCATGGCTGGGGTGGACCTCATCCTGCCATGCTCTAGAGCTAAGGGAAACTCCACGTGAGTACTGGCCTCGACGTAAGTCCCTGAGTAGCCGCGCAGAAAGGGAGGCATTCAGCTGTTTCCATGAGGTCTTAGTCGCTGTTCTGCTTGATTTTACTTTATTTTTTTTTAAGATTTATTTTTTGATCTTTTGATTGCTATGTTGTGTCTTCGTTTCTGTGCTAGGGCTCTCTCCAGTTGCGGCAAATGGGGGCCACTCTTCATTGCAGTGCGTGGGTCTCTGACTGTCGCGGCCTCTCTTGTTGCGGAGCACAGGCTCCAGACGCGCAGGGTCAGTAGTTGTGGCTCACGGGCCCAGTTGCTCCGCGGCATGTGTGATCCTCTCAGACCAGGGCTCGAACCCGTGTCCCCTGCATTGGCAGGCAGATTCTCAACCACTGCGCCACCAGGGAAGCCCCTGTTCTGCTTTATTTTAAAGGAAGTACCCTTTTCAGGACTCGTAGGTCCCTCGGGTGTGCATCATTTTCCCTCCAAGATCCCTGAGTACCTCCAGACCCCTGTGGGCCTGCTGAGCAACATCGAGGCCCAAAGGTCGCTCCCTCGGAGGCCCTTTGTGTATGCCGAGTGATGGGCAACACACTGCACGTTCCTTAAGGAGAGCTACATTTCCAGAGCACTGCAACAGCCTCAGGACCATATTTCTAGCCAGTGCGACGTGCCATGGAAGTGTTCGTCACGGCCCCCGTCTGAGCTGCCATGAGAAAACACCCCTGCTTAGAATTCTTCGAGGACCTCGTACCTGAAGTCACTCTGCTCGAGGAGAAAGTCAGCATCCTACCATGCTGTGTCGCAAACGGGACACTCAGCGTGAGCACTTGCCTCGAGGTAAGGCCCTGAATTGCCGTGCAGAAGCGGAGGCGTGCAGCAGTTTCCAGGAGGCCGTAGCCGCTGCTCTGCATTAGTTTATTTATTTATTTATTTATCTATCTATCTGTCTATCTATTTATTTATTTATTTAATTTATCATTTTTTTGGACTGTGTTGGGTGCTCGTTGCTGTATGTGAGCTTTCTCTAGTAGCAGTGAGCGGGGGCTACTCTTCGTTGCGGGGCGCAGGCTTCTCATTGCGGTGACTCCTCTTGTTGTGGAGCACAGGCTCTAGGCACGTGGACTTCAGTAGTTCTGGCATGCGGGCTCAGTCGTTGTGGCTCCCTGGCTCTAGAGCGCAGGCTCAGTCGCTGTGGTGCACGGGCTTAGGTGCTCCGCAGCATGTGAGATCTTGGTGGACCAGGGCTCGAAACCATGTCCCTTGCATCGGCAGGTGGATTCCCAACCATTGCACCACAAGGGAAGCCCCTGCTCTGCATTGTTTTAATGTCAGTACGCTTTGCAGGACATCTAGGAGCCTCGCGTGGGCACCCTATTCCCTGCAAGAACACTGAGTAGCCCCAGGCCCCCATGGGCCCGCTAAGCCACATCCAGACCCATAGCCCTTCGGAGCCACTCTGTGTATGCTGAGTGTAGGGCAACACACTGCACTCTTTCTTGGGACAGCTTGATTTCCCCAGCACTCCCACAGGTCCACGAACACCGTTCTAGCAGGTCCAACATGCCGTGCAAGTCTGGCTCATTGCCCAAGTCTGAGCTGCACCGAGAAAAACCCTCGGCTTCGTATTCCATCTGGGACTCCCTGCCTGAAGTCACCCTGCCTCCAAGAGAAATTGGGCTTGCATTCCGACTGCAACTAAATCCCAGTTCCTCGGGTAACACTGCAGGCTTTTGAAGAGCCACGGGCCCGGAGGCCTAGCTGGGGCGTTCCTTGGTTGAGGCAGTTCGTTATTTGCAGAACACCCTGCTTCGAGGAGTTGATTTAGGGAAGGAACCACTGGATAACCTGTGTCTCTTTGGACTTGTTAGAAAGCACAGGGATGTATGCTGCGTGTGCCCGTGGGAATGGGGGCCTGATGGAGCTAGCCTTGCTTTCCCATTTTAAAAGCTCCATTCATACTGCCTTGAAGCTACTTGAAATTGACTGCTGTTGACAGGCCACTAGCCACTGTAGGCATGGCTCTGGGAAGAAAATGAGTTTTCTCTAGCTAAGCCGGGTGCTTCCATGGCTGGGGTGGACCTCATCCTGCCATGCTCTAGAGCTAAAGGGAAACTCCACGTGAGTACTGGCCTCGAGGTAAGGCCCTGAGTAACCGTGCAGGAAGGGAGGCATTCAGCTGTTTCCATGAGGTCATTTTCGCTGTTCTGCTTTATTTTATTTTATTTTTTTTTAAGATTTATTTTTTGATTGATTGATTGCTATGTTGGGTCTTCGTTTCTGTGCTAGGGCTCTCTCCAGTTGCAGCAAGTGGGGGCCACTCTTCATCGCGGTGTGCGGGCCTCTCACTATCGCGGCCTCTCTTGTTGCGGAGCACAGGCTCCAGACGCGCAGGGTCAGTAGTTGTGGCTCACGGGCCCAGTTGCTCCGCGGCATGTGTGATCCTCTCTGACCAGGGCTCGAACCCTTGTCCCCTGCATTGGCAGGCAGATTCTCAACCACTGCGCCACCACGGAAGCGCCTGTTCTGCTTTATTTTAAAGGAAATACCCTTTTCAGGTCTCGTAGGCCCCTCGTGTGTGCATCATTTTCCCTCCAAGATCCCTGAGTACCTCCAGACCCCTGTGGGCCTGCTGAGCAACATGGAGGCCCAAAGGTCGCTCCCTCGGTGGCCCTCTGTGTATGCGGAGTGATGGGCAACACACTGCACGTTCCTTACGGAGAGCTACATTTCCAGAACACTGGAACAACCTCAGGACCACATTTCTAGCCAGTGCGATGTGCCATGCAAGTGTTCGTCACGGCCCCCGTCTGAGCTGCCATGAGAAAACACTCTGCTTAGAATTCTTCGAGGACCTCATACCTGAAGTCACTCTGCTCGAGGAGAAAGTCAGCATCCTACCATGCTGTGGCGCTAATGGGACACTCAGCGTGAGCAGTTGCCTCGAGGTAAGGCCCTGAATTGCCGTGCAGAAGCGGAGGGGTTCAGCAGTTTTTAGGAGGCCGTAGCCGCTGCTCTGCATTAGTTTATTTATTTATTTGTTTCTTTATCTATCTATCTATCTATTTATTTATTTATTTAATTTATCATTTGTTTTCACTGGGTTGGGTCTTCGTTGCTGCATGTGAGCTTTCTCTAGTTGCAGCGAGCGGAGGCTGTTCTTCGTTGCGGTGCGCGGGCTTCTCATTGAGGTGGCTCCTCTAGTTGTGGAGCACAGGCTCTAAGCACATGGACTTCAGTAGTTGTGGCCTGCGGGCTCAGTCGTTGTGGCTCCCGGGCTCTAGAGCGCAGGCTCAGTCGTTGTGGTGCACGGGCTTAGGTGCTCCGCAGCATGTGAGATCTTGGTGGACCTTGGCTCGAACCCATGTCCCCTACATCGGCAGGTGGATTCCCAACCACTGCACCACAAGGGAAGCCCCTGGTCTGCATTATTTTAATTTCAGTACGCTTTGCAGGACATCTAGGAGCCTCGCGTGGGCACCCTATTCCCTGCAAGAACGCTGAGTACCCCCAGGCCCCCATGGGCCCGCTAAGCAACATCCAGGCCCGTAGCTCTTTGGAACCACTCTGTGTATGCCGAGTGTAGGGCAACACACTGCACTCTTTCTTGGGACAGCTTGATTTCCCCAGCACTCCCACAGGTCCACGAACACCGTTCTAGCAGGTACAACATTCCATACAAGTGTGGCTCATTGCCCAAGTCTGAGCTGCACTGAGAAAAACCCTCGGCTTCGTATTCCATCTGGGACACCCTGCCTGAAGTCACCCTGCCTCCAGGAGAAAATCGGCTTGCGTTCCGACTGCAACTAAAGCCCAGTTGCTCGGGTAACACTGCAGGCTTTTGAAGAGCCACGGGCCCGGAGGCTTAGCTGGGGCGTTCCTTGGCTGAGGCAGTTTGCTATTTGCAGACAACCCTGCTTCGAGGAGTTGATTTAGGGAAGGAACCACTGGATAACCTGTGTCTCTTTGGACTTGTTAGAAAGCACAGGGATGTATGCTGCGTGTGCCCGTGGGAATGGGGCCCTGATGGAACTAGCCTTGCTTTCCCATTTTGAAAGCTCCTTTCATGGTGCCTTGAAGCTACTTGAAATTGACTGCTGTTGACAGCCTACGAGCCACTGTAGGCATGGCTCTGGGAAGAAAACGAGTTTCCTCTAGCTAAGCCGGGTGCTCCCATGGCCGGGGTGGAGCTCATCCTGCCACGCTCTAGAGCTAAGGGAAACTCCACGTGAGTACTGGCCTCGACGTAAGTCCCTGAGTAGCCGCGCAGAAAGGGAGGCATGCAGCTGTTTCCATGAGGTCTTAGTCGCTGTTCTGCTTGATTTTACTTTATTTTTTTTTAAGATTTATTTTTTGATCTTTTGATTGCTATGTTGTGTCTTCATTTCTGTGCTAGGGCTCTCTCCAGTTGCGGCAAATGGGGGCCACTCTTCATCGCGGTGTGCGGGCCTCTCACTATCGCAGCCTCTCTTGTTGCGGAGCACAGGCTCCAGACGCGCAGGGTCAGTAGTTGTGGCTCACGGGCCCAGTTGCTCCGCGGCATGTGTGATCCTCTCAGACCAGGGCTCGAACCCGTGTCCCCTGCATTGGCAGGCAGATTCTCAACCACTGTGCCACCAGGGAAGCCCCTGTTCTGCTTTATTTTAAAGGAAGTACCCTTTTCAGGACTCGTAGGTCCCTCGGGTGTGCATCATTTTCCCTCCAAGATCCCTGAGTACCTCCAGACCCCTGTGGGCCTGCTGAGCAACATCGAGGCCCAAAGGTCGCTCCCTCGGAGGCCCTTTGTGTATGCCGAGTGATGGGCAACACACTGCACGTTCCTTAAGGAGAGCTACATTTCCAGAGCACTGCAGCAGCCTCAGGACCATATTTCTAGCCAGTGCGACGTGCCATGGAAGTGTTCGTCACGGCCCCCGTCTGAGCTGCCATGAGAAAACACCCCTGCTTAGAATTCTTCGAGGACCTCGTACCTGAAGTCACTCTGCTCGAGGAGAAAGTCAGCATCCTACCATGCTGTGTCGCAAACGGGACACTCAGCGTGAGCACTTGCCTCGAGGTAAGGCCCTGAATTGCCGTGCAGAAGCGGAGGCGTGCAGCAGTTTCCAGGAGGCCGTAGCCGCTGCTCTGCATTAGTTTATTTATTTATTTATTTATCTATCTATCTGTCTATCTATTTATTTATTTATTTAATTTATCATTTTTTTGGACTGTGTTGGGTGCTCGTTGCTGTATGTGAGCTTTCTCTAGTAGCAGTGAGCGGGGGCTACTCTTCGTTGCGGGGCGCAGGCTTCTCATTGCGGTGACTCCTCTTGTTGTGGAGCACAGGCTCTAGGCACGTGGACTTCAGTAGTTCTGGCATGCGGGCTCAGTCGTTGTGGCTCCCTGGCTCTAGAGCGCAGGCTCAGTCGCTGTGGTGCACGGGCTTAGGTGCTCCGCAGCATGTGAGATCTTGGTGGACCAGGGCTCGAAACCATGTCCCTTGCATCGGCAGGTGGATTCCCAACCATTGCACCACAAGGGAAGCCCCTGCTCTGCATTGTTTTAATGTCAGTACGCTTTGCAGGACATCTAGGAGCCTCGCGTGGGCACCCTATTCCCTGCAAGAACACTGAGTAGCCCCAGGCCCCCATGGGCCCGCTAAGCCACATCCAGACCCATAGCCCTTCGGAGCCACTCTGTGTATGCTGAGTGTAGGGCAACACACTGCACTCTTTCTTGGGACAGCTTGATTTCCCCAGCACTCCCACAGGTCCACGAACACCGTTCTAGCAGGTCCAACATGCCGTGCAAGTCTGGCTCATTGCCCAAGTCTGAGCTGCACCGAGAAAAACCCTCGGCTTCGTATTCCATCTGGGACTCCCTGCCTGAAGTCACCCTGCCTCCAAGAGAAATTGGGCTTGCATTCCGACTGCAACTAAATCCCAGTTCCTCGGGTAACACTGCAGGCTTTTGAAGAGCCACGGGCCCGGAGGCCTAGCTGGGGCGTTCCTTGGTTGAGGCAGTTCGTTATTTGCAGAACACCCTGCTTCGAGGAGTTGATTTAGGGAAGGAACCACTGGATAACCTGTGTCTCTTTGGACTTGTTAGAAAGCACAGGGATGTATGCTGCGTGTGCCCGTGGGAATGGGGGCCTGATGGATCTAGCCTTGCTTTCCCATTTTAAAAGCTCCATTCATACTGCCTTGAAGCTACTTGAAATTGACTGCTGTTGACAGGCCACTAGCCACTGTAGGCATGGCTCTGGGAAGAAAATGAGTTTTCTCTAGCTAAGCCGGGTGCTTCCATGGCTGGGGTGGACCTCATCCTGCCATGCTCTAGAGCTAAAGGGAAACTCCACGTGAGTACTGGCCTCGAGGTAAGGCCCTGAGTAACCGTGCAGGAAGGGAGGCATTCAGCTGTTTCCATGAGGTCATTTTCGCTGTTCTGCTTTATTTTATTTTATTTTTTTTTAAGATTTATTTTTTGATTGATTGATTGCTATGTTGGGTCTTCGTTTCTGTGCTAGGGCTCTCTCCAGTTGCAGCAAGTGGGGGCCACTCTTCATCGCGGTGTGCGGGCCTCTCACTATCGCGGCCTCTCTTGTTGCGGAGCACAGGCTCCAGACGCGCAGGGTCAGTAGTTGTGGCTCACGGGCCCAGTTGCTCCGCGGCATGTGTGATCCTCTCTGACCAGGGCTCGAACCCTTGTCCCCTGCATTGGCAGGCAGATTCTCAACCACTGCGCCACCACGGAAGCGCCTGTTCTGCTTTATTTTAAAGGAAATACCCTTTTCAGGTCTCGTAGGCCCCTCGTGTGTGCATCATTTTCCCTCCAAGATCCCTGAGTACCTCCAGACCCCTGTGGGCCTGCTGAGCAACATGGAGGCCCAAAGGTCGCTCCCTCGGTGGCCCTCTGTGTATGCGGAGTGATGGGCAACACACTGCACGTTCCTTACGGAGAGCTACATTTCCAGAACACTGGAACAACCTCAGGACCACATTTCTAGCCAGTGCGATGTGCCATGCAAGTGTTCGTCACGGCCCCCGTCTGAGCTGCCATGAGAAAACACTCTGCTTAGAATTCTTCGAGGACCTCATACCTGAAGTCACTCTGCTCGAGGAGAAAGTCAGCATCCTACCATGCTGTGGCGCTAATGGGACACTCAGCGTGAGCAGTTGCCTCGAGGTAAGGCCCTGAATTGCCGTGCAGAAGCGGAGGGGTTCAGCAGTTTTTAGGAGGCCGTAGCCGCTGCTCTGCATTAGTTTATTTATTTATTTGTTTCTTTATCTATCTATCTATCTATTTATTTATTTATTTAATTTATCATTTGTTTTCACTGGGTTGGGTCTTCGTTGCTGCATGTGAGCTTTCTCTAGTTGCAGCGAGCGGAGGCTGTTCTTCGTTGCGGTGCGCGGGCTTCTCATTGAGGTGGCTCCTCTAGTTGTGGAGCACAGGCTCTAAGCACATGGACTTCAGTAGTTGTGGCCTGCGGGCTCAGTCGTTGTGGCTCCCGGGCTCTAGAGCGCAGGCTCAGTCGTTGTGGTGCACGGGCTTAGGTGCTCCGCAGCATGTGAGATCTTGGTGGACCTTGGCTCGAACCCATGTCCCCTACATCGGCAGGTGGATTCCCAACCACTGCACCACAAGGGAAGCCCCTGGTCTGCATTATTTTAATTTCAGTACGCTTTGCAGGACATCTAGGAGCCTCGCGTGGGCACCCTATTCCCTGCAAGAACGCTGAGTACCCCCAGGCCCCCATGGGCCCGCTAAGCAACATCCAGGCCCGTAGCTCTTTGGAACCACTCTGTGTATGCCGAGTGTAGGGCAACACACTGCACTCTTTCTTGGGACAGCTTGATTTCCCCAGCACTCCCACAGGTCCACGAACACCGTTCTAGCAGGTACAACATTCCATACAAGTGTGGCTCATTGCCCAAGTCTGAGCTGCACTGAGAAAAACCCTCGGCTTCGTATTCCATCTGGGACACCCTGCCTGAAGTCACCCTGCCTCCAGGAGAAAATCGGCTTGCGTTCCGACTGCAACTAAAGCCCAGTTGCTCGGGTAACACTGCAGGCTTTTGAAGAGCCACGGGCCCGGAGGCTTAGCTGGGGCGTTCCTTGGCTGAGGCAGTTTGCTATTTGCAGACAACCCTGCTTCGAGGAGTTGATTTAGGGAAGGAACCACTGGATAACCTGTGTCTCTTTGGACTTGTTAGAAAGCACAGGGATGTATGCTGCGTGTGCCCGTGGGAATGGGGCCCTGATGGAACTAGCCTTGCTTTCCCATTTTGAAAGCTCCTTTCATGGTGCCTTGAAGCTACTTGAAATTGACTGCTGTTGACAGCCTACGAGCCACTGTAGGCATGGCTCTGGGAAGAAAACGAGTTTCCTCTAGCTAAGCCGGGTGCTCCCATGGCCGGGGTGGAGCTCATCCTGCCACGCTCTAGAGCTAAGGGAAACTCCACGTGAGTACTGGCCTCGACGTAAGTCCCTGAGTAGCCGCGCAGAAAGGGAGGCATGCAGCTGTTTCCATGAGGTCTTAGTCGCTGTTCTGCTTGATTTTACTTTATTTTTTTTTAAGATTTATTTTTTGATCTTTTGATTGCTATGTTGTGTCTTCATTTCTGTGCTAGGGCTCTCTCCAGTTGCGGCAAATGGGGGCCACTCTTCATCGCGGTGTGCGGGCCTCTCACTATCGCAGCCTCTCTTGTTGCGGAGCACAGGCTCCAGACGCGCAGGGTCAGTAGTTGTGGCTCACGGGCCCAGTTGCTCCGCGGCATGTGTGATCCTCTCAGACCAGGGCTCGAACCCGTGTCCCCTGCATTGGCAGGCAGATTCTCAACCACTGTGCCACCAGGGAAGCCCCTGTTCTGCTTTATTTTAAAGGAAGTACCCTTTTCAGGACTCGTAGGTCCCTCGGGTGTGCATCATTTTCCCTCCAAGATCCCTGAGTACCTCCAGACCCCTGTGGGCCTGCTGAGCAACATCGAGGCCCAAAGGTCGCTCCCTCGGAGGCCCTTTGTGTATGCCGAGTGATGGGCAACACACTGCACGTTCCTTAAGGAGAGCTACATTTCCAGAGCACTGCAGCAGCCTCAGGACCATATTTCTAGCCAGTGCGACGTGCCATGGAAGTGTTCGTCACGGCCCCCGTCTGAGCTGCCATGAGAAAACACCCCTGCTTAGAATTCTTCGAGGACCTCGTACCTGAAGTCACTCTGCTCGAGGAGAAAGTCAGCATCCTACCATGCTGTGTCGCAAACGGGACACTCAGCGTGAGCACTTGCCTCGAGGTAAGGCCCTGAATTGCCGTGCAGAAGCGGAGGCGTGCAGCAGTTTCCAGGAGGCCGTAGCCGCTGCTCTGCATTAGTTTATTTATTTATTTATTTATCTATCTATCTGTCTATCTATTTATTTATTTATTTAATTTATCATTTTTTTGGACTGTGTTGGGTGCTCGTTGCTGTATGTGAGCTTTCTCTAGTAGCAGTGAGCGGGGGCTACTCTTCGTTGCGGGGCGCAGGCTTCTCATTGCGGTGACTCCTCTTGTTGTGGAGCACAGGCTCTAGGCACGTGGACTTCAGTAGTTCTGGCATGCGGGCTCAGTCGTTGTGGCTCCCTGGCTCTAGAGTGCAGGCTCAGTCGCTGTGGTGCACGGGCTTAGGTGCTCCGCAGCATGTGAGATCTTGGTGGACCAGGGCTCGAAACCATGTCCCTTGCATCGGCAGGTGGATTCCCAACCATTGCACCACAAGGGAAGCCCCTGCTCTGCATTGTTTTAATGTCAGTACGCTTTGCAGGACATCTAGGAGCCTCGCGTGGGCACCCTATTCCCTGCAAGAACACTGAGTAGCCCCAGGCCCCCATGGGCCCGCTAAGCCACATCCAGACCCATAGCCCTTCGGAGCCACTCTGTGTATGCTGAGTGTAGGGCAACACACTGCACTCTTTCTTGGGACAGCTTGATTTCCCCAGCACTCCCACAGGTCCACGAACACCGTTCTAGCAGGTCCAACATGCCGTGCAAGTCTGGCTCATTGCCCAAGTCTGAGCTGCACCGAGAAAAACCCTCGGCTTCGTATTCCATCTGGGACTCCCTGCCTGAAGTCACCCTGCCTCCAAGAGAAATTGGGCTTGCATTCCGACTGCAACTAAATCCCAGTTCCTCGGGTAACACTGCAGGCTTTTGAAGAGCCACGGGCCCGGAGGCCTAGCTGGGGCGTTCCTTGGTTGAGGCAGTTCGTTATTTGCAGAACACCCTGCTTCGAGGAGTTGATTTAGGGAAGGAACCACTGGATAACCTGTGTCTCTTTGGACTTGTTAGAAAGCACAGGGATGTATGCTGCGTGTGCCCGTGGGAATGGGGGCCTGATGGATCTAGCCTTGCTTTCCCATTTTAAAAGCTCCATTCATACTGCCTTGAAGCTACTTGAAATTGACTGCTGTTGACAGGCCACTAGCCACTGTAGGCATGGCTCTGGGAAGAAAATGAGTTTTCTCTAGCTAAGCCGGGTGCTTCCATGGCTGGGGTGGACCTCATCCTGCCATGCTCTAGAGCTAAAGGGAAACTCCACGTGAGTACTGGCCTCGAGGTAAGGCCCTGAGTAACCGTGCAGGAAGGGAGGCATTCAGCTGTTTCCATGAGGTCATTTTCGCTGTTCTGCTTTATTTTATTTTATTTTTTTTTAAGATTTATTTTTTGATTGATTGATTGCTATGTTGGGTCTTCGTTTCTGTGCTAGGGCTCTCTCCAGTTGCAGCAAGTGGGGGCCACTCTTCATCGCGGTGTGCGGGCCTCTCACTATCGCGGCCTCTCTTGTTGCGGAGCACAGGCTCCAGACGCGCAGGGTCAGTAGTTGTGGCTCACGGGCCCAGTTGCTCCGCGGCATGTGTGATCCTCTCTGACCAGGGCTCGAACCCTTGTCCCCTGCATTGGCAGGCAGATTCTCAACCACTGCGCCACCAGGGAAGCCCCTGTTCTGCTTTATTTTAAAGGAAGTACCCTTTTCAGGACTCGTAGGTCCCTCGGGTGTGCATCATTTTCCCTCCAAGATCCCTGAGTACCTCCAGACCCCTGTGGGCCTGCTGAGCAACATCGAGGCCCAAAGGTCGCTCCCTCGGAGGCCCTTTGTGTATGCCGAGTGATGGGCAACACACTGCACGTTCCTTAAGGAGAGCTACATTTCCAGAGCACTGCAACAGCCTCAGGACCATATTTCTAGCCAGTGCGACGTGCCATGGAAGTGTTCGTCACGGCCCCCGTCTGAGCTGCCATGAGAAAACACCCCTGCTTAGAATTCTTCGAGGACCTCGTACCTGAAGTCACTCTGCTCGAGGAGAAAGTCAGCATCCTACCATGCTGTGTCGCAAACGGGACACTCAGCGTGAGCACTTGCCTCGAGGTAAGGCCCTGAATTGCCGTGCAGAAGCGGAGGCGTGCAGCAGTTTCCAGGAGGCCGTAGCCGCTGCTCTGCATTAGTTTATTTATTTATTTATTTATCTATCTATCTGTCTATCTATTTATTTATTTATTTAATTTATCATTTTTTTTGACTGTGTTGGGTGCTCGTTGCTGTATGTGAGCTTTCTCTAGTAGCAGTGAGCGGGGGCTACTCTTCGTTGCGGGGCGCAGGCTTCTCATTGCGGTGACTCCTCTTGTTGTGGAGCACAGGCTCTAGGCACGTGGACTTCAGTAGTTCTGGCATGCGGGCTCAGTCGTTGTGGCTCCCTGGCTCTAGAGCGCAGGCTCAGTCGCTGTGGTGCACGGGCTTAGGTGCTCCGCAGCATGTGAGATCTTGGTGGACCAGGGCTCGAAACCATGTCCCTTGCATCGGCAGGTGGATTCCCAACCATTGCACCACAAGGGAAGCCCCTGCTCTGCATTGTTTTAATGTCAGTACGCTTTGCAGGACATCTAGGAGCCTCGCGTGGACACCCTATTCCCTGCAAGAACACTGAGTAGCCCCAGGCCCCCATGGGCCCGCTAAGCCACATCCAGACCCATAGCCCTTCGGAGCCACTCTGTGTATGCTGAGTGTAGGGCAACACACTGCACTCTTTCTTGGGACAGCTTGATTTCCCCAGCACTCCCACAGGTCCACGAACACCGTTCTAGCAGGTCCAACATGCCGTGCAAGTCTGGCTCATTGCCCAAGTCTGAGCTGCACCGAGAAAAACCCTCGGCTTCGTATTCCATCTGGGACTCCCTGCCTGAAGTCACCCTGCCTCCACGAGAAATTGGGCTTGCATTCCGACTGCAACTAAATCCCAGTTCCTCGGGTAACACTGCAGGCTTTTGAAGAGCCACGGGCCCGGAGGCCTAGCTGGGGCGTTCCTTGGTTGAGGCAGTTCGTTATTTGCAGAACACCCTGCTTCGAGGAGTTGATTTAGGGAAGGAACCACTGGATAACCTGTGTCTCTTTGGACTTGTTAGAAAGCACAGGGATGTATGCTGCGTGTGCCCGTGGGAATGGGGGCCTGATGGATCTAGCCTTGCTTTCCCATTTTAAAAGCTCCATTCATACTGCCTTGAAGCTACTTGAAATTGACTGCTGTTGACAGGCCACTAGCCACTGTAGGCATGGCTCTGGGAAGAAAATGAGTTTTCTCTAGCTAAGCCGGGTGCTTCCATGGCTGGGGTGGACCTCATCCTGCCATGCTCTAGAGCTAAAGGGAAACTCCACGTGAGTACTGGCCTCGAGGTAAGGCCCTGAGTAACCGTGCAGGAAGGGAGGCATTCAGCTGTTTCCATGAGGTCATTTTCGCTGTTCTGCTTTATTTTATTTTATTTTTTTTTAAGATTTATTTTTTGATTGATTGATTGCTATGTTGGGTCTTCGTTTCTGTGCTAGGGCTCTCTCCAGTTGCAGCAAGTGGGGGCCACTCTTCATCGCGGTGTGCGGGCCTCTCACTATCGCAGCCTCTCTTGTTGCGGAGCACAGGCTCCAGACGCGCAGGGTCAGTAGTTGTGGCTCACGGGCCCAGTTGCTCCGCGGCATGTGTGATCCTCTCAGACCAGGGCTCGAACCCGTGTCCCCTGCATTGGCAGGCAGATTCTCAACCACTGCGCCACCAGGGAAGCCCCTGTTCTGCTTTATTTTAAAGGAAGTACCCTTTTCAGGACTCGTAGGTCCCTCGGGTGTGCATCATTTTCCCTCCAAGATCCCTGAGTACCTCCAGACCCCTGTGGGCCTGCTGAGCAACATCGAGGCCCAAAGGTCGCTCCCTCGGAGGCCCTTTGTGTATGCCGAGTGATGGGCAACACACTGCACGTTCCTTAAGGAGAGCTACATTTCCAGAGCACTGCAACAGCCTCAGGACCATATTTCTAGCCAGTGCGACGTGCCATGGAAGTGTTCGTCACGGCCCCCGTCTGAGCTGCCATGAGAAAACACCCCTGCTTAGAATTCTTCGAGGACCTCGTACCTGAAGTCACTCTGCTCGAGGAGAAAGTCAGCATCCTACCATGCTGTGTCGCAAACGGGACACTCAGCGTGAGCACTTGCCTCGAGGTAAGGCCCTGAATTGCCGTGCAGAAGCGGAGGCGTGCAGCAGTTTCCAGGAGGCCGTAGCCGCTGCTCTGCATTAGTTTATTTATTTATTTATTTATCTATCTATCTGTCTATCTATTTATTTATTTATTTAATTTATCATTTTTTTTGACTGTGTTGGGTGCTCGTTGCTGTATGTGAGCTTTCTCTAGTAGCAGTGAGCGGGGGCTACTCTTCGTTGCGGGGCGCAGGCTTCTCATTGCGGTGACTCCTCTTGTTGTGGAGCACAGGCTCTAGGCACGTGGACTTCAGTAGTTCTGGCATGCGGGCTCAGTCGTTGTGGCTCCCTGGCTCTAGAGCGCAGGCTCAGTCGCTGTGGTGCACGGGCTTAGGTGCTCCGCAGCATGTGAGATCTTGGTGGACCAGGGCTCGAAACCATGTCCCTTGCATCGGCAGGTGGATTCCCAACCATTGCACCACAAGGGAAGCCCCTGCTCTGCATTGTTTTAATGTCAGTACGCTTTGCAGGACATCTAGGAGCCTCGTGTGGGCACCCTATTCCCTGCAAGAACACTGAGTACCCCCAGGCCCCCATGGGCCCGCTAAGCCACATCCAGACCCATAGCCCTTCGGAGCCACTCTGTGTATGCTGAGTGTAGGGCAACACACTGCACTCTTTCTTGGGACAGCTTGATTTCCCCAGCACTCCCACAGGTCCACGAACACCGTTCTAGCAGGTCCAACATGCCGTGCAAGTCTGGCTCATTGCCCAAGTCTGAGCTGCACCCAGAAAAACCCTCGGCTTCGTATTCCATCTGGGACTCCCTGCCTGAAGTCACCCTGCCTCCAAGAGAAATTGGGCTTGCATTCCGACTGCAACTAAATCCCAGTTCCTCGGGTAACACTGCAGGCTTTTGAAGAGCCACGGGCCCGGAGGCCTAGCTGGGGCGTTCCTTGGTTGAGGCAGTTCGTTATTTGCAGAACACCCTGCTTCGAGGAGTTGATTTAGGGAAGGAACCACTGGATAACCTGTGTCTCTTTGGACTTGTTAGAAAGCACAGGGATGTATGCTGCGTGTGCCCGTGGGAATGGGGGCCTGATGGATCTAGCCTTGCTTTCCCATTTTAAAAGCTCCATTCATACTGCCTTGAAGCTACTTGAAATTGACTGCTGTTGACAGGCCACTAGCCACTGTAGGCATGGCTCTGGGAAGAAAATGAGTTTTCTCTAGCTAAGCCGGGTGCTTCCATGGCTGGGGTGGACCTCATCCTGCCATGCTCTAGAGCTAAAGGGAAACTCCACGTGAGTACTGGCCTCGAGGTAAGGCCCTGAGTAACCGTGCAGGAAGGGAGGCATTCAGCTGTTTCCATGAGGTCATTTTCGCTGTTCTGCTTTATTTTATTTTATTTTTTTTTAAGATTTATTTTTTGATTGATTGATTGCTATGTTGGGTCTTCGTTTCTGTGCTAGGGCTCTCTCCAGTTGCAGCAAGTGGGGGCCACTCTTCATCGCGGTGTGCAGGCCTCTCACTATCGCGGCCTCTCTTGTTGCGGAGCACAGGCTCCAGACGCGCAGGGTCAGTAGTTGTGGCTCACGGGCCCAGTTGCTCCGCGGCATGTGTGATCCTCTCAGACCAGGGCTCGAACCCGTGTCCCCTGCATTGGCAGGCAGATTCTCAACCACTGCGCCACCAGGGAAGCCCCTGTTCTGCTTTATTTTAAAGGAAGTACCCTTTTCAGGACTCGTAGGTCCCTCGGGTGTGCATCATTTTCCCTCCAAGATCCCTGAGTACCTCCAGACCCCTGTGGGCCTGCTGAGCAACATCGAGGCCCAAAGGTCGCTCCCTCGGAGGCCCTTTGTGTATGCCGAGTGATGGGCAACACACTGCACGTTCCTTAAGGAGAGCTACATTTCCAGAGCACTGCAACAGCCTCAGGACCATATTTCTAGCCAGTGCGACGTGCCATGGAAGTGTTCGTCACGGCCCCCGTCTGAGCTGCCATGAGAAAACACCCCTGCTTAGAATTCTTCGAGGACCTCGTACCTGAAGTCACTCTGCTCGAGGAGAAAGTCAGCATCCTACCATGCTGTGTCGCAAACGGGACACTCAGCGTGAGCACTTGCCTCGAGGTAAGGCCCTGAATTGCCGTGCAGAAGCGGAGGCGTGCAGCAGTTTCCAGGAGGCCGTAGCCGCTGCTCTGCATTAGTTTATTTATTTATTTATTTATCTATCTATCTGTCTATCTATTTATTTATTTATTTAATTTATCATTTTTTTGGACTGTGTTGGGTGCTCGTTGCTGTATGTGAGCTTTCTCTAGTAGCAGTGAGCGGGGGCTACTCTTCGTTGCGGGGCGCAGGCTTCTCATTGCGGTGACTCCTCTTGTTGTGGAGCACAGGCTCTAGGCACGTGGACTTCAGTAGTTCTGGCATGCGGGCTCAGTCGTTGTGGCTCCCTGGCTCTAGAGCGCAGGCTCAGTCGCTGTGGTGCACGGGCTTAGGTGCTCCGCAGCATGTGAGATCTTGGTGGACCAGGGCTCGAAACCATGTCCCTTGCATCGGCAGGTGGATTCCCAACCATTGCACCACAAGGGAAGCCCCTGCTCTGCATTGTTTTAATGTCAGTACGCTTTGCAGGACATCTAGGAGCCTCGCGTGGGCACCCTATTCCCTGCAAGAACACTGAGTAGCCCCAGGCCCCCATGGGCCCGCTAAGCCACATCCAGACCCATAGCCCTTCGGAGCCACTCTGTGTATGCTGAGTGTAGGGCAACACACTGCACTCTTTCTTGGGACAGCTTGATTTCCCCAGCACTCCCACAGGTCCACGAACACCGTTCTAGCAGGTCCAACATGCCGTGCAAGTCTGGCTCATTGCCCAAGTCTGAGCTGCACCCAGAAAAACCCTCGGCTTCGTATTCCATCTGGGACTCCCTGCCTGAAGTCACCCTGCCTCCAAGAGAAATTGGGCTTGCATTCCGACTGCAACTAAATCCCAGTTCCTCGGGTAACACTGCAGGCTTTTGAAGAGCCACGGGCCCGGAGGCCTAGCTGGGGCGTTCCTTGGTTGAGGCAGTTCGTTATTTGCAGAACACCCTGCTTCGAGGAGTTGATTTAGGGAAGGAACCACTGGATAACCTGTGTCTCTTTGGACTTGTTAGAAAGCACAGGGATGTATGCTGCGTGTGCCCGTGGGAATGGGGGCCTGATGGATCTAGCCTTGCTTTCCCATTTTAAAAGCTCCATTCATACTGCCTTGAAGCTACTTGAAATTGACTGCTGTTGACAGGCCACTAGCCACTGTAGGCATGGCTCTGGGAAGAAAATGAGTTTTCTCTAGCTAAGCCGGGTGCTTCCATGGCTGGGGTGGACCTCATCCTGCCATGCTCTAGAGCTAAAGGGAAACTCCACGTGAGTACTGGCCTCGAGGTAAGGCCCTGAGTAACCGTGCAGGAAGGGAGGCATTCAGCTGTTTCCATGAGGTCATTTTCGCTGTTCTGCTTTATTTTATTTTATTTTGTTTTAAGATTTATTTTTTGATTGATTGATTGCTATGTTGGGTCTTCGTTTCTGTGCTAGGGCTCTCTCCAGTTGCAGCAAGTGGGGGCCACTCTTCATCGCGGTGTGCGGGCCTCTCACTATCGCGGCCTCTCTTGTTGCGGAGCACAGGCTCCAGACGCGCAGGGTCAGTAGTTGTGGCTCACGGGCCCAGTTGCTCCGCGGCATGTGTGATCCTCTCTGACCAGGGCTCGAACCCTTGTCCCCTGCATTGGCAGGCAGATTCTCAACCACTGCGCCACCACGGAAGCGCCTGTTCTGCTTTATTTTAAAGGAAATACCCTTTTCAGGTCTCGTAGGCCCCTCGTGTGTGCATCATTTTCCCTCCAAGATCCCTGAGTACCTCCAGACCCCTGTGGGCCTGCTGAGCAACATGGAGGCCCAAAGGTCGCTCCCTCGGTGGCCCTCTGTGTATGCGGAGTGATGGGCAACACACTGCACGTTCCTTACGGAGAGCTACATTTCCAGAACACTGGAACAACCTCAGGACCACATTTCTAGCCAGTGCGATGTGCCATGCAAGTGTTCGTCACGGCCCCCGTCTGAGCTGCCATGAGAAAACACTCTGCTTAGAATTCTTCGAGGACCTCATACCTGAAGTCACTCTGCTCGAGGAGAAAGTCAGCATCCTACCATGCTGTGGCGCTAATGGGACACTCAGCGTGAGCAGTTGCCTCGAGGTAAGGCCCTGAATTGCCGTGCAGAAGCGGAGGGGTTCAGCAGTTTTTAGGAGGCCATAGCCGCTGCTCTGCATTAGTTTATTTATTTATTTGTTTCTTTATCTATCTATCTATCTATTTATTTATTTATTTAATTTATCATTTGTTTTCACTGGGTTGGGTCTTCGTTGCTGCATGTGAGCTTTCTCTAGTTGCAGCGAGCGGAGGCTGTTCTTCGTTGCGGTGCGCGGGCTTCTCATTGAGGTGGCTCCTCTAGTTGTGGAGCACAGGCTCTAAGCACATGGACTTCAGTAGTTGTGGCCTGCGGGCTCAGTCGTTGTGGCTCCCGGGCTCTAGAGCGCAGGCTCAGTCGTTGTGGTGCACGGGCTTAGGTGCTCCGCAGCATGTGAGATCTTGGTGGACCTTGGCTCGAACCCATGTCCCCTACATCGGCAGGTGGATTCCCAACCACTGCACCACAAGGGAAGCCCCTGGTCTGCATTATTTTAATTTCAGTACGCTTTGCAGGACATCTAGGAGCCTCGCGTGGGCACCCTATTCCCTGCAAGAACGCTGAGTACCCCCAGGCCCCCATGGGCCCGCTAAGCAACATCCAGGCCCGTAGCTCTTTGGAACCACTCTGTGTATGCCGAGTGTAGGGCAACACACTGCACTCTTTCTTGGGACAGCTTGATTTCCCCAGCACTCCCACAGGTCCACGAACACCGTTCTAGCAGGTACAACATTCCATACAAGTGTGGCTCATTGCCCAAGTCTGAGCTGCACTGAGAAAAACCCTCGGCTTCGTATTCCATCTGGGACACCCTGCCTGAAGTCACCCTGCCTCCAGGAGAAAATCGGCTTGCGTTCCGACTGCAACTAAAGCCCAGTTGCTCGGGTAACACTGCAGGCTTTTGAAGAGCCACGGGCCCGGAGGCTTAGCTGGGGCGTTCCTTGGCTGAGGCAGTTTGCTATTTGCAGACAACCCTGCTTCGAGGAGTTGATTTAGGGAAGGAACCACTGGATAACCTGTGTCTCTTTGGACTTGTTAGAAAGCACAGGGATGTATGCTGCGTGTGCCCGTGGGAATGGGGCCCTGATGGAACTAGCCTTGCTTTCCCATTTTGAAAGCTCCTTTCATGGTGCCTTGAAGCTACTTGAAATTGACTGCTGTTGACAGCCTACGAGCCACTGTAGGCATGGCTCTGGGAAGAAAACGAGTTTCCTCTAGCTAAGCCGGATGCTCCCATGGCCGGGGTGGAGCTCATCCTGCCACGCTCTAGAGCTAAGGGAAACTCCACGTGAGTACTGGCCTCGACGTAAGTCCCTGAGTAGCCGCGCAGAAAGGGAGGCATGCAGCTGTTTCCATGAGGTCTTAGTCGCTGTTCTGCTTGATTTTACTTTATTTTTTTTTAAGATTTATTTTTTGATCTTTTGATTGCTATGTTGTGTCTTCATTTCTGTGCTAGGGCTCTCTCCAGTTGCGGCAAATGGGGGCCACTCTTCATCGCGGTGTGCGGGCCTCTCACTATCGCAGCCTCTCTTGTTGCGGAGCACAGGCTCCAGACGCGCAGGGTCAGTAGTTGTGGCTCACGGGCCCAGTTGCTCCGCGGCATGTGTGATCCTCTCAGACCAGGGCTCGAACCCGTGTCCCCTGCATTGGCAGGCAGATTCTCAACCACTGTGCCACCAGGGAAGCCCCTGTTCTGCTTTATTTTAAAGGAAGTACCCTTTTCAGGACTCGTAGGTCCCTCGGGTGTGCATCATTTTCCCTCCAAGATCCCTGAGTACCTCCAGACCCCTGTGGGCCTGCTGAGCAACATCGAGGCCCAAAGGTCGCTCCCTCGGAGGCCCTTTGTGTATGCCGAGTGATGGGCAACACACTGCACGTTCCTTAAGGAGAGCTACATTTCCAGAGCACTGCAGCAGCCTCAGGACCATATTTCTAGCCAGTGCGACGTGCCATGGAAGTGTTCGTCACGGCCCCCGTCTGAGCTGCCATGAGAAAACACCCCTGCTTAGAATTCTTCGAGGACCTCGTACCTGAAGTCACTCTGCTCGAGGAGAAAGTCAGCATCCTACCATGCTGTGTCGCAAACGGGACACTCAGCGTGAGCACTTGCCTCGAGGTAAGGCCCTGAATTGCCGTGCAGAAGCGGAGGCGTGCAGCAGTTTCCAGGAGGCCGTAGCCGCTGCTCTGCATTAGTTTATTTATTTATTTATTTATCTATCTATCTGTCTATCTATTTATTTATTTATTTAATTTATCATTTTTTTGGACTGTGTTGGGTGCTCGTTGCTGTATGTGAGCTTTCTCTAGTAGCAGTGAGCGGGGGCTACTCTTCGTTGCGGGGCGCAGGCTTCTCATTGCGGTGACTCCTCTTGTTGTGGAGCACAGGCTCTAGGCACGTGGACTTCAGTAGTTCTGGCATGCGGGCTCAGTCGTTGTGGCTCCCTGGCTCTAGAGTGCAGGCTCAGTCGCTGTGGTGCACGGGCTTAGGTGCTCCGCAGCATGTGAGATCTTGGTGGACCAGGGCTCGAAACCATGTCCCTTGCATCGGCAGGTGGATTCCCAACCATTGCACCACAAGGGAAGCCCCTGCTCTGCATTGTTTTAATGTCAGTACGCTTTGCAGGACATCTAGGAGCCTCGCGTGGGCACCCTATTCCCTGCAAGAACACTGAGTAGCCCCAGGCCCCCATGGGCCCGCTAAGCCACATCCAGACCCATAGCCCTTCGGAGCCACTCTGTGTATGCTGAGTGTAGGGCAACACACTGCACTCTTTCTTGGGACAGCTTGATTTCCCCAGCACTCCCACAGGTCCACGAACACCGTTCTAGCAGGTCCAACATGCCGTGCAAGTCTGGCTCATTGCCCAAGTCTGAGCTGCACCGAGAAAAACCCTCGGCTTCGTATTCCATCTGGGACTCCCTGCCTGAAGTCACCCTGCCTCCAAGAGAAATTGGGCTTGCATTCCGACTGCAACTAAATCCCAGTTCCTCGGGTAACACTGCAGGCTTTTGAAGAGCCACGGGCCCGGAGGCCTAGCTGGGGCGTTCCTTGGTTGAGGCAGTTCGTTATTTGCAGAACACCCTGCTTCGAGGAGTTGATTTAGGGAAGGAACCACTGGATAACCTGTGTCTCTTTGGACTTGTTAGAAAGCACAGGGATGTATGCTGCGTGTGCCCGTGGGAATGGGGGCCTGATGGATCTAGCCTTGCTTTCCCATTTTAAAAGCTCCATTCATACTGCCTTGAAGCTACTTGAAATTGACTGCTGTTGACAGGCCACTAGCCACTGTAGGCATGGCTCTGGGAAGAAAATGAGTTTTCTCTAGCTAAGCCGGGTGCTTCCATGGCTGGGGTGGACCTCATCCTGCCATGCTCTAGAGCTAAAGGGAAACTCCACGTGAGTACTGGCCTCGAGGTAAGGCCCTGAGTAACCGTGCAGGAAGGGAGGCATTCAGCTGTTTCCATGAGGTCATTTTCGCTGTTCTGCTTTATTTTATTTTATTTTTTTTTAAGATTTATTTTTTGATTGATTGATTGCTATGTTGGGTCTTCGTTTCTGTGCTAGGGCTCTCTCCAGTTGCAGCAAGTGGGGGCCACTCTTCATCGCGGTGTGCGGGCCTCTCACTATCGCGGCCTCTCTTGTTGCGGAGCACAGGCTCCAGACGCGCAGGGTCAGTAGTTGTGGCTCACGGGCCCAGTTGCTCCGCGGCATGTGTGATCCTCTCAGACCAGGGCTCGAACCCGTGTCCCCTGCATTGGCAGGCAGATTCTCAACCACTGCGCCACCAGGGAAGCCCCTGTTCTGCTTTATTTTAAAGGAAGTACCCTTTTCAGGACTCGTAGGTCCCTCGGGTGTGCATCATTTTCCCTCCAAGATCCCTGAGTACCTCCAGACCCCTGTGGGCCTGCTGAGCAACATCGAGGCCCAAAGGTCGCTCCCTCGGAGGCCCTTTGTGTATGCCGAGTGATGGGCAACACACTGCACGTTCCTTAAGGAGAGCTACATTTCCAGAGCACTGCAACAGCCTCAGGACCATATTTCTAGCCAGTGCGACGTGCCATGGAAGTGTTCGTCACGGCCCCCGTCTGAGCTGCCATGAGAAAACACCCCTGCTTAGAATTCTTCGAGGACCTTGTACCTGAAGTCACTCTGCTCGAGGAGAAAGTCAGCATCCTACCATGCTGTGTCGCAAACGGGACACTCAGCGTGAGCACTTGCCTCGAGGTAAGGCCCTGAATTGCCGTGCAGAAGCGGAGGCGTGCAGCAGTTTCCAGGAGGCCGTAGCCGCTGCTCTGCATTAGTTTATTTATTTATTTATTTATCTATCTATCTGTCTATCTATTTATTTATTTATTTAATTTATCATTTTTTTGGACTGTGTTGGGTGCTCGTTGCTGTATGTGAGCTTTCTCTAGTAGCAGTGAGCGGGGGCTACTCTTCGTTGCGGGGCGCAGGCTTCTCATTGCGGTGACTCCTCTTGTTGTGGAGCACAGGCTCTAGGCACGTGGACTTCAGTAGTTCTGGCATGCGGGCTCAGTCGTTGTGGCTCCCTGGCTCTAGAGTGCAGGCTCAGTCGCTGTGGTGCACGGGCTTAGGTGCTCCGCAGCATGTGAGATCTTGGTGGACCAGGGCTCGAAACCATGTCCCTTGCATCGGCAGGTGGATTCCCAACCATTGCACCACAAGGGAAGCCCCTGCTCTGCATTGTTTTAATGTCAGTACGCTTTGCAGGACATCTAGGAGCCTCGCGTGGGCACCCTATTCCCTGCAAGAACACTGAGTAGCCCCAGGCCCCCATGGGCCCGCTAAGCCACATCCAGACCCATAGCCCTTCGGAGCCACTCTGTGTATGCTGAGTGTAGGGCAACACACTGCACTCTTTCTTGGGACAGCTTGATTTCCCCAGCACTCCCACAGGTCCACGAACACCGTTCTAGCAGGTCCAACATGCCGTGCAAGTCTGGCTCATTGCCCAAGTCTGAGCTGCACCCAGAAAAACCCTCGGCTTCGTATTCCATCTGGGACTCCCTGCCTGAAGTCACCCTGCCTCCAAGAGAAATTGGGCTTGCATTCCGACTGCAACTAAATCCCAGTTCCTCGGGTAACACTGCAGGCTTTTGAAGAGCCACGGGCCCGGAGGCCTAGCTGGGGCGTTCCTTGGTTGAGGCAGTTCGTTATTTGCAGAACACCCTGCTTCGAGGAGTTGATTTAGGGAAGGAACCACTGGATAACCTGTGTCTCTTTGGACTTGTTAGAAAGCACAGGGATGTATGCTGCGTGTGCCCGTGGGAATGGGGGCCTGATGGATCTAGCCTTGCTTTCCCATTTTAAAAGCTCCATTCATACTGCCTTGAAGCTACTTGAAATTGACTGCTGTTGACAGGCCACTAGCCACTGTAGGCATGGCTCTGGGAAGAAAATGAGTTTTCTCTAGCTAAGCCGGGTGCTTCCATGGCTGGGGTGGACCTCATCCTGCCATGCTCTAGAGCTAAAGGGAAACTCCACGTGAGTACTGGCCTCGAGGTAAGGCCCTGAGTAACCGTGCAGGAAGGGAGGCATTCAGCTGTTTCCATGAGGTCATTTTCGCTGTTCTGCTTTATTTTATTTTATTTTTTTTTAAGATTTATTTTTTGATTGATTGATTGCTATGTTGGGTCTTCGTTTCTGTGCTAGGGCTCTCTCCAGTTGCAGCAAGTGGGGGCCACTCTTCATCGCGGTGTGCGGGCCTCTCACTATCGCGGCCTCTCTTGTTGCGGAGCACAGGCTCCAGACGCGCAGGGTCAGTAGTTGTGGCTCACGGGCCCAGTTGCTCCGCGGCATGTGTGATCCTCTCAGACCAGGGCTCGAACCCGTGTCCCCTGCATTGGCAGGCAGATTCTCAACCACTGCGCCACCAGGGAAGCCCCTGTTCTGCTTTATTTTAAAGGAAGTACCCTTTTCAGGACTCGTAGGTCCCTCGGGTGTGCATCATTTTCCCTCCAAGATCCCTGAGTACCTCCAGACCCCTGTGGGCCTGCTGAGCAACATCGAGGCCCAAAGGTCGCTCCCTCGGAGGCCCTTTGTGTATGCCGAGTGATGGGCAACACACTGCACGTTCCTTAAGGAGAGCTACATTTCCAGAGCACTGCAACAGCCTCAGGACCATATTTCTAGCCAGTGCGACGTGCCATGGAAGTGTTCGTCACGGCCCCCGTCTGAGCTGCCATGAGAAAACACCCCTGCTTAGAATTCTTCGAGGACCTCGTACCTGAAGTCACTCTGCTCGAGGAGAAAGTCAGCATCCTACCATGCTGTGTCGCAAACGGGACACTCAGCGTGAGCACTTGCCTCGAGGTAAGGCCCTGAATTGCCGTGCAGAAGCGGAGGCGTGCAGCAGTTTCCAGGAGGCCGTAGCCGCTGCTCTGCATTAGTTTATTTATTTATTTATTTATCTATCTATCTGTCTATCTATTTATTTATTTATTTAATTTATCATTTTTTTTGACTGTGTTGGGTGCTCGTTGCTGTATGTGAGCTTTCTCTAGTAGCAGTGAGCGGGGGCTACTCTTCGTTGCGGGGCGCAGGCTTCTCATTGCGGTGACTCCTCTTGTTGTGGAGCACAGGCTCTAGGCACGTGGACTTCAGTAGTTCTGGCATGCGGGCTCAGTCGTTGTGGCTCCCTGGCTCTAGAGCGCAGGCTCAGTCGCTGTGGTGCACGGGCTTAGGTGCTCCGCAGCATGTGAGATCTTGGTGGACCAGGGCTCGAAACCATGTCCCTTGCATCGGCAGGTGGATTCCCAACCATTGCACCACAAGGGAAGCCCCTGCTCTGCATTGTTTTAATGTCAGTACGCTTTGCAGGACATCTAGGAGCCTCGTGTGGGCACCCTATTCCCTGCAAGAACACTGAGTACCCCCAGGCCCCCATGGGCCCGCTAAGCCACATCCAGACCCATAGCCCTTCGGAGCCACTCTGTGTATGCTGAGTGTAGGGCAACACACTGCACTCTTTCTTGGGACAGCTTGATTTCCCCAGCACTCCCACAGGTCCACGAACACCGTTCTAGCAGGTCCAACATGCCGTGCAAGTCTGGCTCATTGCCCAAGTCTGAGCTGCACCCAGAAAAACCCTCGGCTTCGTATTCCATCTGGGACTCCCTGCCTGAAGTCACCCTGCCTCCAAGAGAAATTGGGCTTGCATTCCGACTGCAACTAAATCCCAGTTCCTCGGGTAACACTGCAGGCTTTTGAAGAGCCACGGGCCCGGAGGCCTAGCTGGGGCGTTCCTTGGTTGAGGCAGTTCGTTATTTGCAGAACACCCTGCTTCGAGGAGTTGATTTAGGGAAGGAACCACTGGATAACCTGTGTCTCTTTGGACTTGTTAGAAAGCACAGGGATGTATGCTGCGTGTGCCCGTGGGAATGGGGGCCTGATGGATCTAGCCTTGCTTTCCCATTTTAAAAGCTCCATTCATACTGCCTTGAAGCTACTTGAAATTGACTGCTGTTGACAGGCCACTAGCCACTGTAGGCATGGCTCTGGGAAGAAAATGAGTTTTCTCTAGCTAAGCCGGGTGCTTCCATGGCTGGGGTGGACCTCATCCTGCCATGCTCTAGAGCTAAAGGGAAACTCCACGTGAGTACTGGCCTCGAGGTAAGGCCCTGAGTAACCGTGCAGGAAGGGAGGCATTCAGCTGTTTCCATGAGGTCATTTTCGCTGTTCTGCTTTATTTTATTTTATTTTTTTTTAAGATTTATTTTTTGATTGATTGATTGCTATGTTGGGTCTTCGTTTCTGTGCTAGGGCTCTCTCCAGTTGCAGCAAGTGGGGGCCACTCTTCATCGCGGTGTGCGGGCCTCTCACTATCGCAGCCTCTCTTGTTGCGGAGCACAGGCTCCAGACGCGCAGGGTCAGTAGTTGTGGCTCACGGGCCCAGTTGCTCCGCGGCATGTGTGATCCTCTCAGACCAGGGCTCGAACCCGTGTCCCCTGCATTGGCAGGCAGATTCTCAACCACTGCGCCACCAGGGAAGCCCCTGTTCTGCTTTATTTTAAAGGAAGTACCCTTTTCAGGACTCGTAGGTCCCTCGGGTGTGCATCATTTTCCCTCCAAGATCCCTGAGTACCTCCAGACCCCTGTGGGCCTGCTGAGCAACATCGAGGCCCAAAGGTCGCTCCCTCGGAGGCCCTTTGTGTATGCCGAGTGATGGGCAACACACTGCACGTTCCTTAAGGAGAGCTACATTTCCAGAGCACTGCAACAGCCTCAGGACCATATTTCTAGCCAGTGCGACGTGCCATGGAAGTGTTCGTCACGGCCCCCGTCTGAGCTGCCATGAGAAAACACCCCTGCTTAGAATTCTTCGAGGACCTCGTACCTGAAGTCACTCTGCTCGAGGAGAAAGTCAGCATCCTACCATGCTGTGTCGCAAACGGGACACTCAGCGTGAGCACTTGCCTCGAGGTAAGGCCCTGAATTGCCGTGCAGAAGCGGAGGCGTGCAGCAGTTTCCAGGAGGCCGTAGCCGCTGCTCTGCATTAGTTTATTTATTTATTTATTTATCTATCTATCTGTCTATCTATTTATTTATTTATTTAATTTATCATTTTTTTTGACTGTGTTGGGTGCTCGTTGCTGTATGTGAGCTTTCTCTAGTAGCAGTGAGCGGGGGCTACTCTTCGTTGCGGGGCTCAGGCTTCTCATTGCGGTGACTCCTCTTGTTGTGGAGCACAGGCTCTAGGCACGTGGACTTCAGTAGTTCTGGCATGCGGGCTCAGTCGTTGTGGCTCCCTGGCTCTAGAGCGCAGGCTCAGTCGCTGTGGTGCACGGGCTTAGGTGCTCCGCAGCATGTGAGATCTTGGTGGACCAGGGCTCGAAACCATGTCCCTTGCATCGGCAGGTGGATTCCCAACCATTGCACCACAAGGGAAGCCCCTGCTCTGCATTGTTTTAATGTCAGTACGCTTTGCAGGACATCTAGGAGCCTCGTGTGGGCACCCTATTCCCTGCAAGAACACTGAGTACCCCCAGGCCCCCATGGGCCCGCTAAGCCACATCCAGACCCATAGCCCTTCGGAGCCACTCTGTGTATGCTGAGTGTAGGGCAACACACTGCACTCTTTCTTGGGACAGCTTGATTTCCCCAGCACTCCCACAGGTCCACGAACACCGTTCTAGCAGGTCCAACATGCCGTGCAAGTCTGGCTCATTGCCCAAGTCTGAGCTGCACCCAGAAAAACCCTCGGCTTCGTATTCCATCTGGGACTCCCTGCCTGAAGTCACCCTGCCTCCAAGAGAAATTGGGCTTGCATTCCGACTGCAACTAAATCCCAGTTCCTCGGGTAACACTGCAGGCTTTTGAAGAGCCACGGGCCCGGAGGCCTAGCTGGGGCGTTCCTTGGTTGAGGCAGTTCGTTATTTGCAGAACACCCTGCTTCGAGGAGTTGATTTAGGGAAGGAACCACTGGATAACCTGTGTCTCTTTGGACTTGTTAGAAAGCACAGGGATGTATGCTGCGTGTGCCCGTGGGAATGGGGGCCTGATGGATCTAGCCTTGCTTTCCCATTTTAAAAGCTCCATTCATACTGCCTTGAAGCTACTTGAAATTGACTGCTGTTGACAGGCCACTAGCCACTGTAGGCATGGCTCTGGGAAGAAAATGAGTTTTCTCTAGCTAAGCCGGGTGCTTCCATGGCTGGGGTGGACCTCATCCTGCCATGCTCTAGAGCTAAAGGGAAACTCCACGTGAGTACTGGCCTCGAGGTAAGGCCCTGAGTAACCGTGCAGGAAGGGAGGCATTCAGCTGTTTCCATGAGGTCATTTTCGCTGTTCTGCTTTATTTTATTTTATTTTTTTTTAAGATTTATTTTTTGATTGATTGATTGCTATGTTGGGTCTTCGTTTCTGTGCTAGGGCTCTCTCCAGTTGCAGCAAGTGGGGGCCACTCTTCATCGCGGTGTGCGGGCCTCTCACTATCGCAGCCTCTCTTGTTGCGGAGCACAGGCTCCAGACGCGCAGGGTCAGTAGTTGTGGCTCACGGGCCCAGTTGCTCCGCGGCATGTGTGATCCTCTCAGACCAGGGCTCGAACCCGTGTCCCCTGCATTGGCAGGCAGATTCTCAACCACTGCGCCACCAGGGAAGCCCCTGTTCTGCTTTATTTTAAAGGAAGTACCCTTTTCAGGACTCGTAGGTCCCTCGGGTGTGCATCATTTTCCCTCCAAGATCCCTGAGTACCTCCAGACCCCTGTGGGCCTGCTGAGCAACATCGAGGCCCAAAGGTCGCTCCCTCGGAGGCCCTTTGTGTATGCCGAGTGATGGGCAACACACTGCACGTTCCTTAAGGAGAGCTACATTTCCAGAGCACTGCAACAGCCTCAGGACCATATTTCTAGCCAGTGCGACGTGCCATGGAAGTGTTCGTCACGGCCCCCGTCTGAGCTGCCATGAGAAAACACCCCTGCTTAGAATTCTTCGAGGACCTCGTACCTGAAGTCACTCTGCTCGAGGAGAAAGTCAGCATCCTACCATGCTGTGTCGCAAACGGGACACTCAGCGTGAGCACTTGCCTCGAGGTAAGGCCCTGAATTGCCGTGCAGAAGCGGAGGCGTGCAGCAGTTTCCAGGAGGCCGTAGCCGCTGCTCTGCATTAGTTTATTTATTTATTTATTTATCTATCTATCTGTCTATCTATTTATTTATTTATTTAATTTATCATTTTTTTGGACTGTGTTGGGTGCTCGTTGCTGTATGTGAGCTTTCTCTAGTAGCAGTGAGCGGGGGCTACTCTTCGTTGCGGGGCGCAGGCTTCTCATTGCGGTGACTCCTCTTGTTGTGGAGCACAGGCTCTAGGCACGTGGACTTCAGTAGTTCTGGCATGCGGGCTCAGTCGTTGTGGCTCCCTGGCTCTAGAGCGCAGGCTCAGTCGCTGTGGTGCACGGGCTTAGGTGCTCCGCAGCATGTGAGATCTTGGTGGACCAGGGCTCGAAACCATGTCCCTTGCATCGGCAGGTGGATTCCCAACCATTGCACCACAAGGGAAGCCCCTGCTCTGCATTGTTTTAATGTCAGTACGCTTTGCAGGACATCTAGGAGCCTCGCGTGGGCACCCTATTCCCTGCAAGAACACTGAGTACCCCCAGGCCCCCATGGGCCCGCTAAGCCACATCCAGACCCATAGCCCTTCGGAGCCACTCTGTGTATGCTGAGTGTAGGGCAACACACTGCACTCTTTCTTGGGACAGCTTGATTTCCCCAGCACTCCCACAGGTCCACGAACACCGTTCTAGCAGGTCCAACATGCCGTGCAAGTCTGGCTCATTGCCCAAGTCTGAGCTGCACCCAGAAAAACCCTCGGCTTCGTATTCCATCTGGGACTCCCTGCCTGAAGTCACCCTGCCTCCAAGAGAAATTGGGCTTGCATTCCGACTGCAACTAAATCCCAGTTCCTCGGGTAACACTGCAGGCTTTTGAAGAGCCACGGGCCCGGAGGCCTAGCTGGGGCGTTCCTTGGTTGAGGCAGTTCGTTATTTGCAGAACACCCTGCTTCGAGGAGTTGATTTAGGGAAGGAACCACTGGATAACCTGTGTCTCTTTGGACTTGTTAGAAAGCACAGGGATGTATGCTGCGTGTGCCCGTGGGAATGGGGGCCTGATGGATCTAGCCTTGCTTTCCCATTTTAAAAGCTCCATTCATACTGCCTTGAAGCTACTTGAAATTGACTGCTGTTGACAGGCCACTAGCCACTGTAGGCATGGCTCTGGGAAGAAAATGAGTTTTCTCTAGCTAAGCCGGGTGCTTCCATGGCTGGGGTGGACCTCATCCTGCCATGCTCTAGAGCTAAAGGGAAACTCCACGTGAGTACTGGCCTCGAGGTAAGGCCCTGAGTAACCGTGCAGGAAGGGAGGCATTCAGCTGTTTCCATGAGGTCATTTTCGCTGTTCTGCTTTATTTTATTTTATTTTTTTTTAAGATTTATTTTTTGATTGATTGATTGCTATGTTGGGTCTTCGTTTCTGTGCTAGGGCTCTCTCCAGTTGCAGCAAGTGGGGGCCACTCTTCATCGCGGTGTGCGGGCCTCTCACTATCGCAGCCTCTCTTGTTGCGGAGCACAGGCTCCAGACGCGCAGGGTCAGTAGTTGTGGCTCACGGGCCCAGTTGCTCCGCGGCATGTGTGATCCTCTCAGACCAGGGCTCGAACCCGTGTCCCCTGCATTGGCAGGCAGATTCTCAACCACTGCGCCACCAGGGAAGCCCCTGTTCTGCTTTATTTTAAAGGAAGTACCCTTTTCAGGACTCGTAGGTCCCTCGGGTGTGCATCATTTTCCCTCCAAGATCCCTGAGTACCTCCAGACCCCTGTGGGCCTGCTGAGCAACATCGAGGCCCAAAGGTCGCTCCCTCGGAGGCCCTTTGTGTATGCCGAGTGATGGGCAACACACTGCACGTTCCTTAAGGAGAGCTACATTTCCAGAGCACTGCAACAGCCTCAGGACCATATTTCTAGCCAGTGCGACGTGCCATGGAAGTGTTCGTCACGGCCCCCGTCTGAGCTGCCATGAGAAAACACCCCTGCTTAGAATTCTTCGAGGACCTCGTACCTGAAGTCACTCTGCTCGAGGAGAAAGTCAGCATCCTACCATGCTGTGTCGCAAACGGGACACTCAGCGTGAGCACTTGCCTCGAGGTAAGGCCCTGAATTGCCGTGCAGAAGCGGAGGCGTGCAGCAGTTTCCAGGAGGCCGTAGCCGCTGCTCTGCATTAGTTTATTTATTTATTTATTTATCTATCTATCTGTCTATCTATTTATTTATTTATTTAATTTATCATTTTTTTTGACTGTGTTGGGTGCTCGTTGCTGTATGTGAGCTTTCTCTAGTAGCAGTGAGCGGGGGCTACTCTTCGTTGCGGGGCGCAGGCTTCTCATTGCGGTGACTCCTCTTGTTGTGGAGCACAGGCTCTAGGCACGTGGACTTCAGTAGTTCTGGCATGCGGGCTCAGTCGTTGTGGCTCCCTGGCTCTAGAGCGCAGGCTCAGTCGCTGTGGTGCACGGGCTTAGGTGCTCCGCAGCATGTGAGATCTTGGTGGACCAGGGCTCGAAACCATGTCCCTTGCATCGGCAGGTGGATTCCCAACCATTGCACCACAAGGGAAGCCCCTGCTCTGCATTGTTTTAATGTCAGTACGCTTTGCAGGACATCTAGGAGCCTCGCGTGGGCACCCTATTCCCTGCAAGAACACTGAGTAGCCCCAGGCCCCCATGGGCCCGCTAAGCCACATCCAGACCCATAGCCCTTCGGAGCCACTCTGTGTATGCTGAGTGTAGGGCAACACACTGCACTCTTTCTTGGGACAGCTTGATTTCCCCAGCACTCCCACAGGTCCACGAACACCGTTCTAGCAGGTCCAACATGCCGTGCAAGTCTGGCTCATTGCCCAAGTCTGAGCTGCACCCAGAAAAACCCTCGGCTTCGTATTCCATCTGGGACTCCCTGCCTGAAGTCACCCTGCCTCCAAGAGAAATTGGGCTTGCATTCCGACTGCAACTAAATCCCAGTTCCTCGGGTAACACTGCAGGCTTTTGAAGAGCCACGGGCCCGGAGGCCTAGCTGGGGCGTTCCTTGGTTGAGGCAGTTCGTTATTTGCAGAACACCCTGCTTCGAGGAGTTGATTTAGGGAAGGAACCACTGGATAACCTGTGTCTCTTTGGACTTGTTAGAAAGCACAGGGATGTATGCTGCGTGTGCCCGTGGGAATGGGGGCCTGATGGAGCTAGCCTTGCTTTCCCATTTTAAAAGCTCCATTCATACTGCCTTGAAGCTACTTGAAATTGACTGCTGTTGACAGGCCACTAGCCACTGTAGGCATGGCTCTGGGAAGAAAATGAGTTTTCTCTAGCTAAGCCGGGTGCTTCCATGGCTGGGGTGGACCTCATCCTGCCATGCTCTAGAGCTAAAGGGAAACTCCACGTGAGTACTGGCCTCGAGGTAAGGCCCTGAGTAACCGTGCAGGAAGGGAGGCATTCAGCTGTTTCCATGAGGTCATTTTCGCTGTTCTGCTTTATTTTATTTTATTTTTTTTTAAGATTTATTTTTTGATTGATTGATTGCTATGTTGGGTCTTCGTTTCTGTGCTAGGGCTCTCTCCAGTTGCAGCAAGTGGGGGCCACTCTTCATCGCGGTGTGCGGGCCTCTCACTATCGCGGCCTCTCTTGTTGCGGAGCACAGGCTCCAGACGCGCAGGGTCAGTAGTTGTGGCTCACGGGCCCAGTTGCTCCGCGGCATGTGTGATCCTCTCAGACCAGGGCTCGAACCCGTGTCCCCTGCATTGGCAGGCAGATTCTCAACCACTGCGCCACCAGGGAAGCCCCTGTTCTGCTTTATTTTAAAGGAAGTACCCTTTTCAGGACTCGTAGGTCCCTCGGGTGTGCATCATTTTCCCTCCAAGATCCCTGAGTACCTCCAGACCCCTGTGGGCCTGCTGAGCAACATCGAGGCCCAAAGGTCGCTCCCTCGGAGGCCCTTTGTGTATGCCGAGTGATGGGCAACACACTGCACGTTCCTTAAGGAGAGCTACATTTCCAGAGCACTGCAACAGCCTCAGGACCATATTTCTAGCCAGTGCGACGTGCCATGGAAGTGTTCGTCACGGCCCCCGTCTGAGCTGCCATGAGAAAACACCCCTGCTTAGAATTCTTCGAGGACCTCGTACCTGAAGTCACTCTGCTCGAGGAGAAAGTCAGCATCCTACCATGCTGTGTCGCAAACGGGACACTCAGCGTGAGCACTTGCCTCGAGGTAAGGCCCTGAATTGCCGTGCAGAAGCGGAGGCGTGCAGCAGTTTCCAGGAGGCCGTAGCCGCTGCTCTGCATTAGTTTATTTATTTATTTATTTATCTATCTATCTGTCTATCTATTTATTTATTTATTTAATTTATCATTTTTTTTGACTGTGTTGGGTGCTCGTTGCTGTATGTGAGCTTTCTCTAGTAGCAGTGAGCGGGGGCTACTCTTCGTTGCGGGGCGCAGGCTTCTCATTGCGGTGACTCCTCTTGTTGTGGAGCACAGGCTCTAGGCACGTGGACTTCAGTAGTTCTGGCATGCGGGCTCAGTCGTTGTGGCTCCCTGGCTCTAGAGCGCAGGCTCAGTCGCTGTGGTGCACGGGCTTAGGTGCTCCGCAGCATGTGAGATCTTGGTGGACCAGGGCTCGAAACCATGTCCCTTGCATCGGCAGGTGGATTCCCAACCATTGCACCACAAGGGAAGCCCCTGCTCTGCATTGTTTTAATGTCAGTACGCTTTGCAGGACATCTAGGAGCCTCGTGTGGGCACCCTATTCCCTGCAAGAACACTGAGTACCCCCAGGCCCCCATGGGCCCGCTAAGCCACATCCAGACCCATAGCCCTTCGGAGCCACTCTGTGTATGCTGAGTGTAGGGCAACACACTGCACTCTTTCTTGGGACAGCTTGATTTCCCCAGCACTCCCACAGGTCCACGAACACCGTTCTAGCAGGTCCAACATGCCGTGCAAGTCTGGCTCATTGCCCAAGTCTGAGCTGCACCCAGAAAAACCCTCGGCTTCGTATTCCATCTGGGACTCCCTGCCTGAAGTCACCCTGCCTCCAAGAGAAATTGGGCTTGCATTCCGACTGCAACTAAATCCCAGTTCCTCGGGTAACACTGCAGGCTTTTGAAGAGCCACGGGCCCGGAGGCCTAGCTGGGGCGTTCCTTGGTTGAGGCAGTTCGTTATTTGCAGAACACCCTGCTTCGAGGAGTTGATTTAGGGAAGGAACCACTGGATAACCTGTGTCTCTTTGGACTTGTTAGAAAGCACAGGGATGTATGCTGCGTGTGCCCGTGGGAATGGGGGCCTGATGGATCTAGCCTTGCTTTCCCATTTTAAAAGCTCCATTCATACTGCCTTGAAGCTACTTGAAATTGACTGCTGTTGACAGGCCACTAGCCACTGTAGGCATGGCTCTGGGAAGAAAATGAGTTTTCTCTAGCTAAGCCGGGTGCTTCCATGGCTGGGGTGGACCTCATCCTGCCATGCTCTAGAGCTAAAGGGAAACTCCACGTGAGTACTGGCCTCGAGGTAAGGCCCTGAGTAACCGTGCAGGAAGGGAGGCATTCAGCTGTTTCCATGAGGTCATTTTCGCTGTTCTGCTTTATTTTATTTTATTTTTTTTTAAGATTTATTTTTTGATTGATTGATTGCTATGTTGGGTCTTCGTTTCTGTGCTAGGGCTCTCTCCAGTTGCAGCAAGTGGGGGCCACTCTTCATCGCGGTGTGCGGGCCTCTCACTATCGCAGCCTCTCTTGTTGCGGAGCACAGGCTCCAGACGCGCAGGGTCAGTAGTTGTGGCTCACGGGCCCAGTTGCTCCGCGGCATGTGTGATCCTCTCAGACCAGGGCTCGAACCCGTGTCCCCTGCATTGGCAGGCAGATTCTCAACCACTGCGCCACCAGGGAAGCCCCTGTTCTGCTTTATTTTAAAGGAAGTACCCTTTTCAGGACTCGTAGGTCCCTCGGGTGTGCATCATTTTCCCTCCAAGATCCCTGAGTACCTCCAGACCCCTGTGGGCCTGCTGAGCAACATCGAGGCCCAAAGGTCGCTCCCTCGGAGGCCCTTTGTGTATGCCGAGTGATGGGCAACACACTGCACGTTCCTTAAGGAGAGCTACATTTCCAGAGCACTGCAACAGCCTCAGGACCATATTTCTAGCCAGTGCGACGTGCCATGGAAGTGTTCGTCACGGCCCCCGTCTGAGCTGCCATGAGAAAACACCCCTGCTTAGAATTCTTCGAGGACCTCGTACCTGAAGTCACTCTGCTCGAGGAGAAAGTCAGCATCCTACCATGCTGTGTCGCAAACGGGACACTCAGCGTGAGCACTTGCCTCGAGGTAAGGCCCTGAATTGCCGTGCAGAAGCGGAGGCGTGCAGCAGTTTCCAGGAGGCCGTAGCCGCTGCTCTGCATTAGTTTATTTATTTATTTATTTATCTATCTATCTGTCTATCTATTTATTTATTTATTTAATTTATCATTTTTTTTGACTGTGTTGGGTGCTCGTTGCTGTATGTGAGCTTTCTCTAGTAGCAGTGAGCGGGGGCTACTCTTCGTTGCGGGGCGCAGGCTTCTCATTGCGGTGACTCCTCTTGTTGTGGAGCACAGGCTCTAGGCACGTGGACTTCAGTAGTTCTGGCATGCGGGCTCAGTCGTTGTGGCTCCCTGGCTCTAGAGCGCAGGCTCAGTCGCTGTGGTGCACGGGCTTAGGTGCTCCGCAGCATGTGAGATCTTGGTGGACCAGGGCTCGAAACCATGTCCCTTGCATCGGCAGGTGGATTCCCAACCATTGCACCACAAGGGAAGCCCCTGCTCTGCATTGTTTTAATGTCAGTACGCTTTGCAGGACATCTAGGAGCCTCGTGTGGGCACCCTATTCCCTGCAAGAACACTGAGTACCCCCAGGCCCCCATGGGCCCGCTAAGCCACATCCAGACCCATAGCCCTTCGGAGCCACTCTGTGTATGCTGAGTGTAGGGCAACACACTGCACTCTTTCTTGGGACAGCTTGATTTCCCCAGCACTCCCACAGGTCCACGAACACCGTTCTAGCAGGTCCAACATGCCGTGCAAGTCTGGCTCATTGCCCAAGTCTGAGCTGCACCCAGAAAAACCCTCGGCTTCGTATTCCATCTGGGACTCCCTGCCTGAAGTCACCCTGCCTCCAAGAGAAATTGGGCTTGCATTCCGACTGCAACTAAATCCCAGTTCCTCGGGTAACACTGCAGGCTTTTGAAGAGCCACGGGCCCGGAGGCCTAGCTGGGGCGTTCCTTGGTTGAGGCAGTTCGTTATTTGCAGAACACCCTGCTTCGAGGAGTTGATTTAGGGAAGGAACCACTGGATAACCTGTGTCTCTTTGGACTTGTTAGAAAGCACAGGGATGTATGCTGCGTGTGCCCGTGGGAATGGGGGCCTGATGGATCTAGCCTTGCTTTCCCATTTTAAAAGCTCCATTCATACTGCCTTGAAGCTACTTGAAATTGACTGCTGTTGACAGGCCACTAGCCACTGTAGGCATGGCTCTGGGAAGAAAATGAGTTTTCTCTAGCTAAGCCGGGTGCTTCCATGGCTGGGGTGGACCTCATCCTGCCATGCTCTAGAGCTAAAGGGAAACTCCACGTGAGTACTGGCCTCGAGGTAAGGCCCTGAGTAACCGTGCAGGAAGGGAGGCATTCAGCTGTTTCCATGAGGTCATTTTCGCTGTTCTGCTTTATTTTATTTTATTTTTTTTTAAGATTTATTTTTTGATTGATTGATTGCTATGTTGGGTCTTCGTTTCTGTGCTAGGGCTCTCTCCAGTTGCAGCAAGTGGGGGCCACTCTTCATCGCGGTGTGCGGGCCTCTCACTATCGCAGCCTCTCTTGTTGCGGAGCACAGGCTCCAGACGCGCAGGGTCAGTAGTTGTGGCTCACGGGCCCAGTTGCTCCGCGGCATGTGTGATCCTCTCAGACCAGGGCTCGAACCCGTGTCCCCTGCATTGGCAGGCAGATTCTCAACCACTGCGCCACCAGGGAAGCCCCTGTTCTGCTTTATTTTAAAGGAAGTACCCTTTTCAGGACTCGTAGGTCCCTCGGGTGTGCATCATTTTCCCTCCAAGATCCCTGAGTACCTCCAGACCCCTGTGGGCCTGCTGAGCAACATCGAGGCCCAAAGGTCGCTCCCTCGGAGGCCCTTTGTGTATGCCGAGTGATGGGCAACACACTGCACGTTCCTTAAGGAGAGCTACATTTCCAGAGCACTGCAACAGCCTCAGGACCATATTTCTAGCCAGTGCGACGTGCCATGGAAGTGTTCGTCACGGCCCCCGTCTGAGCTGCCATGAGAAAACACCCCTGCTTAGAATTCTTCGAGGACCTCGTACCTGAAGTCACTCTGCTCGAGGAGAAAGTCAGCATCCTACCATGCTGTGTCGCAAACGGGACACTCAGCGTGAGCACTTGCCTCGAGGTAAGGCCCTGAATTGCCGTGCAGAAGCGGAGGCGTGCAGCAGTTTCCAGGAGGCCGTAGCCGCTGCTCTGCATTAGTTTATTTATTTATTTATTTATCTATCTATCTGTCTATCTATTTATTTATTTATTTAATTTATCATTTTTTTGGACTGTGTTGGGTGCTCGTTGCTGTATGTGAGCTTTCTCTAGTAGCAGTGAGCGGGGGCTACTCTTCGTTGCGGGGCGCAGGCTTCTCATTGCGGTGACTCCTCTTGTTGTGGAGCACAGGCTCTAGGCACGTGGACTTCAGTAGTTCTGGCATGCGGGCTCAGTCGTTGTGGCTCCCTGGCTCTAGAGCGCAGGCTCAGTCGCTGTGGTGCACGGGCTTAGGTGCTCCGCAGCATGTGAGATCTTGGTGGACCAGGGCTCGAAACCATGTCCCTTGCATCGGCAGGTGGATTCCCAACCATTGCACCACAAGGGAAGCCCCTGCTCTGCATTGTTTTAATGTCAGTACGCTTTGCAGGACATCTAGGAGCCTCGCGTGGGCACCCTATTCCCTGCAAGAACACTGAGTACCCCCAGGCCCCCATGGGCCCGCTAAGCCACATCCAGACCCATAGCCCTTCGGAGCCACTCTGTGTATGCTGAGTGTAGGGCAACACACTGCACTCTTTCTTGGGACAGCTTGATTTCCCCAGCACTCCCACAGGTCCACGAACACCGTTCTAGCAGGTCCAACATGCCGTGCAAGTCTGGCTCATTGCCCAAGTCTGAGCTGCACCCAGAAAAACCCTCGGCTTCGTATTCCATCTGGGACTCCCTGCCTGAAGTCACCCTGCCTCCAAGAGAAATTGGGCTTGCATTCCGACTGCAACTAAATCCCAGTTCCTCGGGTAACACTGCAGGCTTTTGAAGAGCCACGGGCCCGGAGGCCTAGCTGGGGCGTTCCTTGGTTGAGGCAGTTCGTTATTTGCAGAACACCCTGCTTCGAGGAGTTGATTTAGGGAAGGAACCACTGGATAACCTGTGTCTCTTTGGACTTGTTAGAAAGCACAGGGATGTATGCTGCGTGTGCCCGTGGGAATGGGGGCCTGATGGATCTAGCCTTGCTTTCCCATTTTAAAAGCTCCATTCATACTGCCTTGAAGCTACTTGAAATTGACTGCTGTTGACAGGCCACTAGCCACTGTAGGCATGGCTCTGGGAAGAAAATGAGTTTTCTCTAGCTAAGCCGGGTGCTTCCATGGCTGGGGTGGACCTCATCCTGCCATGCTCTAGAGCTAAAGGGAAACTCCACGTGAGTACTGGCCTCGAGGTAAGGCCCTGAGTAACCGTGCAGGAAGGGAGGCATTCAGCTGTTTCCATGAGGTCATTTTCGCTGTTCTGCTTTATTTTATTTTATTTTTTTTTAAGATTTATTTTTTGATTGATTGATTGCTATGTTGGGTCTTCGTTTCTGTGCTAGGGCTCTCTCCAGTTGCAGCAAGTGGGGGCCACTCTTCATCGCGGTGTGCGGGCCTCTCACTATCGCAGCCTCTCTTGTTGCGGAGCACAGGCTCCAGACGCGCAGGGTCAGTAGTTGTGGCTCACGGGCCCAGTTGCTCCGCGGCATGTGTGATCCTCTCAGACCAGGGCTCGAACCCGTGTCCCCTGCATTGGCAGGCAGATTCTCAACCACTGCGCCACCAGGGAAGCCCCTGTTCTGCTTTATTTTAAAGGAAGTACCCTTTTCAGGACTCGTAGGTCCCTCGGGTGTGCATCATTTTCCCTCCAAGATCCCTGAGTACCTCCAGACCCCTGTGGGCCTGCTGAGCAACATCGAGGCCCAAAGGTCGCTCCCTCGGAGGCCCTTTGTGTATGCCGAGTGATGGGCAACACACTGCACGTTCCTTAAGGAGAGCTACATTTCCAGAGCACTGCAACAGCCTCAGGACCATATTTCTAGCCAGTGCGACGTGCCATGGAAGTGTTCGTCACGGCCCCCGTCTGAGCTGCCATGAGAAAACACCCCTGCTTAGAATTCTTCGAGGACCTCGTACCTGAAGTCACTCTGCTCGAGGAGAAAGTCAGCATCCTACCATGCTGTGTCGCAAACGGGACACTCAGCGTGAGCACTTGCCTCGAGGTAAGGCCCTGAATTGCCGTGCAGAAGCGGAGGCGTGCAGCAGTTTCCAGGAGGCCGTAGCCGCTGCTCTGCATTAGTTTATTTATTTATTTATTTATCTATCTATCTGTCTATCTATTTATTTATTTATTTAATTTATCATTTTTTTTGACTGTGTTGGGTGCTCGTTGCTGTATGTGAGCTTTCTCTAGTAGCAGTGAGCGGGGGCTACTCTTCGTTGCGGGGCGCAGGCTTCTCATTGCGGTGACTCCTCTTGTTGTGGAGCACAGGCTCTAGGCACGTGGACTTCAGTAGTTCTGGCATGCGGGCTCAGTCGTTGTGGCTCCCTGGCTCTAGAGCGCAGGCTCAGTCGCTGTGGTGCACGGGCTTAGGTGCTCCGCAGCATGTGAGATCTTGGTGGACCAGGGCTCGAAACCATGTCCCTTGCATCGGCAGGTGGATTCCCAACCATTGCACCACAAGGGAAGCCCCTGCTCTGCATTGTTTTAATGTCAGTACGCTTTGCAGGACATCTAGGAGCCTCGCGTGGGCACCCTATTCCCTGCAAGAACACTGAGTAGCCCCAGGCCCCCATGGGCCCGCTAAGCCACATCCAGACCCATAGCCCTTCGGAGCCACTCTGTGTATGCTGAGTGTAGGGCAACACACTGCACTCTTTCTTGGGACAGCTTGATTTCCCCAGCACTCCCACAGGTCCACGAACACCGTTCTAGCAGGTCCAACATGCCGTGCAAGTCTGGCTCATTGCCCAAGTCTGAGCTGCACCCAGAAAAACCCTCGGCTTCGTATTCCATCTGGGACTCCCTGCCTGAAGTCACCCTGCCTCCAAGAGAAATTGGGCTTGCATTCCGACTGCAACTAAATCCCAGTTCCTCGGGTAACACTGCAGGCTTTTGAAGAGCCACGGGCCCGGAGGCCTAGCTGGGGCGTTCCTTGGTTGAGGCAGTTCGTTATTTGCAGAACACCCTGCTTCGAGGAGTTGATTTAGGGAAGGAACCACTGGATAACCTGTGTCTCTTTGGACTTGTTAGAAAGCACAGGGATGTATGCTGCGTGTGCCCGTGGGAATGGGGGCCTGATGGAGCTAGCCTTGCTTTCCCATTTTAAAAGCTCCATTCATACTGCCTTGAAGCTACTTGAAATTGACTGCTGTTGACAGGCCACTAGCCACTGTAGGCATGGCTCTGGGAAGAAAATGAGTTTTCTCTAGCTAAGCCGGGTGCTTCCATGGCTGGGGTGGACCTCATCCTGCCATGCTCTAGAGCTAAAGGGAAACTCCACGTGAGTACTGGCCTCGAGGTAAGGCCCTGAGTAACCGTGCAGGAAGGGAGGCATTCAGCTGTTTCCATGAGGTCATTTTCGCTGTTCTGCTTTATTTTATTTTATTTTTTTTTAAGATTTATTTTTTGATTGATTGATTGCTATGTTGGGTCTTCGTTTCTGTGCTAGGGCTCTCTCCAGTTGCAGCAAGTGGGGGCCACTCTTCATCGCGGTGTGCGGGCCTCTCACTATCGCGGCCTCTCTTGTTGCGGAGCACAGGCTCCAGACGCGCAGGGTCAGTAGTTGTGGCTCACGGGCCCAGTTGCTCCGCGGCATGTGTGATCCTCTCTGACCAGGGCTCGAACCCTTGTCCCCTGCATTGGCAGGCAGATTCTCAACCACTGCGCCACCACGGAAGCGCCTGTTCTGCTTTATTTTAAAGGAAATACCCTTTTCAGGTCTCGTAGGCCCCTCGTGTGTGCATCATTTTCCCTCCAAGATCCCTGAGTACCTCCAGACCCCTGTGGGCCTGCTGAGCAACATGGAGGCCCAAAGGTCGCTCCCTCGGTGGCCCTCTGTGTATGCGGAGTGATGGGCAACACACTGCACGTTCCTTACGGAGAGCTACATTTCCAGAACACTGGAACAACCTCAGGACCACATTTCTAGCCAGTGCGATGTGCCATGCAAGTGTTCGTCACGGCCCCCGTCTGAGCTGCCATGAGAAAACACTCTGCTTAGAATTCTTCGAGGACCTCATACCTGAAGTCACTCTGCTCGAGGAGAAAGTCAGCATCCTACCATGCTGTGGCGCTAATGGGACACTCAGCGTGAGCAGTTGCCTCAAGGTAAGGCCCTGAATTGCCGTGCAGAAGCGGAGGGGTTCAGCAGTTTTTAGGAGGCCGTAGCCGCTGCTCTGCATTAGTTTATTTATTTATTTGTTTCTTTATCTATCTATCTATCTATTTATTTATTTAATTAATTTATCATTTGTTTTCACTGTGTTGGGTCTTCGTTGCTGCATGTGAGCTTTCTCTAGTTGCAGCGAGCGGAGGCTGTTCTTCGTTGCGGTGCGCGGGCTTCTCATTGAGGTGGCTCCTCTAGTTGTGGAGCACAGGCTCTAAGCACATGGACTTCAGTAGTTGTGGCCTGCGGGCTCAGTCGTTGTGGCTCCCGGGCTCTAGAGCGCAGGCTCAGTCGTTGTGGTGCACGGGCTTAGGTGCTCCGCAGCATGTGAGATCTTGGTGGACCTTGGCTCGAACCCATGTCCCCTACATCGGCAGGTGGATTCCCAACCACTGCACCACAAGGGAAGCCCCTGGTCTGCATTATTTTAATTTCAGTACGCTTTGCAGGACATCTAGGAGCCTCGCGTGGGCACCCTATTCCCTGCAAGAACGCTGAGTACCCCCAGGCCCCCATGGGCCCGCTAAGCAACATCCAGGCCCGTAGCTCTTTGGAACCACTCTGTGTATGCCGAGTGTAGGGCAACACACTGCACTCTTTCTTGGGACAGCTTGATTTCCCCAGCACTCCCACAGGTCCACGAACACCGTTCTAGCAGGTACAACATTCCATACAAGTGTGGCTCATTGCCCAAGTCTGAGCTGCACGGAGAAAAACCCTCAGCTTCGTATTCCATCTGGGACACCCTGCCTGAAGTCACCCTGCCTCCAGGAGAAAATCGGCTTGCGTTCCGACTGCAACTAAAGCCCAGTTGCTCGGGTAACACTGCAGGCTTTTGAAGAGCCACGGGCCCGGAGGCTTAGCTGGGGCGTTCCTTGGCTGAGGCAGTTTGCTATTTGCAGACAACCCTGCTTCGAGGAGTTGATTTAGGGAAGGAACCACTGGATAACCTGTGTCTCTTTGGACTTGTTAGAAAGCACAGGGATGTATGCTGTGTGTGCCCGTGGGAATGGGGGCCTGATGGAACTAGCCTTGCTTTCCCATTTTGAAAGCTCCTTTCATGGTGCCTTGAAGCTACTTGAAATTGACTGCTGTTGACAGCCTACGAGCCACTGTAGGCATGGCTCTGGGAAGAAAACGAGTTTCCTCTAGCTAAGCCGGGTGCTCCCATGGCCGGGGTGGAGCTCATCCTGCCACGCTCTAGAGCTAAGGGAAACTCCACGTGAGTACTGGCCTCGACGTAAGTCCCTGAGTAGCCGCGCAGAAAGGGAGGCATGCAGCTGTTTCCATGAGGTCTTAGTCGCTGTTCTGCTTGATTTTACTTTATTTTTTTTTAAGATTTATTTTTTGATCTTTTGATTGCTATGTTGTGTCTTCGTTTCTGTGCTAGGGCTCTCTCCAGTTGCGGCAAATGGGGGCCACTCTTCATTGCGGTGCGTGGGTCTCTGACTGTCGCGGCCTCTCTTGTTGCGGAGCACAGGCTCCAGACGCGCAGGGTCAGTAGTTGTGGCTCACGGGCCCAGTTGCTCCGCGGCATGTGTGATCCTCTCAGACCAGGGCTCGAACCCGTGTCCCCTGCATTGGCAGGCAGATTCTCAACCACTGCGCCACCAGGGAAGCCCCTGTTCTGCTTTATTTTAAAGGAAGTACCCTTTTCAGGACTCGTAGGTCCCTCGGGTGTGCATCATTTTCCCTCCAAGATCCCTGAGTACCTCCAGACCCCTGTGGGCCTGCTGAGCAACATCGAGGCCCAAAGGTCGCTCCCTCGGAGGCCCTTTGTGTATGCCGAGTGATGGGCAACACACTGCACGTTCCTTAAGGAGAGCTACATTTCCAGAGCACTGCAACAGCCTCAGGACCATATTTCTAGCCAGTGCGACGTGCCATGGAAGTGTTCGTCACGGCCCCCGTCTGAGCTGCCATGAGAAAACACCCCTGCTTAGAATTCTTCGAGGACCTCGTACCTGAAGTCACTCTGCTCGAGGAGAAAGTCAGCATCCTACCATGCTGTGTCGCAAACGGGACACTCAGCGTGAGCACTTGCCTCGAGGTAAGGCCCTGAATTGCCGTGCAGAAGCGGAGGCGTGCAGCAGTTTCCAGGAGGCCGTAGCCGCTGCTCTGCATTAGTTTATTTATTTATTTATTTATCTATCTATCTGTCTATCTATTTATTTATTTATTTAATTTATCATTTTTTTTGACTGTGTTGGGTGCTCGTTGCTGTATGTGAGCTTTCTCTAGTAGCAGTGAGCGGGGGCTACTCTTCGTTGCGGGGCGCAGGCTTCTCATTGCGGTGACTCCTCTTGTTGTGGAGCACAGGCTCTAGGCACGTGGACTTCAGTAGTTCTGGCATGCGGGCTCAGTCGTTGTGGCTCCCTGGCTCTAGAGCGCAGGCTCAGTCGCTGTGGTGCACGGGCTTAGGTGCTCCGCAGCATGTGAGATCTTGGTGGACCAGGGCTCGAAACCATGTCCCTTGCATCGGCAGGTGGATTCCCAACCATTGCACCACAAGGGAAGCCCCTGCTCTGCATTGTTTTAATGTCAGTACGCTTTGCAGGACATCTAGGAGCCTCGCGTGGGCACCCTATTCCCTGCAAGAACACTGAGTAGCCCCAGGCCCCCATGGGCCCGCTAAGCCACATCCAGACCCATAGCCCTTCGGAGCCACTCTGTGTATGCTGAGTGTAGGGCAACACACTGCACTCTTTCTTGGGACAGCTTGATTTCCCCAGCACTCCCACAGGTCCACGAACACCGTTCTAGCAGGTCCAACATGCCGTGCAAGTCTGGCTCATTGCCCAAGTCTGAGCTGCACTGAGAAAAACCCTCGGCTTCGTATTCCATCTGGGACTCCCTGCCTGAAGTCACCCTGCCTCCAAGAGAAATTGGGCTTGCATTCCGACTGCAACTAAATCCCAGTTCCTCGGGTAACACTGCAGGCTTTTGAAGAGCCACGGGCCCGGAGGCCTAGCTGGGGCGTTCCTTGGTTGAGGCAGTTCGTTATTTGCAGAACACCCTGCTTCGAGGAGTTGATTTAGGGAAGGAACCACTGGATAACCTGTGTCTCTTTGGACTTGTTAGAAAGCACAGGGATGTATGCTGCGTGTGCCCGTGGGAATGGGGGCCTGATGGAGCTAGCCTTGCTTTCCCATTTTAAAAGCTCCATTCATACTGCCTTGAAGCTACTTGAAATTGACTGCTGTTGACAGGCCACTAGCCACTGTAGGCATGGCTCTGGGAAGAAAATGAGTTTTCTCTAGCTAAGCCGGGTGCTTCCATGGCTGGGGTGGACCTCATCCTGCCATGCTCTAGAGCTAAAGGGAAACTCCACGTGAGTACTGGCCTCGAGGTAAGGCCCTGAGTAACCGTGCAGGAAGGGAGGCATTCAGCTGTTTCCATGAGGTCATTTTCGCTGTTCTGCTTTATTTTATTTTATTTTTTTTTAAGATTTATTTTTTGATTGATTGATTGCTATGTTGGGTCTTCGTTTCTGTGCTAGGGCTCTCTCCAGTTGCAGCAAGTGGGGGCCACTCTTCATCGCGGTGTGCGGGCCTCTCACTATCGCGGCCTCTCTTGTTGCGGAGCACAGGCTCCAGACGCGCAGGGTCAGTAGTTGTGGCTCACGGGCCCAGTTGCTCCGCGGCATGTGTGATCCTCTCTGACCAGGGCTCGAACCCTTGTCCCCTGCATTGGCAGGCAGATTCTCAACCACTGCGCCACCACGGAAGCGCCTGTTCTGCTTTATTTTAAAGGAAATACCCTTTTCAGGTCTCGTAGGCCCCTCGTGTGTGCATCATTTTCCCTCCAAGATCCCTGAGTACCTCCAGACCCCTGTGGGCCTGCTGAGCAACATGGAGGCCCAAAGGTCGCTCCCTCGGTGGCCCTCTGTGTATGCGGAGTGATGGGCAACACACTGCACGTTCCTTACGGAGAGCTACATTTCCAGAACACTGGAACAACCTCAGGACCACATTTCTAGCCAGTGCGATGTGCCATGCAAGTGTTCGTCACGGCCCCCGTCTGAGCTGCCATGAGAAAACACTCTGCTTAGAATTCTTCGAGGACCTCATACCTGAAGTCACTCTGCTCGAGGAGAAAGTCAGCATCCTACCATGCTGTGGCGCTAATGGGACACTCAGCGTGAGCAGTTGCCTCAAGGTAAGGCCCTGAATTGCCGTGCAGAAGCGGAGGGGTTCAGCAGTTTTTAGGAGGCCGTAGCCGCTGCTCTGCATTAGTTTATTTATTTATTTGTTTCTTTATCTATCTATCTATCTATTTATTTATTTATTTAATTTATCATTTGTTTTCACTGTGTTGGGTCTTCGTTGCTGCATGTGAGCTTTCTCTAGTTGCAGCGAGCGGAGGCTGTTCTTCGTTGCGGTGCGCGGGCTTCTCATTGAGGTGGCTCCTCTAGTTGTGGAGCACAGGCTCTAAGCACATGGACTTCAGTAGTTGTGGCCTGCGGGCTCAGTCGTTGTGGCTCCCGGGCTCTAGAGCGCAGGCTCAGTCGTTGTGGTGCACGGGCTTAGGTGCTCCGCAGCATGTGAGATCTTGGTGGACCTTGGCTCGAACCCATGTCCCCTACATCGGCAGGTGGATTCCCAACCACTGCACCACAAGGGAAGCCCCTGGTCTGCATTATTTTAATTTCAGTACGCTTTGCAGGACATCTAGGAGCCTCGCGTGGGCACCCTATTCCCTGCAAGAACGCTGAGTACCCCCAGGCCCCCATGGGCCCGCTAAGCAACATCCAGGCCCGTAGCTCTTTGGAACCACTCTGTGTATGCCGAGTGTAGGGCAACACACTGCACTCTTTCTTGGGACAGCTTGATTTCCCCAGCACTCCCACAGGTCCACGAACACCGTTCTAGCAGGTACAACATTCCATACAAGTGTGGCTCATTGCCCAAGTCTGAGCTGCACGGAGAAAAACCCTCAGCTTCGTATTCCATCTGGGACACCCTGCCTGAAGTCACCCTGCCTCCAGGAGAAAATCGGCTTGCGTTCCGACTGCAACTAAAGCCCAGTTGCTCGGGTAACACTGCAGGCTTTTGAAGAGCCACGGGCCCGGAGGCTTAGCTGGGGCGTTCCTTGGCTGAGGCAGTTTGCTATTTGCAGACAACCCTGCTTCGAGGAGTTGATTTAGGGAAGGAACCACTGGATAACCTGTGTCTCTTTGGACTTGTTAGAAAGCACAGGGATGTATGCTGTGTGTGCCCGTGGGAATGGGGGCCTGATGGAACTAGCCTTGCTTTCCCATTTTGAAAGCTCCTTTCATGGTGCCTTGAAGCTACTTGAAATTGACTGCTGTTGACAGCCTACGAGCCACTGTAGGCATGGCTCTGGGAAGAAAACGAGTTTCCTCTAGCTAAGCCGGGTGCTCCCATGGCCGGGGTGGAGCTCATCCTGCCATGCTCTAGAGCTAAGGGAAACTCCACGTGAGTACTGGCCTCGACGTAAGTCCCTGAGTAGCCGCGCAGAAAGGGAGGCATGCAGCTGTTTCCATGAGGTCTTAGTCGCTGTTCTGCTTGATTTTACTTTATTTTTTTTTAAGATTTATTTTTTGATCTTTTGATTGCTATGTTGTGTCTTCGTTTCTGTGCTAGGGCTCTCTCCAGTTGCGGCAAATGGGGGCCACTCTTCATTGCGGTGCGTGGGTCTCTGACTGTCGCGGCCTCTCTTGTTGCGGAGCACAGGCTCCAGACGCGCAGGGTCAGTAGTTGTGGCTCACGGGCCCAGTTGCTCCGCGGCATGTGTGATCCTCTCAGACCAGGGCTCGAACCCGTGTCCCCTGCATTGGCAGGCAGATTCTCAACCACTGCGCCACCAGGGAAGCCCCTGTTCTGCTTTATTTTAAAGGAAGTACCCTTTTCAGGACTCGTAGGTCCCTCGGGTGTGCATCATTTTCCCTCCAAGATCCCTGAGTACCTCCAGACCCCTGTGGGCCTGCTGAGCAACATCGAGGCCCAAAGGTCGCTCCCTCGGAGGCCCTTTGTGTATGCCGAGTGATGGGCAACACACTGCACGTTCCTTAAGGAGAGCTACATTTCCAGAGCACTGCAACAGCCTCAGGACCATATTTCTAGCCAGTGCGACGTGCCATGGAAGTGTTCGTCACGGCCCCCGTCTGAGCTGCCATGAGAAAACACCCCTGCTTAGAATTCTTCGAGGACCTCGTACCTGAAGTCACTCTGCTCGAGGAGAAAGTCAGCATCCTACCATGCTGTGTCGCAAACGGGACACTCAGCGTGAGCACTTGCCTCGAGGTAAGGCCCTGAATTGCCGTGCAGAAGCGGAGGCGTGCAGCAGTTTCCAGGAGGCCGTAGCCGCTGCTCTGCATTAGTTTATTTATTTATTTATTTATCTATCTATCTGTCTATCTATTTATTTATTTATTTAATTTATCATTTTTTTTGACTGTGTTGGGTGCTCGTTGCTGTATGTGAGCTTTCTCTAGTAGCAGTGAGCGGGGGCTACTCTTCGTTGCGGGGCGCAGGCTTCTCATTGCGGTGACTCCTCTTGTTGTGGAGCACAGGCTCTAGGCACGTGGACTTCAGTAGTTCTGGCATGCGGGCTCAGTCGTTGTGGCTCCCTGGCTCTAGAGCGCAGGCTCAGTCGCTGTGGTGCACGGGCTTGGGTGCTCCGCAGCATGTGAGATCTTGGTGGACCAGGGCTCGAAACCATGTCCCTTGCATCGGCAGGTGGATTCCCAACCATTGCACCACAAGGGAAGCCCCTGCTCTGCATTGTTTTAATGTCAGTACGCTTTGCAGGACATCTAGGAGCCTCGCGTGGGCACCCTATTCCCTGCAAGAACACTGAGTAGCCCCAGGCCCCCATGGGCCCGCTAAGCCACATCCAGACCCATAGCCCTTCGGAGCCACTCTGTGTATGCTGAGTGTAGGGCAACACACTGCACTCTTTCTTGGGACAGCTTGATTTCCCCAGCACTCCCACAGGTCCACGAACACCGTTCTAGCAGGTCCAACATGCCGTGCAAGTCTGGCTCATTGCCCAAGTCTGAGCTGCACTGAGAAAAACCCTCGGCTTCGTATTCCATCTGGGACTCCCTGCCTGAAGTCACCCTGCCTCCAAGAGAAATTGGGCTTGCATTCCGACTGCAACTAAATCCCAGTTCCTCGGGTAACACTGCAGGCTTTTGAAGAGCCACGGGCCCGGAGGCCTAGCTGGGGCGTTCCTTGGTTGAGGCAGTTCGTTATTTGCAGAACACCCTGCTTCGAGGAGTTGATTTAGGGAAGGAACCACTGGATAACCTGTGTCTCTTTGGACTTGTTAGAAAGCACAGGGATGTATGCTGCGTGTGCCCGTGGGAATGGGGGCCTGATGGAGCTAGCCTTGCTTTCCCATTTTAAAAGCTCCATTCATACTGCCTTGAAGCTACTTGAAATTGACTGCTGTTGACAGGCCACTAGCCACTGTAGGCATGGCTCTGGGAAGAAAATGAGTTTTCTCTAGCTAAGCCGGGTGCTTCCATGGCTGGGGTGGACCTCATCCTGCCATGCTCTAGAGCTAAAGGGAAACTCCACGTGAGTACTGGCCTCGAGGTAAGGCCCTGAGTAACCGTGCAGGAAGGGAGGCATTCAGCTGTTTCCATGAGGTCATTTTCGCTGTTCTGCTTTATTTTATTTTATTTTTTTTTAAGATTTATTTTTTGATTGATTGATTGCTATGTTGGGTCTTCGTTTCTGTGCTAGGGCTCTCTCCAGTTGCAGCAAGTGGGGGCCACTCTTCATCGCGGTGTGCGGGCCTCTCACTATCGCGGCCTCTCTTGTTGCGGAGCACAGGCTCCAGACGCGCAGGGTCAGTAGTTGTGGCTCACGGGCCCAGTTGCTCCGCGGCATGTGTGATCCTCTCTGACCAGGGCTCGAACCCTTGTCCCCTGCATTGGCAGGCAGATTCTCAACCACTGCGCCACCACGGAAGCGCCTGTTCTGCTTTATTTTAAAGGAAATACCCTTTTCAGGTCTCGTAGGCCCCTCGTGTGTGCATCATTTTCCCTCCAAGATCCCTGAGTACCTCCAGACCCCTGTGGGCCTGCTGAGCAACATGGAGGCCCAAAGGTCGCTCCCTCGGTGGCCCTCTGTGTATGCGGAGTGATGGGCAACACACTGCACGTTCCTTACGGAGAGCTACATTTCCAGAACACTGGAACAACCTCAGGACCACATTTCTAGCCAGTGCGATGTGCCATGCAAGTGTTCGTCACGGCCCCCGTCTGAGCTGCCATGAGAAAACACTCTGCTTAGAATTCTTCGAGGACCTCATACCTGAAGTCACTCTGCTCGAGGAGAAAGTCAGCATCCTACCATGCTGTGGCGCTAATGGGACACTCAGCGTGAGCAGTTGCCTCGAGGTAAGGCCCTGAATTGCCGTGCAGAAGCGGAGGGGTTCAGCAGTTTTTAGGAGGCCGTAGCCGCTGCTCTGCATTAGTTTATTTATTTATTTGTTTCTTTATCTATCTATCTATCTATTTATTTATTTAATTAATTTATCATTTGTTTTCACTGTGTTGGGTCTTCGTTGCTGCATGTGAGCTTTCTCTAGTTGCAGCGAGCGGAGGCTGTTCTTCGTTGCGGTGCGCGGGCTTCTCATTGAGGTGGCTCCTCTAGTTGTGGAGCACAGGCTCTAAGCACATGGACTTCAGTAGTTGTGGCCTGCGGGCTCAGTCGTTGTGGCTCCCGGGCTCTAGAGCGCAGGCTCAGTCGTTGTGGTGCACGGGCTTAGGTGCTCCGCAGCATGTGAGATCTTGGTGGACCTTGGCTCGAACCCATGTCCCCTACATCGGCAGGTGGATTCCCAACCACTGCACCACAAGGGAAGCCCCTGGTCTGCATTATTTTAATTTCAGTACGCTTTGCAGGACATCTAGGAGCCTCGCGTGGGCACCCTATTCCCTGCAAGAACGCTGAGTACCCCCAGGCCCCCATGGGCCCGCTAAGCAACATCCAGGCCCGTAGCTCTTTGGAACCACTCTGTGTATGCCGAGTGTAGGGCAACACACTGCACTCTTTCTTGGGACAGCTTGATTTCCCCAGCACTCCCACAGGTCCACGAACACCGTTCTAGCAGGTACAACATTCCATACAAGTGTGGCTCATTGCCCAAGTCTGAGCTGCACGGAGAAAAACCCTCAGCTTCGTATTCCATCTGGGACACCCTGCCTGAAGTCACCCTGCCTCCAGGAGAAAATCGGCTTGCGTTCCGACTGCAACTAAAGCCCAGTTGCTCGGGTAACACTGCAGGCTTTTGAAGAGCCACGGGCCCGGAGGCTTAGCTGGGGCGTTCCTTGGCTGAGGCAGTTTGCTATTTGCAGACAACCCTGCTTCGAGGAGTTGATTTAGGGAAGGAACCACTGGATAACCTGTGTCTCTTTGGACTTGTTAGAAAGCACAGGGATGTATGCTGTGTGTGCCCGTGGGAATGGGGGCCTGATGGAACTAGCCTTGCTTTCCCATTTTGAAAGCTCCTTTCATGGTGCCTTGAAGCTACTTGAAATTGACTGCTGTTGACAGCCTACGAGCCACTGTAGGCATGGCTCTGGGAAGAAAACGAGTTTCCTCTAGCTAAGCCGGGTGCTCCCATGGCCGGGGTGGAGCTCATCCTGCCATGCTCTAGAGCTAAGGGAAACTCCACGTGAGTACTGGCCTCGACGTAAGTCCCTGAGTAGCCGCGCAGAAAGGGAGGCATGCAGCTGTTTCCATGAGGTCTTAGTCGCTGTTCTGCTTGATTTTACTTTATTTTTTTTTAAGATTTATTTTTTGATCTTTTGATTGCTATGTTGTGTCTTCGTTTCTGTGCTAGGGCTCTCTCCAGTTGCGGCAAATGGGGGCCACTCTTCATTGCGGTGCGTGGGTCTCTGACTGTCGCGGCCTCTCTTGTTGCGGAGCACAGGCTCCAGACGCGCAGGGTCAGTAGTTGTGGCTCACGGGCCCAGTTGCTCCGCGGCATGTGTGATCCTCTCAGACCAGGGCTCGAACCCGTGTCCCCTGCATTGGCAGGCAGATTCTCAACCACTGCGCCACCAGGGAAGCCCCTGTTCTGCTTTATTTTAAAGGAAGTACCCTTTTCAGGACTCGTAGGTCCCTCGGGTGTGCATCATTTTCCCTCCAAGATCCCTGAGTACCTCCAGACCCCTGTGGGCCTGCTGAGCAACATCGAGGCCCAAAGGTCGCTCCCTCGGAGGCCCTTTGTGTATGCCGAGTGATGGGCAACACACTGCACGTTCCTTAAGGAGAGCTACATTTCCAGAGCACTGCAACAGCCTCAGGACCATATTTCTAGCCAGTGCGACGTGCCATGGAAGTGTTCGTCACGGCCCCCGTCTGAGCTGCCATGAGAAAACACCCCTGCTTAGAATTCTTCGAGGACCTCGTACCTGAAGTCACTCTGCTCGAGGAGAAAGTCAGCATCCTACCATGCTGTGTCGCAAACGGGACACTCAGCGTGAGCACTTGCCTCGAGGTAAGGCCCTGAATTGCCGTGCAGAAGCGGAGGCGTGCAGCAGTTTCCAGGAGGCCGTAGCCGCTGCTCTGCATTAGTTTATTTATTTATTTATTTATCTATCTATCTGTCTATCTATTTATTTATTTATTTAATTTATCATTTTTTTGGACTGTGTTGGGTGCTCGTTGCTGTATGTGAGCTTTCTCTAGTAGCAGTGAGCGGGGGCTACTCTTCGTTGCGGGGCGCAGGCTTCTCATTGCGGTGACTCCTCTTGTTGTGGAGCACAGGCTCTAGGCACGTGGACTTCAGTAGTTCTGGCATGCGGGCTCAGTCGTTGTGGCTCCCTGGCTCTAGAGCGCAGGCTCAGTCGCTGTGGTGCACGGGCTTGGGTGCTCCGCAGCATGTGAGATCTTGGTGGACCAGGGCTCGAAACCATGTCCCTTGCATCGGCAGGTGGATTCCCAACCATTGCACCACAAGGGAAGCCCCTGCTCTGCATTGTTTTAATGTCAGTACGCTTTGCAGGACATCTAGGAGCCTCGCGTGGGCACCCTATTCCCTGCAAGAACACTGAGTAGCCCCAGGCCCCCATGGGCCCGCTAAGCCACATCCAGACCCATAGCCCTTCGGAGCCACTCTGTGTATGCTGAGTGTAGGGCAACACACTGCACTCTTTCTTGGGACAGCTTGATTTCCCCAGCACTCCCACAGGTCCACGAACACCGTTCTAGCAGGTCCAACATGCCGTGCAAGTCTGGCTCATTGCCCAAGTCTGAGCTGCACTGAGAAAAACCCTCGGCTTCGTATTCCATCTGGGACTCCCTGCCTGAAGTCACCCTGCCTCCAAGAGAAATTGGGCTTGCATTCCGACTGCAACTAAATCCCAGTTCCTCGGGTAACACTGCAGGCTTTTGAAGAGCCACGGGCCCGGAGGCCTAGCTGGGGCGTTCCTTGGTTGAGGCAGTTCGTTATTTGCAGAACACCCTGCTTCGAGGAGTTGATTTAGGGAAGGAACCACTGGATAACCTGTGTCTCTTTGGACTTGTTAGAAAGCACAGGGATGTATGCTGCGTGTGCCCGTGGGAATGGGGGCCTGATGGAGCTAGCCTTGCTTTCCCATTTTAAAAGCTCCATTCATACTGCCTTGAAGCTACTTGAAATTGACTGCTGTTGACAGGCCACTAGCCACTGTAGGCATGGCTCTGGGAAGAAAATGAGTTTTCTCTAGCTAAGCCGGGTGCTTCCATGGCTGGGGTGGACCTCATCCTGCCATGCTCTAGAGCTAAAGGGAAACTCCACGTGAGTACTGGCCTCGAGGTAAGGCCCTGAGTAACCGTGCAGGAAGGGAGGCATTCAGCTGTTTCCATGAGGTCATTTTCGCTGTTCTGCTTTATTTTATTTTATTTTTTTTTAAGATTTATTTTTTGATTGATTGATTGCTATGTTGGGTCTTCGTTTCTGTGCTAGGGCTCTCTCCAGTTGCAGCAAGTGGGGGCCACTCTTCATCGCGGTGTGCGGGCCTCTCACTATCGCGGCCTCTCTTGTTGCGGAGCACAGGCTCCAGACGCGCAGGGTCAGTAGTTGTGGCTCACGGGCCCAGTTGCTCCGCGGCATGTGTGATCCTCTCTGACCAGGGCTCGAACCCTTGTCCCCTGCATTGGCAGGCAGATTCTCAACCACTGCGCCACCACGGAAGCGCCTGTTCTGCTTTATTTTAAAGGAAATACCCTTTTCAGGTCTCGTAGGCCCCTCGTGTGTGCATCATTTTCCCTCCAAGATCCCTGAGTACCTCCAGACCCCTGTGGGCCTGCTGAGCAACATGGAGGCCCAAAGGTCGCTCCCTCGGTGGCCCTCTGTGTATGCGGAGTGATGGGCAACACACCGCACGTTCCTTACGGAGAGCTACATTTCCAGAACACTGGAACAACCTCAGGACCACATTTCTAGCCAGTGCGATGTGCCATGCAAGTGTTCGTCACGGCCCCCGTCTGAGCTGCCATGAGAAAACACTCTGCTTAGAATTCTTCGAGGACCTCATACCTGAAGTCACTCTGCTCGAGGAGAAAGTCAGCATCCTACCATGCTGTGGCGCTAATGGGACACTCAGCGTGAGCACTTGCCTCGAGGTAAGGCCCTGAATTGCCGTGCAGAAGCGGAGGGGTTCAGCAGTTTTTAGGAGGCCGTAGCCGCTGCTCTGCATTAGTTTATTTATTTATTTGTTTCTTTATCTATCTATCTATCTATTTATTTATTTATTTAATTTATCATTTGTTTTCACTGTGTTGGGTCTTCGTTGCTGCATGTGAGCTTTCTCTAGTTGCAGCGAGCGGAGGCTGTTCTTCGTTGCGGTGCGCGGGCTTCTCATTGAGGTGGCTCCTCTAGTTGTGGAGCACAGGCTCTAAGCACATGGACTTCAGTAGTTGTGGCCTGCGGGCTCAGTCGTTGTGGCTCCCGGGCTCTAGAGCGCAGGCTCAGTCGTTGTGGTGCACGGGCTTAGGTGCTCCGCAGCATGTGAGATCTTGGTGGACCTTGGCTCGAACCCATGTCCCCTACATCGGCAGGTGGATTCCCAACCACTGCACCACAAGGGAAGCCCCTGGTCTGCATTATTTTAATTTCAGTACGCTTTGCAGGACATCTAGGAGCCTCGCGTGGGCACCCTATTCCCTGCAAGAACGCTGAGTACCCCCAGGCCCCCATGGGCCCGCTAAGCAACATCCAGGCCCGTAGCTCTTTGGAACCACTCTGTGTATGCCGAGTGTAGGGCAACACACTGCACTCTTTCTTGGGACAGCTTGATTTCCCCAGCACTCCCACAGGTCCACGAACACCGTTCTAGCAGGTACAACATTCCATACAAGTGTGGCTCATTGCCCAAGTCTGAGCTGCACGGAGAAAAACCCTCAGCTTCGTATTCCATCTGGGACACCCTGCCTGAAGTCACCCTGCCTCCAGGAGAAAATCGGCTTGCGTTCCGACTGCAACTAAAGCCCAGTTGCTCGGGTAACACTGCAGGCTTTTGAAGAGCCACGGGCCCGGAGGCTTAGCTGGGGCGTTCCTTGGCTGAGGCAGTTTGCTATTTGCAGACAACCCTGCTTCGAGGAGTTGATTTAGGGAAGGAACCACTGGATAACCTGTGTCTCTTTGGACTTGTTAGAAAGCACAGGGATGTATGCTGTGTGTGCCCGTGGGAATGGGGGCCTGATGGAACTAGCCTTGCTTTCCCATTTTGAAAGCTCCTTTCATGGTGCCTTGAAGCTACTTGAAATTGACTGCTGTTGACAGCCTACGAGCCACTGTAGGCATGGCTCTGGGAAGAAAACGAGTTTCCTCTAGCTAAGCCGGGTGCTCCCATGGCCGGGGTGGAGCTCATCCTGCCATGCTCTAGAGCTAAGGGAAACTCCACGTGAGTACTGGCCTCGACGTAAGTCCCTGAGTAGCCGCGCAGAAAGGGAGGCATGCAGCTGTTTCCATGAGGTCTTAGTCGCTGTTCTGCTTGATTTTACTTTATTTTTTTTTAAGATTTATTTTTTGATCTTTTGATTGCTATGTTGTGTCTTCGTTTCTGTGCTAGGGCTCTCTCCAGTTGCGGCAAATGGGGGCCACTCTTCATTGCGGTGCGTGGGTCTCTGACTGTCGCGGCCTCTCTTGTTGCGGAGCACAGGCTCCAGACGCGCAGGGTCAGTAGTTGTGGCTCACGGGCCCAGTTGCTCCGCGGCATGTGTGATCCTCTCAGACCAGGGCTCGAACCCGTGTCCCCTGCATTGGCAGGCAGATTCTCAACCACTGCGCCACCAGGGAAGCCCCTGTTCTGCTTTATTTTAAAGGAAGTACCCTTTTCAGGACTCGTAGGTCCCTCGGGTGTGCATCATTTTCCCTCCAAGATCCCTGAGTACCTCCAGACCCCTGTGGGCCTGCTGAGCAACATCGAGGCCCAAAGGTCGCTCCCTCGGAGGCCCTTTGTGTATGCCGAGTGATGGGCAACACACTGCACGTTCCTTAAGGAGAGCTACATTTCCAGAGCACTGCAACAGCCTCAGGACCATATTTCTAGCCAGTGCGACGTGCCATGGAAGTGTTCGTCACGGCCCCCGTCTGAGCTGCCATGAGAAAACACCCCTGCTTAGAATTCTTCGAGGACCTCGTACCTGAAGTCACTCTGCTCGAGGAGAAAGTCAGCATCCTACCATGCTGTGTCGCAAACGGGACACTCAGCGTGAGCACTTGCCTCGAGGTAAGGCCCTGAATTGCCGTGCAGAAGCGGAGGCGTGCAGCAGTTTCCAGGAGGCCGTAGCCGCTGCTCTGCATTAGTTTATTTATTTATTTATTTATCTATCTATCTGTCTATCTATTTATTTATTTATTTAATTTATCATTTTTTTTGACTGTGTTGGGTGCTCGTTGCTGTATGTGAGCTTTCTCTAGTAGCAGTGAGCGGGGGCTACTCTTCGTTGCGGGGCGCAGGCTTCTCATTGCGGTGACTCCTCTTGTTGTGGAGCACAGGCTCTAGGCACGTGGACTTCAGTAGTTCTGGCATGCGGGCTCAGTCGTTGTGGCTCCCTGGCTCTAGAGCGCAGGCTCAGTCGCTGTGGTGCACGGGCTTGGGTGCTCCGCAGCATGTGAGATCTTGGTGGACCAGGGCTCGAAACCATGTCCCTTGCATCGGCAGGTGGATTCCCAACCATTGCACCACAAGGGAAGCCCCTGCTCTGCATTGTTTTAATGTCAGTACGCTTTGCAGGACATCTAGGAGCCTCGCGTGGGCACCCTATTCCCTGCAAGAACACTGAGTAGCCCCAGGCCCCCATGGGCCCGCTAAGCCACATCCAGACCCATAGCCCTTCGGAGCCACTCTGTGTATGCTGAGTGTAGGGCAACACACTGCACTCTTTCTTGGGACAGCTTGATTTCCCCAGCACTCCCACAGGTCCACGAACACCGTTCTAGCAGGTCCAACATGCCGTGCAAGTCTGGCTCATTGCCCAAGTCTGAGCTGCACTGAGAAAAACCCTCGGCTTCGTATTCCATCTGGGACTCCCTGCCTGAAGTCACCCTGCCTCCAAGAGAAATTGGGCTTGCATTCCGACTGCAACTAAATCCCAGTTCCTCGGGTAACACTGCAGGCTTTTGAAGAGCCACGGGCCCGGAGGCCTAGCTGGGGCGTTCCTTGGTTGAGGCAGTTCGTTATTTGCAGAACACCCTGCTTCGAGGAGTTGATTTAGGGAAGGAACCACTGGATAACCTGTGTCTCTTTGGACTTGTTAGAAAGCACAGGGATGTATGCTGCGTGTGCCCGTGGGAATGGGGGCCTGATGGAGCTAGCCTTGCTTTCCCATTTTAAAAGCTCCATTCATACTGCCTTGAAGCTACTTGAAATTGACTGCTGTTGACAGGCCACTAGCCACTGTAGGCATGGCTCTGGGAAGAAAATGAGTTTTCTCTAGCTAAGCCGGGTGCTTCCATGGCTGGGGTGGACCTCATCCTGCCATGCTCTAGAGCTAAAGGGAAACTCCACGTGAGTACTGGCCTCGAGGTAAGGCCCTGAGTAACCGTGCAGGAAGGGAGGCATTCAGCTGTTTCCATGAGGTCATTTTCGCTGTTCTGCTTTATTTTATTTTATTTTTTTTTAAGATTTATTTTTTGATTGATTGATTGCTATGTTGGGTCTTCGTTTCTGTGCTAGGGCTCTCTCCAGTTGCAGCAAGTGGGGGCCACTCTTCATCGCGGTGTGCGGGCCTCTCACTATCGCGGCCTCTCTTGTTGCGGAGCACAGGCTCCAGACGCGCAGGGTCAGTAGTTGTGGCTCACGGGCCCAGTTGCTCCGCGGCATGTGTGATCCTCTCTGACCAGGGCTCGAACCCTTGTCCCCTGCATTGGCAGGCAGATTCTCAACCACTGCGCCACCACGGAAGCGCCTGTTCTGCTTTATTTTAAAGGAAATACCCTTTTCAGGTCTCGTAGGCCCCTCGTGTGTGCATCATTTTCCCTCCAAGATCCCTGAGTACCTCCAGACCCCTGTGGGCCTGCTGAGCAACATGGAGGCCCAAAGGTCGCTCCCTCGGTGGCCCTCTGTGTATGCGGAGTGATGGGCAACACACTGCACGTTCCTTACGGAGAGCTACATTTCCAGAACACTGGAACAACCTCAGGACCACATTTCTAGCCAGTGCGATGTGCCATGCAAGTGTTCGTCACGGCCCCCGTCTGAGCTGCCATGAGAAAACACTCTGCTTAGAATTCTTCGAGGACCTCATACCTGAAGTCACTCTGCTCGAGGAGAAAGTCAGCATCCTACCATGCTGTGGCGCTAATGGGACACTCAGCGTGAGCAGTTGCCTCGAGGTAAGGCCCTGAATTGCCGTGCAGAAGCGGAGGGGTTCAGCAGTTTTTAGGAGGCCGTAGCCGCTGCTCTGCATTAGTTTATTTATTTATTTGTTTCTTTATCTATCTATCTATCTATTTATTTATTTAATTAATTTATCATTTGTTTTCACTGTGTTGGGTCTTCGTTGCTGCATGTGAGCTTTCTCTAGTTGCAGCGAGCGGAGGCTGTTCTTCGTTGCGGTGCGCGGGCTTCTCATTGAGGTGGCTCCTCTAGTTGTGGAGCACAGGCTCTAAGCACATGGACTTCAGTAGTTGTGGCCTGCGGGCTCAGTCGTTGTGGCTCCCGGGCTCTAGAGCGCAGGCTCAGTCGTTGTGGTGCACGGGCTTAGGTGCTCCGCAGCATGTGAGATCTTGGTGGACCTTGGCTCGAACCCATGTCCCCTACATCGGCAGGTGGATTCCCAACCACTGCACCACAAGGGAAGCCCCTGGTCTGCATTATTTTAATTTCAGTACGCTTTGCAGGACATCTAGGAGCCTCGCGTGGGCACCCTATTCCCTGCAAGAACGCTGAGTACCCCCAGGCCCCCATGGGCCCGCTAAGCAACATCCAGGCCCGTAGCTCTTTGGAACCACTCTGTGTATGCCGAGTGTAGGGCAACACACTGCACTCTTTCTTGGGACAGCTTGATTTCCCCAGCACTCCCACAGGTCCACGAACACCGTTCTAGCAGGTACAACATTCCATACAAGTGTGGCTCATTGCCCAAGTCTGAGCTGCACGGAGAAAAACCCTCAGCTTCGTATTCCATCTGGGACACCCTGCCTGAAGTCACCCTGCCTCCAGGAGAAAATCGGCTTGCGTTCCGACTGCAACTAAAGCCCAGTTGCTCGGGTAACACTGCAGGCTTTTGAAGAGCCACGGGCCCGGAGGCTTAGCTGGGGCGTTCCTTGGCTGAGGCAGTTTGCTATTTGCAGACAACCCTGCTTCGAGGAGTTGATTTAGGGAAGGAACCACTGGATAACCTGTGTCTCTTTGGACTTGTTAGAAAGCACAGGGATGTATGCTGTGTGTGCCCGTGGGAATGGGGGCCTGATGGAACTAGCCTTGCTTTCCCATTTTGAAAGCTCCTTTCATGGTGCCTTGAAGCTACTTGAAATTGACTGCTGTTGACAGCCTACGAGCCACTGTAGGCATGGCTCTGGGAAGAAAACGAGTTTCCTCTAGCTAAGCCGGGTGCTCCCATGGCCGGGGTGGAGCTCATCCTGCCACGCTCTAGAGCTAAGGGAAACTCCACGTGAGTACTGGCCTCGACGTAAGTCCCTGAGTAGCCGCGCAGAAAGGGAGGCATGCAGCTGTTTCCATGAGGTCTTAGTCGCTGTTCTGCTTGATTTTACTTTATTTTTTTTTAAGATTTATTTTTTGATCTTTTGATTGCTATGTTGTGTCTTCGTTTCTGTGCTAGGGCTCTCTCCAGTTGCGGCAAATGGGGGCCACTCTTCATTGCGGTGCGTGGGTCTCTGACTGTCGCGGCCTCTCTTGTTGCGGAGCACAGGCTCCAGACGCGCAGGGTCAGTAGTTGTGGCTCACGGGCCCAGTTGCTCCGCGGCATGTGTGATCCTCTCAGACCAGGGCTCGAACCCGTGTCCCCTGCATTGGCAGGCAGATTCTCAACCACTGCGCCACCAGGGAAGCCCCTGTTCTGCTTTATTTTAAAGGAAGTACCCTTTTCAGGACTCGTAGGTCCCTCGGGTGTGCATCATTTTCCCTCCAAGATCCCTGAGTACCTCCAGACCCCTGTGGGCCTGCTGAGCAACATCGAGGCCCAAAGGTCGCTCCCTCGGAGGCCCTTTGTGTATGCCGAGTGATGGGCAACACACTGCACGTTCCTTAAGGAGAGCTACATTTCCAGAGCACTGCAACAGCCTCAGGACCATATTTCTAGCCAGTGCGACGTGCCATGGAAGTGTTCGTCACGGCCCCCGTCTGAGCTGCCATGAGAAAACACCCCTGCTTAGAATTCTTCGAGGACCTCGTACCTGAAGTCACTCTGCTCGAGGAGAAAGTCAGCATCCTACCATGCTGTGTCGCAAACGGGACACTCAGCGTGAGCACTTGCCTCGAGGTAAGGCCCTGAATTGCCGTGCAGAAGCGGAGGCGTGCAGCAGTTTCCAGGAGGCCGTAGCCGCTGCTCTGCATTAGTTTATTTATTTATTTATTTATCTATCTATCTGTCTATCTATTTATTTATTTATTTAATTTATCATTTTTTTGGACTGTGTTGGGTGCTCGTTGCTGTATGTGAGCTTTCTCTAGTAGCAGTGAGCGGGGGCTACTCTTCGTTGCGGGGCGCAGGCTTCTCATTGCGGTGACTCCTCTTGTTGTGGAGCACAGGCTCTAGGCACGTGGACTTCAGTAGTTCTGGCATGCGGGCTCAGTCGTTGTGGCTCCCTGGCTCTAGAGCGCAGGCTCAGTCGCTGTGGTGCACGGGCTTAGGTGCTCCGCAGCATGTGAGATCTTGGTGGACCAGGGCTCGAAACCATGTCCCTTGCATCGGCAGGTGGATTCCCAACCATTGCACCACAAGGGAAGCCCCTGCTCTGCATTGTTTTAATGTCAGTACGCTTTGCAGGACATCTAGGAGCCTCGCGTGGGCACCCTATTCCCTGCAAGAACACTGAGTAGCCCCAGGCCCCCATGGGCCCGCTAAGCCACATCCAGACCCATAGCCCTTCGGAGCCACTCTGTGTATGCTGAGTGTAGGGCAACACACTGCACTCTTTCTTGGGACAGCTTGATTTCCCCAGCACTCCCACAGGTCCACGAACACCGTTCTAGCAGGTCCAACATGCCGTGCAAGTCTGGCTCATTGCCCAAGTCTGAGCTGCACTGAGAAAAACCCTCGGCTTCGTATTCCATCTGGGACTCCCTGCCTGAAGTCACCCTGCCTCCAAGAGAAATTGGGCTTGCATTCCGACTGCAACTAAATCCCAGTTCCTCGGGTAACACTGCAGGCTTTTGAAGAGCCACGGGCCCGGAGGCCTAGCTGGGGCGTTCCTTGGTTGAGGCAGTTCGTTATTTGCAGAACACCCTGCTTCGAGGAGTTGATTTAGGGAAGGAACCACTGGATAACCTGTGTCTCTTTGGACTTGTTAGAAAGCACAGGGATGTATGCTGCGTGTGCCCGTGGGAATGGGGGCCTGATGGAGCTAGCCTTGCTTTCCCATTTTAAAAGCTCCATTCATACTGCCTTGAAGCTACTTGAAATTGACTGCTGTTGACAGGCCACTAGCCACTGTAGGCATGGCTCTGGGAAGAAAATGAGTTTTCTCTAGCTAAGCCGGGTGCTTCCATGGCTGGGGTGGACCTCATCCTGCCATGCTCTAGAGCTAAAGGGAAACTCCACGTGAGTACTGGCCTCGAGGTAAGGCCCTGAGTAACCGTGCAGGAAGGGAGGCATTCAGCTGTTTCCATGAGGTCATTTTCGCTGTTCTGCTTTATTTTATTTTATTTTTTTTTAAGATTTATTTTTTGATTGATTGATTGCTATGTTGGGTCTTCGTTTCTGTGCTAGGGCTCTCTCCAGTTGCAGCAAGTGGGGGCCACTCTTCATCGCGGTGTGCGGGCCTCTCACTATCGCGGCCTCTCTTGTTGCGGAGCACAGGCTCCAGACGCGCAGGGTCAGTAGTTGTGGCTCACGGGCCCAGTTGCTCCGCGGCATGTGTGATCCTCTCTGACCAGGGCTCGAACCCTTGTCCCCTGCATTGGCAGGCAGATTCTCAACCACTGCGCCACCACGGAAGCGCCTGTTCTGCTTTATTTTAAAGGAAATACCCTTTTCAGGTCTCGTAGGCCCCTCGTGTGTGCATCATTTTCCCTCCAAGATCCCTGAGTACCTCCAGACCCCTGTGGGCCTGCTGAGCAACATGGAGGCCCAAAGGTCGCTCCCTCGGTGGCCCTCTGTGTATGCGGAGTGATGGGCAACACACTGCACGTTCCTTACGGAGAGCTACATTTCCAGAACACTGGAACAACCTCAGGACCACATTTCTAGCCAGTGCGATGTGCCATGCAAGTGTTCGTCACGGCCCCCGTCTGAGCTGCCATGAGAAAACACTCTGCTTAGAATTCTTCGAGGACCTCATACCTGAAGTCACTCTGCTCGAGGAGAAAGTCAGCATCCTACCATGCTGTGGCGCTAATGGGACACTCAGCGTGAGCACTTGCCTCGAGGTAAGGCCCTGAATTGCCGTGCAGAAGCGGAGGGGTTCAGCAGTTTTTAGGAGGCCGTAGCCGCTGCTCTGCATTAGTTTATTTATTTATTTGTTTCTTTATCTATCTATCTATCTATTTATTTATTTATTTAATTTATCATTTGTTTTCACTGTGTTGGGTCTTCGTTGCTGCATGTGAGCTTTCTCTAGTTGCAGCGAGCGGAGGCTGTTCTTCGTTGCGGTGCGCGGGCTTCTCATTGAGGTGGCTCCTCTAGTTGTGGAGCACAGGCTCTAAGCACATGGACTTCAGTAGTTGTGGCCTGCGGGCTCAGTCGTTGTGGCTCCCGGGCTCTAGAGCGCAGGCTCAGTCGTTGTGGTGCACGGGCTTAGGTGCTCCGCAGCATGTGAGATCTTGGTGGACCTTGGCTCGAACCCATGTCCCCTACATCGGCAGGTGGATTCCCAACCACTGCACCACAAGGGAAGCCCCTGGTCTGCATTATTTTAATTTCAGTACGCTTTGCAGGACATCTAGGAGCCTCGCGTGGGCACCCTATTCCCTGCAAGAACGCTGAGTACCCCCAGGCCCCCATGGGCCCGCTAAGCAACATCCAGGCCCGTAGCTCTTTGGAACCACTCTGTGTATGCCGAGTGTAGGGCAACACACTGCACTCTTTCTTGGGACAGCTTGATTTCCCCAGCACTCCCACAGGTCCACGAACACCGTTCTAGCAGGTACAACATTCCATACAAGTGTGGCTCATTGCCCAAGTCTGAGCTGCACTGAGAAAAACCCTCGGCTTCGTATTCCATCTGGGACACCCTGCCTGAAGTCACCCTGCCTCCAGGAGAAAATCGGCTTGCGTTCCGACTGCAACTAAAGCCCAGTTGCTCGGGTAACACTGCAGGCTTTTGAAGAGCCACGGGCCCGGAGGCTTAGCTGGGGCGTTCCTTGGCTGAGGCAGTTTGCTATTTGCAGACAACCCTGCTTCGAGGAGTTGATTTAGGGAAGGAACCACTGGATAACCTGTGTCTCTTTGGACTTGTTAGAAAGCACAGGGATGTATGCTGTGTGTGCCCGTGGGAATGGGGGCCTGATGGAACTAGCCTTGCTTTCCCATTTTGAAAGCTCCTTTCATGGTGCCTTGAAGCTACTTGAAATTGACTGCTGTTGACAGCCTACGAGCCACTGTAGGCATGGCTCTGGGAAGAAAACGAGTTTCCTCTAGCTAAGCCGGGTGCTCCCATGGCCGGGGTGGAGCTCATCCTGCCACGCTCTAGAGCTAAGGGAAACTCCACGTGAGTACTGGCCTCGACGTAAGTCCCTGAGTAGCCGCGCAGAAAGGGAGGCATGCAGCTGTTTCCATGAGGTCTTAGTCGCTGTTCTGCTTGATTTTACTTTATTTGTTTTTAAGATTTATTTTTTGATCTTTTGATTGCTATGTTGTGTCTTCGTTTCTGTGCTAGGGCTCTCTCCAGTTGCGGCAAATGGGGGCCACTCTTCATTGCGGTGCGTGGGTCTCTGACTGTCGCGGCCTCTCTTGTTGCGGAGCACAGGCTCCAGACGCGCAGGGTCAGTAGTTGTGGCTCACGGGCCCAGTTGCTCCGCGGCATGTGTGATCCTCTCAGACCAGGGCTCGAACCCGTGTCCCCTGCATTGGCAGGCAGATTCTCAACCACTGCGCCACCAGGGAAGCCCCTGTTCTGCTTTATTTTAAAGGAAGTACCCTTTTCAGGACTCGTAGGTCCCTCGGGTGTGCATCATTTTCCCTCCAAGATCCCTGAGTACCTCCAGACCCCTGTGGGCCTGCTGAGCAACATCGAGGCCCAAAGGTCGCTCCCTCGGAGGCCCTTTGTGTATGCCGAGTGATGGGCAACACACTGCACGTTCCTTAAGGAGAGCTACATTTCCAGAGCACTGCAACAGCCTCAGGACCATATTTCTAGCCAGTGCGACGTGCCATGGAAGTGTTCGTCACGGCCCCCGTCTGAGCTGCCATGAGAAAACACCCCTGCTTAGAATTCTTCGAGGACCTCGTACCTGAAGTCACTCTGCTCGAGGAGAAAGTCAGCATCCTACCATGCTGTGTCGCAAACGGGACACTCAGCGTGAGCACTTGCCTCGAGGTAAGGCCCTGAATTGCCGTGCAGAAGCGGAGGCGTGCAGCAGTTTCCAGGAGGCCGTAGCCGCTGCTCTGCATTAGTTTATTTATTTATTTATTTATCTATCTATCTGTCTATCTATTTATTTATTTATTTAATTTATCATTTTTTTGGACTGTGTTGGGTGCTCGTTGCTGTATGTGAGCTTTCTCTAGTAGCAGTGAGCGGGGGCTACTCTTCGTTGCGGGGCGCAGGCTTCTCATTGCGGTGACTCCTCTTGTTGTGGAGCACAGGCTCTAGGCACGTGGACTTCAGTAGTTCTGGCATGCGGGCTCAGTCGTTGTGGCTCCCTGGCTCTAGAGCGCAGGCTCAGTCGCTGTGGTGCACGGGCTTAGGTGCTCCGCAGCATGTGAGATCTTGGTGGACCAGGGCTCGAAACCATGTCCCTTGCATCGGCAGGTGGATTCCCAACCATTGCACCACAAGGGAAGCCCCTGCTCTGCATTGTTTTAATGTCAGTACGCTTTGCAGGACATCTAGGAGCCTCGCGTGGGCACCCTATTCCCTGCAAGAACACTGAGTAGCCCCAGGCCCCCATGGGCCCGCTAAGCCACATCCAGACCCATAGCCCTTCGGAGCCACTCTGTGTATGCTGAGTGTAGGGCAACACACTGCACTCTTTCTTGGGACAGCTTGATTTCCCCAGCACTCCCACAGGTCCACGAACACCGTTCTAGCAGGTCCAACATGCCGTGCAAGTCTGGCTCATTGCCCAAGTCTGAGCTGCACTGAGAAAAACCCTCGGCTTCGTATTCCATCTGGGACTCCCTGCCTGAAGTCACCCTGCCTCCAAGAGAAATTGGGCTTGCATTCCGACTGCAACTAAATCCCAGTTCCTCGGGTAACACTGCAGGCTTTTGAAGAGCCACGGGCCCGGAGGCCTAGCTGGGGCGTTCCTTGGTTGAGGCAGTTCGTTATTTGCAGAACACCCTGCTTCGAGGAGTTGATTTAGGGAAGGAACCACTGGATAACCTGTGTCTCTTTGGACTTGTTAGAAAGCACAGGGATGTATGCTGCGTGTGCCCGTGGGAATGGGGGCCTGATGGAGCTAGCCTTGCTTTCCCATTTTAAAAGCTCCATTCATACTGCCTTGAAGCTACTTGAAATTGACTGCTGTTGACAGGCCACTAGCCACTGTAGGCATGGCTCTGGGAAGAAAATGAGTTTTCTCTAGCTAAGCCGGGTGCTTCCATGGCTGGGGTGGACCTCATCCTGCCATGCTCTAGAGCTAAAGGGAAACTCCACGTGAGTACTGGCCTCGAGGTAAGGCCCTGAGTAACCGTGCAGGAAGGGAGGCATTCAGCTGTTTCCATGAGGTCATTTTCGCTGTTCTGCTTTATTTTATTTTATTTTTTTTTAAGATTTATTTTTTGATTGATTGATTGCTATGTTGGGTCTTCGTTTCTGTGCTAGGGCTCTCTCCAGTTGCAGCAAGTGGGGGCCACTCTTCATCGCGGTGTGCGGGCCTCTCACTATCGCGGCCTCTCTTGTTGCGGAGCACAGGCTCCAGACGCGCAGGGTCAGTAGTTGTGGCTCACGGGCCCAGTTGCTCCGCGGCATGTGTGATCCTCTCTGACCAGGGCTCGAACCCTTGTCCCCTGCATTGGCAGGCAGATTCTCAACCACTGCGCCACCACGGAAGCCCCTGTTCTGCTTTATTTTAAAGGAAATACCCTTTTCAGGTCTCGTAGGCCCCTCGTGTGTGCATCATTTTCCCTCCAAGATCCCTGAGTACCTCCAGACCCCTGTGGGCCTGCTGAGCAACATGGAGGCCCAAAGGTCGCTCCCTCGGTGGCCCTCTGTGTATGCGGAGTGATGGGCAACACACTGCACGTTCCTTACGGAGAGCTACATTTCCAGAACACTGGAACAACCTCAGGACCACATTTCTAGCCAGTGCGATGTGCCATGCAAGTGTTCGTCACGGCCCCCGTCTGAGCTGCCATGAGAAAACACTCTGCTTAGAATTCTTCGAGGACCTCATACCTGAAGTCACTCTGCTCGAGGAGAAAGTCAGCATCCTACCATGCTGTGGCGCTAATGGGACACTCAGCGTGAGCAGTTGCCTCGAGGTAAGGCCCTGAATTGCCGTGCAGAAGCGGAGGGGTTCAGCAGTTTTTAGGAGGCCGTAGCCGCTGCTCTGCATTAGTTTATTTATTTATTTGTTTCTTTATCTATCTATCTATCTATTTATTTATTTATTTAATTTATCATTTGTTTTCACTGTGTTGGGTCTTCGTTGCTGCATGTGAGCTTTCTCTAGTTGCAGCGAGCGGAGGCTGTTCTTCGTTGCGGTGCGCGGGCTTCTCATTGAGGTGGCTCCTCTAGTTGTGGAGCACAGGCTCTAAGCACATGGACTTCAGTAGTTGTGGCCTGCGGGCTCAGTCGTTGTGGCTCCCGGGCTCTAGAGCGCAGGCTCAGTCGTTGTGGTGCACGGGCTTAGGTGCTCCGCAGCATGTGAGATCTTGGTGGACCTTGGCTCGAACCCATGTCCCCTACATCGGCAGGTGGATTCCCAACCACTGCACCACAAGGGAAGCCCCTGGTCTGCATTATTTTAATTTCAGTACGCTTTGCAGGACATCTAGGAGCCTCGCGTGGGCACCCTATTCCCTGCAAGAACGCTGAGTACCCCCAGGCCCCCATGGGCCCGCTAAGCAACATCCAGGCCCGTAGCTCTTTGGAACCACTCTGTGTATGCCGAGTGTAGGGCAACACACTGCACTCTTTCTTGGGACAGCTTGATTTCCCCAGCACTCCCACAGGTCCACGAACACCGTTCTAGCAGGTACAACATTCCATACAAGTGTGGCTCATTGCCCAAGTCTGAGCTGCACGGAGAAAAACCCTCAGCTTCGTATTCCATCTGGGACACCCTGCCTGAAGTCACCCTGCCTCCAGGAGAAAATCGGCTTGCGTTCCGACTGCAACTAAAGCCCAGTTGCTCGGGTAACACTGCAGGCTTTTGAAGAGCCACGGGCCCGGAGGCTTAGCTGGGGCGTTCCTTGGCTGAGGCAGTTTGCTATTTGCAGACAACCCTGCTTCGAGGAGTTGATTTAGGGAAGGAACCACTGGATAACCTGTGTCTCTTTGGACTTGTTAGAAAGCACAGGGATGTATGCTGTGTGTGCCCGTGGGAATGGGGGCCTGATGGAACTAGCCTTGCTTTCCCATTTTGAAAGCTCCTTTCATGGTGCCTTGAAGCTACTTGAAATTGACTGCTGTTGACAGCCTACGAGCCACTGTAGGCATGGCTCTGGGAAGAAAACGAGTTTCCTCTAGCTAAGCCGGGTGCTCCCATGGCCGGGGTGGAGCTCATCCTGCCACGCTCTAGAGCTAAGGGAAACTCCACGTGAGTACTGGCCTCGACGTAAGTCCCTGAGTAGCCGCGCAGAAAGGGAGGCATGCAGCTGTTTCCATGAGGTCTTAGTCGCTGTTCTGCTTGATTTTATTTTATTTGTTTTTAAGATTTATTTTTTGATCTTTTGATTGCTATGTTGTGTCTTCGTTTCTGTGCTAGGGCTCTCTCCAGTTGCGGCAAATGGGGGCCACTCTTCATTGCGGTGCGTGGGTCTCTGACTGTCGCGGCCTCTCTTGTTGCGGAGCACAGGCTCCAGACGCGCAGGGTCAGTAGTTGTGGCTCACGGGCCCAGTTGCTCCGCGGCATGTGTGATCCTCTCAGACCAGGGCTCGAACCCGTGTCCCCTGCATTGGCAGGCAGATTCTCAACCACTGCGCCACCAGGGAAGCCCCTGTTCTGCTTTATTTTAAAGGAAGTACCCTTTTCAGGACTCGTAGGTCCCTCGGGTGTGCATCATTTTCCCTCCAAGATCCCTGAGTACCTCCAGACCCCTGTGGGCCTGCTGAGCAACATCGAGGCCCAAAGGTCGCTCCCTCGGAGGCCCTTTGTGTATGCCGAGTGATGGGCAACACACTGCACGTTCCTTAAGGAGAGCTACATTTCCAGAGCACTGCAACAGCCTCAGGACCATATTTCTAGCCAGTGCGACGTGCCATGGAAGTGTTCGTCACGGCCCCCGTCTGAGCTGCCATGAGAAAACACCCCTGCTTAGAATTCTTCGAGGACCTCGTACCTGAAGTCACTCTGCTCGAGGAGAAAGTCAGCATCCTACCATGCTGTGTCGCAAACGGGACACTCAGCGTGAGCACTTGCCTCGAGGTAAGGCCCTGAATTGCCGTGCAGAAGCGGAGGCGTGCAGCAGTTTCCAGGAGGCCGTAGCCGCTGCTCTGCATTAGTTTATTTATTTATTTATTTATCTATCTATCTGTCTATCTATTTATTTATTTATTTAATTTATCATTTTTTTTGACTGTGTTGGGTGCTCGTTGCTGTATGTGAGCTTTCTCTAGTAGCAGTGAGCGGGGGCTACTCTTCGTTGCGGGGCGCAGGCTTCTCATTGCGGTGACTCCTCTTGTTGTGGAGCACAGGCTCTAGGCACGTGGACTTCAGTAGTTCTGGCATGCGGGCTCAGTCGTTGTGGCTCCCTGGCTCTAGAGCGCAGGCTCAGTCGCTGTGGTGCACGGGCTTAGGTGCTCCGCAGCATGTGAGATCTTGGTGGACCAGGGCTCGAAACCATGTCCCTTGCATCGGCAGGTGGATTCCCAACCATTGCACCACAAGGGAAGCCCCTGCTCTGCATTGTTTTAATGTCAGTACGCTTTGCAGGACATCTAGGAGCCTCGCGTGGGCACCCTATTCCCTGCAAGAACACTGAGTAGCCCCAGGCCCCCATGGGCCCGCTAAGCCACATCCAGACCCATAGCCCTTCGGAGCCACTCTGTGTATGCTGAGTGTAGGGCAACACACTGCACTCTTTCTTGGGACAGCTTGATTTCCCCAGCACTCCCACAGGTCCACGAACACCGTTCTAGCAGGTCCAACATGCCGTGCAAGTCTGGCTCATTGCCCAAGTCTGAGCTGCACTGAGAAAAACCCTCGGCTTCGTATTCCATCTGGGACTCCCTGCCTGAAGTCACCCTGCCTCCAAGAGAAATTGGGCTTGCATTCCGACTGCAACTAAATCCCAGTTCCTCGGGTAACACTGCAGGCTTTTGAAGAGCCACGGGCCCGGAGGCCTAGCTGGGGCGTTCCTTGGTTGAGGCAGTTCGTTATTTGCAGAACACCCTGCTTCGAGGAGTTGATTTAGGGAAGGAACCACTGGATAACCTGTGTCTCTTTGGACTTGTTAGAAAGCACAGGGATGTATGCTGCGTGTGCCCGTGGGAATGGGGGCCTGATGGAGCTAGCCTTGCTTTCCCATTTTAAAAGCTCCATTCATACTGCCTTGAAGCTACTTGAAATTGACTGCTGTTGACAGGCCACTAGCCACTGTAGGCATGGCTCTGGGAAGAAAATGAGTTTTCTCTAGCTAAGCCGGGTGCTTCCATGGCTGGGGTGGACCTCATCCTGCCATGCTCTAGAGCTAAAGGGAAACTCCACGTGAGTACTGGCCTCGAGGTAAGGCCCTGAGTAACCGTGCAGGAAGGGAGGCATTCAGCTGTTTCCATGAGGTCATTTTCGCTGTTCTGCTTTATTTTATTTTATTTTTTTTTAAGATTTATTTTTTGATTGATTGATTGCTATGTTGGGTCTTCGTTTCTGTGCTAGGGCTCTCTCCAGTTGCAGCAAGTGGGGGCCACTCTTCATCGCGGTGTGCGGGCCTCTCACTATCGCGGCCTCTCTTGTTGCGGAGCACAGGCTCCAGACGCGCAGGGTCAGTAGTTGTGGCTCACGGGCCCAGTTGCTCCGCGGCATGTGTGATCCTCTCTGACCAGGGCTCGAACCCTTGTCCCCTGCATTGGCAGGCAGATTCTCAACCACTGCGCCACCACGGAAGCGCCTGTTCTGCTTTATTTTAAAGGAAATACCCTTTTCAGGTCTCGTAGGCCCCTCGTGTGTGCATCATTTTCCCTCCAAGATCCCTGAGTACCTCCAGACCCCTGTGGGCCTGCTGAGCAACATGGAGGCCCAAAGGTCGCTCCCTCGGTGGCCCTCTGTGTATGCGGAGTGATGGGCAACACACTGCACGTTCCTTACGGAGAGCTACATTTCCAGAACACTGGAACAACCTCAGGACCACATTTCTAGCCAGTGCGATGTGCCATGCAAGTGTTCGTCACGGCCCCCGTCTGAGCTGCCATGAGAAAACACTCTGCTTAGAATTCTTCGAGGACCTCATACCTGAAGTCACTCTGCTCGAGGAGAAAGTCAGCATCCTACCATGCTGTGGCGCTAATGGGACACTCAGCGTGAGCAGTTGCCTCGAGGTAAGGCCCTGAATTGCCGTGCAGAAGCGGAGGGGTTCAGCAGTTTTTAGGAGGCCGTAGCCGCTGCTCTGCATTAGTTTATTTATTTATTTGTTTCTTTATCTATCTATCTATCTATTTATTTATTTAATTAATTTATCATTTGTTTTCACTGTGTTGGGTCTTCGTTGCTGCATGTGAGCTTTCTCTAGTTGCAGCGAGCGGAGGCTGTTCTTCGTTGCGGTGCGCGGGCTTCTCATTGAGGTGGCTCCTCTAGTTGTGGAGCACAGGCTCTAAGCACATGGACTTCAGTAGTTGTGGCCTGCGGGCTCAGTCGTTGTGGCTCCCGGGCTCTAGAGCGCAGGCTCAGTCGTTGTGGTGCACGGGCTTAGGTGCTCCGCAGCATGTGAGATCTTGGTGGACCTTGGCTCGAACCCATGTCCCCTACATCGGCAGGTGGATTCCCAACCACTGCACCACAAGGGAAGCCCCTGGTCTGCATTATTTTAATTTCAGTACGCTTTGCAGGACATCTAGGAGCCTCGCGTGGGCACCCTATTCCCTGCAAGAACGCTGAGTACCCCCAGGCCCCCATGGGCCCGCTAAGCAACATCCAGGCCCGTAGCTCTTTGGAACCACTCTGTGTATGCCGAGTGTAGGGCAACACACTGCACTCTTTCTTGGGACAGCTTGATTTCCCCAGCACTCCCACAGGTCCACGAACACCGTTCTAGCAGGTACAACATTCCATACAAGTGTGGCTCATTGCCCAAGTCTGAGCTGCACGGAGAAAAACCCTCGGCTTCGTATTCCATCTGGGACACCCTGCCTGAAGTCACCCTGCCTCCAGGAGAAAATCGGCTTGCGTTCCGACTGCAACTAAAGCCCAGTTGCTCGGGTAACACTGCAGGCTTTTGAAGAGCCACGGGCCCGGAGGCTTAGCTGGGGCGTTCCTTGGCTGAGGCAGTTTGCTATTTGCAGACAACCCTGCTTCGAGGAGTTGATTTAGGGAAGGAACCACTGGATAACCTGTGTCTCTTTGGACTTGTTAGAAAGCACAGGGATGTATGCTGTGTGTGCCCGTGGGAATGGGGGCCTGATGGAACTAGCCTTGCTTTCCCATTTTGAAAGCTCCTTTCATGGTGCCTTGAAGCTACTTGAAATTGACTGCTGTTGACAGCCTACGAGCCACTGTAGGCATGGCTCTGGGAAGAAAACGAGTTTCCTCTAGCTAAGCCGGGTGCTCCCATGGCCGGGGTGGAGCTCATCCTGCCACGCTCTAGAGCTAAGGGAAACTCCACGTGAGTACTGGCCTCGACGTAAGTCCCTGAGTAGCCGCGCAGAAAGGGAGGCATGCAGCTGTTTCCATGAGGTCTTAGTCGCTGTTCTGCTTGATTTTATTTTATTTGTTTTTAAGATTTATTTTTTGATCTTTTGATTGCTATGTTGTGTCTTCGTTTCTGTGCTAGGGCTCTCTCCAGTTGCGGCAAATGGGGGCCACTCTTCATTGCGGTGCGTGGGTCTCTGACTGTCGCGGCCTCTCTTGTTGCGGAGCACAGGCTCCAGACGCGCAGGGTCAGTAGTTGTGGCTCACGGGCCCAGTTGCTCCGCGGCATGTGTGATCCTCTCAGACCAGGGCTCGAACCCGTGTCCCCTGCATTGGCAGGCAGATTCTCAACCACTGCGCCACCAGGGAAGCCCCTGTTCTGCTTTATTTTAAAGGAAGTACCCTTTTCAGGACTCGTAGGTCCCTCGGGTGTGCATCATTTTCCCTCCAAGATCCCTGAGTACCTCCAGACCCCTGTGGGCCTGCTGAGCAACATCGAGGCCCAAAGGTCGCTCCCTCGGAGGCCCTTTGTGTATGCCGAGTGATGGGCAACACACTGCACGTTCCTTAAGGAGAGCTACATTTCCAGAGCACTGCAACAGCCTCAGGACCATATTTCTAGCCAGTGCGACGTGCCATGGAAGTGTTCGTCACGGCCCCCGTCTGAGCTGCCATGAGAAAACACCCCTGCTTAGAATTCTTCGAGGACCTCGTACCTGAAGTCACTCTGCTCGAGGAGAAAGTCAGCATCCTACCATGCTGTGTCGCAAACGGGACACTCAGCGTGAGCACTTGCCTCGAGGTAAGGCCCTGAATTGCCGTGCAGAAGCGGAGGCGTGCAGCAGTTTCCAGGAGGCCGTAGCCGCTGCTCTGCATTAGTTTATTTATTTATTTATTTATCTATCTATCTGTCTATCTATTTATTTATTTATTTAATTTATCATTTTTTTTGACTGTGTTGGGTGCTCGTTGCTGTATGTGAGCTTTCTCTAGTAGCAGTGAGCGGGGGCTACTCTTCGTTGCGGGGCGCAGGCTTCTCATTGCGGTGACTCCTCTTGTTGTGGAGCACAGGCTCTAGGCACGTGGACTTCAGTAGTTCTGGCATGCGGGCTCAGTCGTTGTGGCTCCCTGGCTCTAGAGCGCAGGCTCAGTCGCTGTGGTGCACGGGCTTGGGTGCTCCGCAGCATGTGAGATCTTGGTGGACCAGGGCTCGAAACCATGTCCCTTGCATCGGCAGGTGGATTCCCAACCATTGCACCACAAGGGAAGCCCCTGCTCTGCATTGTTTTAATGTCAGTACGCTTTGCAGGACATCTAGGAGCCTCGCGTGGGCACCCTATTCCCTGCAAGAACACTGAGTAGCCCCAGGCCCCCATGGGCCCGCTAAGCCACATCCAGACCCATAGCCCTTCGGAGCCACTCTGTGTATGCTGAGTGTAGGGCAACACACTGCACTCTTTCTTGGGACAGCTTGATTTCCCCAGCACTCCCACAGGTCCACGAACACCGTTCTAGCAGGTCCAACATGCCGTGCAAGTCTGGCTCATTGCCCAAGTCTGAGCTGCACTGAGAAAAACCCTCGGCTTCGTATTCCATCTGGGACTCCCTGCCTGAAGTCACCCTGCCTCCAAGAGAAATTGGGCTTGCATTCCGACTGCAACTAAATCCCAGTTCCTCGGGTAACACTGCAGGCTTTTGAAGAGCCACGGGCCCGGAGGCCTAGCTGGGGCGTTCCTTGGTTGAGGCAGTTCGTTATTTGCAGAACACCCTGCTTCGAGGAGTTGATTTAGGGAAGGAACCACTGGATAACCTGTGTCTCTTTGGACTTGTTAGAAAGCACAGGGATGTATGCTGCGTGTGCCCGTGGGAATGGGGGCCTGATGGAGCTAGCCTTGCTTTCCCATTTTAAAAGCTCCATTCATACTGCCTTGAAGCTACTTGAAATTGACTGCTGTTGACAGGCCACTAGCCACTGTAGGCATGGCTCTGGGAAGAAAATGAGTTTTCTCTAGCTAAGCCGGGTGCTTCCATGGCTGGGGTGGACCTCATCCTGCCATGCTCTAGAGCTAAAGGGAAACTCCACGTGAGTACTGGCCTCGAGGTAAGGCCCTGAGTAACCGTGCAGGAAGGGAGGCATTCAGCTGTTTCCATGAGGTCATTTTCGCTGTTCTGCTTTATTTTATTTTATTTTTTTTTAAGATTTATTTTTTGATTGATTGATTGCTATGTTGGGTCTTCGTTTCTGTGCTAGGGCTCTCTCCAGTTGCAGCAAGTGGGGGCCACTCTTCATCGCGGTGTGCGGGCCTCTCACTATCGCGGCCTCTCTTGTTGCGGAGCACAGGCTCCAGACGCGCAGGGTCAGTAGTTGTGGCTCACGGGCCCAGTTGCTCCGCGGCATGTGTGATCCTCTCTGACCAGGGCTCGAACCCTTGTCCCCTGCATTGGCAGGCAGATTCTCAACCACTGCGCCACCACGGAAGCGCCTGTTCTGCTTTATTTTAAAGGAAATACCCTTTTCAGGTCTCGTAGGCCCCTCGTGTGTGCATCATTTTCCCTCCAAGATCCCTGAGTACCTCCAGACCCCTGTGGGCCTGCTGAGCAACATGGAGGCCCAAAGGTCGCTCCCTCGGTGGCCCTCTGTGTATGCGGAGTGATGGGCAACACACTGCACGTTCCTTACGGAGAGCTACATTTCCAGAACACTGGAACAACCTCAGGACCACATTTCTAGCCAGTGCGATGTGCCATGCAAGTGTTCGTCACGGCCCCCGTCTGAGCTGCCATGAGAAAACACTCTGCTTAGAATTCTTCGAGGACCTCATACCTGAAGTCACTCTGCTCGAGGAGAAAGTCAGCATCCTACCATGCTGTGGCGCTAATGGGACACTCAGCGTGAGCAGTTGCCTCGAGGTAAGGCCCTGAATTGCCGTGCAGAAGCGGAGGGGTTCAGCAGTTTTTAGGAGGCCGTAGCCGCTGCTCTGCATTAGTTTATTTATTTATTTGTTTCTTTATCTATCTATCTATCTATTTATTTATTTAATTAATTTATCATTTGTTTTCACTGTGTTGGGTCTTCGTTGCTGCATGTGAGCTTTCTCTAGTTGCAGCGAGCGGAGGCTGTTCTTCGTTGCGGTGCGCGGGCTTCTCATTGAGGTGGCTCCTCTAGTTGTGGAGCACAGGCTCTAAGCACATGGACTTCAGTAGTTGTGGCCTGCGGGCTCAGTCGTTGTGGCTCCCGGGCTCTAGAGCGCAGGCTCAGTCGTTGTGGTGCACGGGCTTAGGTGCTCCGCAGCATGTGAGATCTTGGTGGACCTTGGCTCGAACCCATGTCCCCTACATCGGCAGGTGGATTCCCAACCACTGCACCACAAGGGAAGCCCCTGGTCTGCATTATTTTAATTTCAGTACGCTTTGCAGGACATCTAGGAGCCTCGCGTGGGCACCCTATTCCCTGCAAGAACGCTGAGTACCCCCAGGCCCCCATGGGCCCGCTAAGCAACATCCAGGCCCGTAGCTCTTTGGAACCACTCTGTGTATGCCGAGTGTAGGGCAACACACTGCACTCTTTCTTGGGACAGCTTGATTTCCCCAGCACTCCCACAGGTCCACGAACACCGTTCTAGCAGGTACAACATTCCATACAAGTGTGGCTCATTGCCCAAGTCTGAGCTGCACGGAGAAAAACCCTCAGCTTCGTATTCCATCTGGGACACCCTGCCTGAAGTCACCCTGCCTCCAGGAGAAAATCGGCTTGCGTTCCGACTGCAACTAAAGCCCAGTTGCTCGGGTAACACTGCAGGCTTTTGAAGAGCCACGGGCCCGGAGGCTTAGCTGGGGCGTTCCTTGGCTGAGGCAGTTTGCTATTTGCAGACAACCCTGCTTCGAGGAGTTGATTTAGGGAAGGAACCACTGGATAACCTGTGTCTCTTTGGACTTGTTAGAAAGCACAGGGATGTATGCTGTGTGTGCCCGTGGGAATGGGGGCCTGATGGAACTAGCCTTGCTTTCCCATTTTGAAAGCTCCTTTCATGGTGCCTTGAAGCTACTTGAAATTGACTGCTGTTGACAGCCTACGAGCCACTGTAGGCATGGCTCTGGGAAGAAAACGAGTTTCCTCTAGCTAAGCCGGGTGCTCCCATGGCCGGGGTGGAGCTCATCCTGCCACGCTCTAGAGCTAAGGGAAACTCCACGTGAGTACTGGCCTCGACGTAAGTCCCTGAGTAGCCGCGCAGAAAGGGAGGCATGCAGCTGTTTCCATGAGGTCTTAGTCGCTGTTCTGCTTGATTTTACTTTATTTTTTTTTAAGATTTATTTTTTGATCTTTTGATTGCTATGTTGTGTCTTCGTTTCTGTGCTAGGGCTCTCTCCAGTTGCGGCAAATGGGGGCCACTCTTCATTGCGGTGCGTGGGTCTCTGACTGTCGCGGCCTCTCTTGTTGCGGAGCACAGGCTCCAGACGCGCAGGGTCAGTAGTTGTGGCTCACGGGCCCAGTTGCTCCGCGGCATGTGTGATCCTCTCAGACCAGGGCTCGAACCCGTGTCCCCTGCATTGGCAGGCAGATTCTCAACCACTGCGCCACCAGGGAAGCCCCTGTTCTGCTTTATTTTAAAGGAAGTACCCTTTTCAGGACTCGTAGGTCCCTCGGGTGTGCATCATTTTCCCTCCAAGATCCCTGAGTACCTCCAGACCCCTGTGGGCCTGCTGAGCAACATCGAGGCCCAAAGGTCGCTCCCTCGGAGGCCCTTTGTGTATGCCGAGTGATGGGCAACACACTGCACGTTCCTTAAGGAGAGCTACATTTCCAGAGCACTGCAACAGCCTCAGGACCATATTTCTAGCCAGTGCGACGTGCCATGGAAGTGTTCGTCACGGCCCCCGTCTGAGCTGCCATGAGAAAACACCCCTGCTTAGAATTCTTCGAGGACCTCGTACCTGAAGTCACTCTGCTCGAGGAGAAAGTCAGCATCCTACCATGCTGTGTCGCAAACGGGACACTCAGCGTGAGCACTTGCCTCGAGGTAAGGCCCTGAATTGCCGTGCAGAAGCGGAGGCGTGCAGCAGTTTCCAGGAGGCCGTAGCCGCTGCTCTGCATTAGTTTATTTATTTATTTATTTATCTATCTATCTGTCTATCTATTTATTTATTTATTTAATTTATCATTTTTTTTGACTGTGTTGGGTGCTCGTTGCTGTATGTGAGCTTTCTCTAGTAGCAGTGAGCGGGGGCTACTCTTCGTTGCGGGGCGCAGGCTTCTCATTGCGGTGACTCCTCTTGTTGTGGAGCACAGGCTCTAGGCACGTGGACTTCAGTAGTTCTGGCATGCGGGCTCAGTCGTTGTGGCTCCCTGGCTCTAGAGCGCAGGCTCAGTCGCTGTGGTGCACGGGCTTAGGTGCTCCGCAGCATGTGAGATCTTGGTGGACCAGGGCTCGAAACCATGTCCCTTGCATCGGCAGGTGGATTCCCAACCATTGCACCACAAGGGAAGCCCCTGCTCTGCATTGTTTTAATGTCAGTACGCTTTGCAGGACATCTAGGAGCCTCGCGTGGGCACCCTATTCCCTGCAAGAACACTGAGTAGCCCCAGGCCCCCATGGGCCCGCTAAGCCACATCCAGACCCATAGCCCTTCGGAGCCACTCTGTGTATGCTGAGTGTAGGGCAACACACTGCACTCTTTCTTGGGACAGCTTGATTTCCCCAGCACTCCCACAGGTCCACGAACACCGTTCTAGCAGGTCCAACATGCCGTGCAAGTCTGGCTCATTGCCCAAGTCTGAGCTGCACTGAGAAAAACCCTCGGCTTCGTATTCCATCTGGGACTCCCTGCCTGAAGTCACCCTGCCTCCAAGAGAAATTGGGCTTGCATTCCGACTGCAACTAAATCCCAGTTCCTCGGGTAACACTGCAGGCTTTTGAAGAGCCACGGGCCCGGAGGCCTAGCTGGGGCGTTCCTTGGTTGAGGCAGTTCGTTATTTGCAGAACACCCTGCTTCGAGGAGTTGATTTAGGGAAGGAACCACTGGATAACCTGTGTCTCTTTGGACTTGTTAGAAAGCACAGGGATGTATGCTGCGTGTGCCCGTGGGAATGGGGGCCTGATGGAGCTAGCCTTGCTTTCCCATTTTAAAAGCTCCATTCATACTGCCTTGAAGCTACTTGAAATTGACTGCTGTTGACAGGCCACTAGCCACTGTAGGCATGGCTCTGGGAAGAAAATGAGTTTTCTCTAGCTAAGCCGGGTGCTTCCATGGCTGGGGTGGACCTCATCCTGCCATGCTCTAGAGCTAAAGGGAAACTCCACGTGAGTACTGGCCTCGAGGTAAGGCCCTGAGTAACCGTGCAGGAAGGGAGGCATTCAGCTGTTTCCATGAGGTCATTTTCGCTGTTCTGCTTTATTTTATTTTATTTTTTTTTAAGATTTATTTTTTGATTGATTGATTGCTATGTTGGGTCTTCGTTTCTGTGCTAGGGCTCTCTCCAGTTGCAGCAAGTGGGGGCCACTCTTCATCGCGGTGTGCGGGCCTCTCACTATCGCGGCCTCTCTTGTTGCGGAGCACAGGCTCCAGACGCGCAGGGTCAGTAGTTGTGGCTCACGGGCCCAGTTGCTCCGCGGCATGTGTGATCCTCTCTGACCAGGGCTCGAACCCTTGTCCCCTGCATTGGCAGGCAGATTCTCAACCACTGCGCCACCACGGAAGCGCCTGTTCTGCTTTATTTTAAAGGAAATACCCTTTTCAGGTCTCGTAGGCCCCTCGTGTGTGCATCATTTTCCCTCCAAGATCCCTGAGTACCTCCAGACCCCTGTGGGCCTGCTGAGCAACATGGAGGCCCAAAGGTCGCTCCCTCGGTGGCCCTCTGTGTATGCGGAGTGATGGGCAACACACTGCACGTTCCTTACGGAGAGCTACATTTCCAGAACACTGGAACAACCTCAGGACCACATTTCTAGCCAGTGCGATGTGCCATGCAAGTGTTCGTCACGGCCCCCGTCTGAGCTGCCATGAGAAAACACTCTGCTTAGAATTCTTCGAGGACCTCATACCTGAAGTCACTCTGCTCGAGGAGAAAGTCAGCATCCTACCATGCTGTGGCGCTAATGGGACACTCAGCGTGAGCACTTGCCTCGAGGTAAGGCCCTGAATTGCCGTGCAGAAGCGGAGGGGTTCAGCAGTTTTTAGGAGGCCGTAGCCGCTGCTCTGCATTAGTTTATTTATTTATTTGTTTCTTTATCTATCTATCTATCTATTTATTTATTTATTTAATTTATCATTTGTTTTCACTGTGTTGGGTCTTCGTTGCTGCATGTGAGCTTTCTCTAGTTGCAGCGAGCGGAGGCTGTTCTTCGTTGCGGTGCGCGGGCTTCTCATTGAGGTGGCTCCTCTAGTTGTGGAGCACAGGCTCTAAGCACATGGACTTCAGTAGTTGTGGCCTGCGGGCTCAGTCGTTGTGGCTCCCGGGCTCTAGAGCGCAGGCTCAGTCGTTGTGGTGCACGGGCTTAGGTGCTCCGCAGCATGTGAGATCTTGGTGGACCTTGGCTCGAACCCATGTCCCCTACATCGGCAGGTGGATTCCCAACCACTGCACCACAAGGGAAGCCCCTGGTCTGCATTATTTTAATTTCAGTACGCTTTGCAGGACATCTAGGAGCCTCGCGTGGGCACCCTATTCCCTGCAAGAACGCTGAGTACCCCCAGGCCCCCATGGGCCCGCTAAGCAACATCCAGGCCCGTAGCTCTTTGGAACCACTCTGTGTATGCCGAGTGTAGGGCAACACACTGCACTCTTTCTTGGGACAGCTTGATTTCCCCAGCACTCCCACAGGTCCACGAACACCGTTCTAGCAGGTACAACATTCCATACAAGTGTGGCTCATTGCCCAAGTCTGAGCTGCACTGAGAAAAACCCTCGGCTTCGTATTCCATCTGGGACACCCTGCCTGAAGTCACCCTGCCTCCAGGAGAAAATCGGCTTGCGTTCCGACTGCAACTAAAGCCCAGTTGCTCGGGTAACACTGCAGGCTTTTGAAGAGCCACGGGCCCGGAGGCTTAGCTGGGGCGTTCCTTGGCTGAGGCAGTTTGCTATTTGCAGACAACCCTGCTTCGAGGAGTTGATTTAGGGAAGGAACCACTGGATAACCTGTGTCTCTTTGGACTTGTTAGAAAGCACAGGGATGTATGCTGTGTGTGCCCGTGGGAATGGGGGCCTGATGGAACTAGCCTTGCTTTCCCATTTTGAAAGCTCCTTTCATGGTGCCTTGAAGCTACTTGAAATTGACTGCTGTTGACAGCCTACGAGCCACTGTAGGCATGGCTCTGGGAAGAAAACGAGTTTCCTCTAGCTAAGCCGGGTGCTCCCATGGCCGGGGTGGAGCTCATCCTGCCACGCTCTAGAGCTAAGGGAAACTCCACGTGAGTACTGGCCTCGACGTAAGTCCCTGAGTAGCCGCGCAGAAAGGGAGGCATGCAGCTGTTTCCATGAGGTCTTAGTCGCTGTTCTGCTTGATTTTACTTTATTTGTTTTTAAGATTTATTTTTTGATCTTTTGATTGCTATGTTGTGTCTTCGTTTCTGTGCTAGGGCTCTCTCCAGTTGCGGCAAATGGGGGCCACTCTTCATTGCGGTGCGTGGGTCTCTGACTGTCGCGGCCTCTCTTGTTGCGGAGCACAGGCTCCAGACGCGCAGGGTCAGTAGTTGTGGCTCACGGGCCCAGTTGCTCCGCGGCATGTGTGATCCTCTCAGACCAGGGCTCGAACCCGTGTCCCCTGCATTGGCAGGCAGATTCTCAACCACTGCGCCACCAGGGAAGCCCCTGTTCTGCTTTATTTTAAAGGAAGTACCCTTTTCAGGACTCGTAGGTCCCTCGGGTGTGCATCATTTTCCCTCCAAGATCCCTGAGTACCTCCAGACCCCTGTGGGCCTGCTGAGCAACATCGAGGCCCAAAGGTCGCTCCCTCGGAGGCCCTTTGTGTATGCCGAGTGATGGGCAACACACTGCACGTTCCTTAAGGAGAGCTACATTTCCAGAGCACTGCAACAGCCTCAGGACCATATTTCTAGCCAGTGCGACGTGCCATGGAAGTGTTCGTCACGGCCCCCGTCTGAGCTGCCATGAGAAAACACCCCTGCTTAGAATTCTTCGAGGACCTCGTACCTGAAGTCACTCTGCTCGAGGAGAAAGTCAGCATCCTACCATGCTGTGTCGCAAACGGGACACTCAGCGTGAGCACTTGCCTCGAGGTAAGGCCCTGAATTGCCGTGCAGAAGCGGAGGCGTGCAGCAGTTTCCAGGAGGCCGTAGCCGCTGCTCTGCATTAGTTTATTTATTTATTTATTTATCTATCTATCTGTCTATCTATTTATTTATTTATTTAATTTATCATTTTTTTGGACTGTGTTGGGTGCTCGTTGCTGTATGTGAGCTTTCTCTAGTAGCAGTGAGCGGGGGCTACTCTTCGTTGCGGGGCGCAGGCTTCTCATTGCGGTGACTCCTCTTGTTGTGGAGCACAGGCTCTAGGCACGTGGACTTCAGTAGTTCTGGCATGCGGGCTCAGTCGTTGTGGCTCCCTGGCTCTAGAGCGCAGGCTCAGTCGCTGTGGTGCACGGGCTTAGGTGCTCCGCAGCATGTGAGATCTTGGTGGACCAGGGCTCGAAACCATGTCCCTTGCATCGGCAGGTGGATTCCCAACCATTGCACCACAAGGGAAGCCCCTGCTCTGCATTGTTTTAATGTCAGTACGCTTTGCAGGACATCTAGGAGCCTCGCGTGGGCACCCTATTCCCTGCAAGAACACTGAGTAGCCCCAGGCCCCCATGGGCCCGCTAAGCCACATCCAGACCCATAGCCCTTCGGAGCCACTCTGTGTATGCTGAGTGTAGGGCAACACACTGCACTCTTTCTTGGGACAGCTTGATTTCCCCAGCACTCCCACAGGTCCACGAACACCGTTCTAGCAGGTCCAACATGCCGTGCAAGTCTGGCTCATTGCCCAAGTCTGAGCTGCACTGAGAAAAACCCTCGGCTTCGTATTCCATCTGGGACTCCCTGCCTGAAGTCACCCTGCCTCCAAGAGAAATTGGGCTTGCATTCCGACTGCAACTAAATCCCAGTTCCTCGGGTAACACTGCAGGCTTTTGAAGAGCCACGGGCCCGGAGGCCTAGCTGGGGCGTTCCTTGGTTGAGGCAGTTCGTTATTTGCAGAACACCCTGCTTCGAGGAGTTGATTTAGGGAAGGAACCACTGGATAACCTGTGTCTCTTTGGACTTGTTAGAAAGCACAGGGATGTATGCTGCGTGTGCCCGTGGGAATGGGGGCCTGATGGAGCTAGCCTTGCTTTCCCATTTTAAAAGCTCCATTCATACTGCCTTGAAGCTACTTGAAATTGACTGCTGTTGACAGGCCACTAGCCACTGTAGGCATGGCTCTGGGAAGAAAATGAGTTTTCTCTAGCTAAGCCGGGTGCTTCCATGGCTGGGGTGGACCTCATCCTGCCATGCTCTAGAGCTAAAGGGAAACTCCACGTGAGTACTGGCCTCGAGGTAAGGCCCTGAGTAACCGTGCAGGAAGGGAGGCATTCAGCTGTTTCCATGAGGTCATTTTCGCTGTTCTGCTTTATTTTATTTTATTTTTTTTTAAGATTTATTTTTTGATTGATTGATTGCTATGTTGGGTCTTCGTTTCTGTGCTAGGGCTCTCTCCAGTTGCAGCAAGTGGGGGCCACTCTTCATCGCGGTGTGCGGGCCTCTCACTATCGCGGCCTCTCTTGTTGCGGAGCACAGGCTCCAGACGCGCAGGGTCAGTAGTTGTGGCTCACGGGCCCAGTTGCTCCGCGGCATGTGTGATCCTCTCTGACCAGGGCTCGAACCCTTGTCCCCTGCATTGGCAGGCAGATTCTCAACCACTGCGCCACCACGGAAGCGCCTGTTCTGCTTTATTTTAAAGGAAATACCCTTTTCAGGTCTCGTAGGCCCCTCGTGTGTGCATCATTTTCCCTCCAAGATCCCTGAGTACCTCCAGACCCCTGTGGGCCTGCTGAGCAACATGGAGGCCCAAAGGTCGCTCCCTCGGTGGCCCTCTGTGTATGCGGAGTGATGGGCAACACACTGCACGTTCCTTACGGAGAGCTACATTTCCAGAACACTGGAACAACCTCAGGACCACATTTCTAGCCAGTGCGATGTGCCATGCAAGTGTTCGTCACGGCCCCCGTCTGAGCTGCCATGAGAAAACACTCTGCTTAGAATTCTTCGAGGACCTCATACCTGAAGTCACTCTGCTCGAGGAGAAAGTCAGCATCCTACCATGCTGTGGCGCTAATGGGACACTCAGCGTGAGCAGTTGCCTCGAGGTAAGGCCCTGAATTGCCGTGCAGAAGCGGAGGGGTTCAGCAGTTTTTAGGAGGCCGTAGCCGCTGCTCTGCATTAGTTTATTTATTTATTTGTTTCTTTATCTATCTATCTATCTATTTATTTATTTATTTAATTTATCATTTGTTTTCACTGTGTTGGGTCTTCGTTGCTGCATGTGAGCTTTCTCTAGTTGCAGCGAGCGGAGGCTGTTCTTCGTTGCGGTGCGCGGGCTTCTCATTGAGGTGGCTCCTCTAGTTGTGGAGCACAGGCTCTAAGCACATGGACTTCAGTAGTTGTGGCCTGCGGGCTCAGTCGTTGTGGCTCCCGGGCTCTAGAGCGCAGGCTCAGTCGTTGTGGTGCACGGGCTTAGGTGCTCCGCAGCATGTGAGATCTTGGTGGACCTTGGCTCGAACCCATGTCCCCTACATCGGCAGGTGGATTCCCAACCACTGCACCACAAGGGAAGCCCCTGGTCTGCATTATTTTAATTTCAGTACGCTTTGCAGGACATCTAGGAGCCTCGCGTGGGCACCCTATTCCCTGCAAGAACGCTGAGTACCCCCAGGCCCCCATGGGCCCGCTAAGCAACATCCAGGCCCGTAGCTCTTTGGAACCACTCTGTGTATGCCGAGTGTAGGGCAACACACTGCACTCTTTCTTGGGACAGCTTGATTTCCCCAGCACTCCCACAGGTCCACGAACACCGTTCTAGCAGGTACAACATTCCATACAAGTGTGGCTCATTGCCCAAGTCTGAGCTGCACGGAGAAAAACCCTCAGCTTCGTATTCCATCTGGGACACCCTGCCTGAAGTCACCCTGCCTCCAGGAGAAAATCGGCTTGCGTTCCGACTGCAACTAAAGCCCAGTTGCTCGGGTAACACTGCAGGCTTTTGAAGAGCCACGGGCCCGGAGGCTTAGCTGGGGCGTTCCTTGGCTGAGGCAGTTTGCTATTTGCAGACAACCCTGCTTCGAGGAGTTGATTTAGGGAAGGAACCACTGGATAACCTGTGTCTCTTTGGACTTGTTAGAAAGCACAGGGATGTATGCTGTGTGTGCCCGTGGGAATGGGGGCCTGATGGAACTAGCCTTGCTTTCCCATTTTGAAAGCTCCTTTCATGGTGCCTTGAAGCTACTTGAAATTGACTGCTGTTGACAGCCTACGAGCCACTGTAGGCATGGCTCTGGGAAGAAAACGAGTTTCCTCTAGCTAAGCCGGGTGCTCCCATGGCCGGGGTGGAGCTCATCCTGCCACGCTCTAGAGCTAAGGGAAACTCCACGTGAGTACTGGCCTCGACGTAAGTCCCTGAGTAGCCGCGCAGAAAGGGAGGCATGCAGCTGTTTCCATGAGGTCTTAGTCGCTGTTCTGCTTGATTTTATTTTATTTGTTTTTAAGATTTATTTTTTGATCTTTTGATTGCTATGTTGTGTCTTCGTTTCTGTGCTAGGGCTCTCTCCAGTTGCGGCAAATGGGGGCCACTCTTCATTGCGGTGCGTGGGTCTCTGACTGTCGCGGCCTCTCTTGTTGCGGAGCACAGGCTCCAGACGCGCAGGGTCAGTAGTTGTGGCTCACGGGCCCAGTTGCTCCGCGGCATGTGTGATCCTCTCAGACCAGGGCTCGAACCCGTGTCCCCTGCATTGGCAGGCAGATTCTCAACCACTGCGCCACCAGGGAAGCCCCTGTTCTGCTTTATTTTAAAGGAAGTACCCTTTTCAGGACTCGTAGGTCCCTCGGGTGTGCATCATTTTCCCTCCAAGATCCCTGAGTACCTCCAGACCCCTGTGGGCCTGCTGAGCAACATCGAGGCCCAAAGGTCGCTCCCTCGGAGGCCCTTTGTGTATGCCGAGTGATGGGCAACACACTGCACGTTCCTTAAGGAGAGCTACATTTCCAGAGCACTGCAACAGCCTCAGGACCATATTTCTAGCCAGTGCGACGTGCCATGGAAGTGTTCGTCACGGCCCCCGTCTGAGCTGCCATGAGAAAACACCCCTGCTTAGAATTCTTCGAGGACCTCGTACCTGAAGTCACTCTGCTCGAGGAGAAAGTCAGCATCCTACCATGCTGTGTCGCAAACGGGACACTCAGCGTGAGCACTTGCCTCGAGGTAAGGCCCTGAATTGCCGTGCAGAAGCGGAGGCGTGCAGCAGTTTCCAGGAGGCCGTAGCCGCTGCTCTGCATTAGTTTATTTATTTATTTATTTATCTATCTATCTGTCTATCTATTTATTTATTTATTTAATTTATCATTTTTTTTGACTGTGTTGGGTGCTCGTTGCTGTATGTGAGCTTTCTCTAGTAGCAGTGAGCGGGGGCTACTCTTCGTTGCGGGGCGCAGGCTTCTCATTGCGGTGACTCCTCTTGTTGTGGAGCACAGGCTCTAGGCACGTGGACTTCAGTAGTTCTGGCATGCGGGCTCAGTCGTTGTGGCTCCCTGGCTCTAGAGCGCAGGCTCAGTCGCTGTGGTGCACGGGCTTAGGTGCTCCGCAGCATGTGAGATCTTGGTGGACCAGGGCTCGAAACCATGTCCCTTGCATCGGCAGGTGGATTCCCAACCATTGCACCACAAGGGAAGCCCCTGCTCTGCATTGTTTTAATGTCAGTACGCTTTGCAGGACATCTAGGAGCCTCGCGTGGGCACCCTATTCCCTGCAAGAACACTGAGTAGCCCCAGGCCCCCATGGGCCCGCTAAGCCACATCCAGACCCATAGCCCTTCGGAGCCACTCTGTGTATGCTGAGTGTAGGGCAACACACTGCACTCTTTCTTGGGACAGCTTGATTTCCCCAGCACTCCCACAGGTCCACGAACACCGTTCTAGCAGGTCCAACATGCCGTGCAAGTCTGGCTCATTGCCCAAGTCTGAGCTGCACTGAGAAAAACCCTCGGCTTCGTATTCCATCTGGGACTCCCTGCCTGAAGTCACCCTGCCTCCAAGAGAAATTGGGCTTGCATTCCGACTGCAACTAAATCCCAGTTCCTCGGGTAACACTGCAGGCTTTTGAAGAGCCACGGGCCCGGAGGCCTAGCTGGGGCGTTCCTTGGTTGAGGCAGTTCGTTATTTGCAGAACACCCTGCTTCGAGGAGTTGATTTAGGGAAGGAACCACTGGATAACCTGTGTCTCTTTGGACTTGTTAGAAAGCACAGGGATGTATGCTGCGTGTGCCCGTGGGAATGGGGGCCTGATGGAGCTAGCCTTGCTTTCCCATTTTAAAAGCTCCATTCATACTGCCTTGAAGCTACTTGAAATTGACTGCTGTTGACAGGCCACTAGCCACTGTAGGCATGGCTCTGGGAAGAAAATGAGTTTTCTCTAGCTAAGCCGGGTGCTTCCATGGCTGGGGTGGACCTCATCCTGCCATGCTCTAGAGCTAAAGGGAAACTCCACGTGAGTACTGGCCTCGAGGTAAGGCCCTGAGTAACCGTGCAGGAAGGGAGGCATTCAGCTGTTTCCATGAGGTCATTTTCGCTGTTCTGCTTTATTTTATTTTATTTTTTTTTAAGATTTATTTTTTGATTGATTGATTGCTATGTTGGGTCTTCGTTTCTGTGCTAGGGCTCTCTCCAGTTGCAGCAAGTGGGGGCCACTCTTCATCGCGGTGTGCGGGCCTCTCACTATCGCGGCCTCTCTTGTTGCGGAGCACAGGCTCCAGACGCGCAGGGTCAGTAGTTGTGGCTCACGGGCCCAGTTGCTCCGCGGCATGTGTGATCCTCTCTGACCAGGGCTCGAACCCTTGTCCCCTGCATTGGCAGGCAGATTCTCAACCACTGCGCCACCACGGAAGCGCCTGTTCTGCTTTATTTTAAAGGAAATACCCTTTTCAGGTCTCGTAGGCCCCTCGTGTGTGCATCATTTTCCCTCCAAGATCCCTGAGTACCTCCAGACCCCTGTGGGCCTGCTGAGCAACATGGAGGCCCAAAGGTCGCTCCCTCGGTGGCCCTCTGTGTATGCGGAGTGATGGGCAACACACTGCACGTTCCTTACGGAGAGCTACATTTCCAGAACACTGGAACAACCTCAGGACCACATTTCTAGCCAGTGCGATGTGCCATGCAAGTGTTCGTCACGGCCCCCGTCTGAGCTGCCATGAGAAAACACTCTGCTTAGAATTCTTCGAGGACCTCATACCTGAAGTCACTCTGCTCGAGGAGAAAGTCAGCATCCTACCATGCTGTGGCGCTAATGGGACACTCAGCGTGAGCAGTTGCCTCGAGGTAAGGCCCTGAATTGCCGTGCAGAAGCGGAGGGGTTCAGCAGTTTTTAGGAGGCCGTAGCCGCTGCTCTGCATTAGTTTATTTATTTATTTGTTTCTTTATCTATCTATCTATCTATTTATTTATTTATTTAATTTATCATTTGTTTTCACTGTGTTGGGTCTTCGTTGCTGCATGTGAGCTTTCTCTAGTTGCAGCGAGCGGAGGCTGTTCTTCGTTGCGGTGCGCAGGCTTCTCATTGAGGTGGCTCCTCTAGTTGTGGAGCACAGGCTCTAAGCACATGGACTTCAGTAGTTGTGGCCTGCGGGCTCAGTCGTTGTGGCTCCCGGGCTCTAGAGCGCAGGCTCAGTCGTTGTGGTGCACGGGCTTAGGTGCTCCGCAGCATGTGAGATCTTGGTGGACCTTGGCTCGAACCCATGTCCCCTACATCGGCAGGTGGATTCCCAACCACTGCACCACAAGGGAAGCCCCTGGTCTGCATTATTTTAATTTCAGTACGCTTTGCAGGACATCTAGGAGCCTCGCGTGGGCACCCTATTCCCTGCAAGAACGCTGAGTACCCCCAGGCCCCCATGGGCCCGCTAAGCAACATCCAGGCCCGTAGCTCTTTGGAACCACTCTGTGTATGCCGAGTGTAGGGCAACACACTGCACTCTTTCTTGGGACAGCTTGATTTCCCCAGCACTCCCACAGGTCCACGAACACCGTTCTAGCAGGTACAACATTCCATACAAGTGTGGCTCATTGCCCAAGTCTGAGCTGCACGGAGAAAAACCCTCGGCTTCGTATTCCATCTGGGACACCCTGCCTGAAGTCACCCTGCCTCCAGGAGAAAATCGGCTTGCGTTCCGACTGCAACTAAAGCCCAGTTGCTCGGGTAACACTGCAGGCTTTTGAAGAGCCACGGGCCCGGAGGCTTAGCTGGGGCGTTCCTTGGCTGAGGCAGTTTGCTATTTGCAGACAACCCTGCTTCGAGGAGTTGATTTAGGGAAGGAACCACTGGATAACCTGTGTCTCTTTGGACTTGTTAGAAAGCACAGGGATGTATGCTGTGTGTGCCCGTGGGAATGGGGGCCTGATGGAACTAGCCTTGCTTTCCCATTTTGAAAGCTCCTTTCATGGTGCCTTGAAGCTACTTGAAATTGACTGCTGTTGACAGCCTACGAGCCACTGTAGGCATGGCTCTGGGAAGAAAACGAGTTTCCTCTAGCTAAGCCGGGTGCTCCCATGGCCGGGGTGGAGCTCATCCTGCCACGCTCTAGAGCTAAGGGAAACTCCACGTGAGTACTGGCCTCGACGTAAGTCCCTGAGTAGCCGCGCAGAAAGGGAGGCATGCAGCTGTTTCCATGAGGTCTTAGTCGCTGTTCTGCTTGATTTTATTTTATTTGTTTTTAAGATTTATTTTTTGATCTTTTGATTGCTATGTTGTGTCTTCGTTTCTGTGCTAGGGCTCTCTCCAGTTGCGGCAAATGGGGGCCACTCTTCATTGCGGTGCGTGGGTCTCTGACTGTCGCGGCCTCTCTTGTTGCGGAGCACAGGCTCCAGACGCGCAGGGTCAGTAGTTGTGGCTCACGGGCCCAGTTGCTCCGCGGCATGTGTGATCCTCTCAGACCAGGGCTCGAACCCGTGTCCCCTGCATTGGCAGGCAGATTCTCAACCACTGCGCCACCAGGGAAGCCCCTGTTCTGCTTTATTTTAAAGGAAGTACCCTTTTCAGGACTCGTAGGTCCCTCGGGTGTGCATCATTTTCCCTCCAAGATCCCTGAGTACCTCCAGACCCCTGTGGGCCTGCTGAGCAACATCGAGGCCCAAAGGTCGCTCCCTCGGAGGCCCTTTGTGTATGCCGAGTGATGGGCAACACACTGCACGTTCCTTAAGGAGAGCTACATTTCCAGAGCACTGCAACAGCCTCAGGACCATATTTCTAGCCAGTGCGACGTGCCATGGAAGTGTTCGTCACGGCCCCCGTCTGAGCTGCCATGAGAAAACACCCCTGCTTAGAATTCTTCGAGGACCTCGTACCTGAAGTCACTCTGCTCGAGGAGAAAGTCAGCATCCTACCATGCTGTGTCGCAAACGGGACACTCAGCGTGAGCACTTGCCTCGAGGTAAGGCCCTGAATTGCCGTGCAGAAGCGGAGGCGTGCAGCAGTTTCCAGGAGGCCGTAGCCGCTGCTCTGCATTAGTTTATTTATTTATTTATTTATCTATCTATCTGTCTATCTATTTATTTATTTATTTAATTTATCATTTTTTTTGACTGTGTTGGGTGCTCGTTGCTGTATGTGAGCTTTCTCTAGTAGCAGTGAGCGGGGGCTACTCTTCGTTGCGGGGCGCAGGCTTCTCATTGCGGTGACTCCTCTTGTTGTGGAGCACAGGCTCTAGGCACGTGGACTTCAGTAGTTCTGGCATGCGGGCTCAGTCGTTGTGGCTCCCTGGCTCTAGAGCGCAGGCTCAGTCGCTGTGGTGCACGGGCTTAGGTGCTCCGCAGCATGTGAGATCTTGGTGGACCAGGGCTCGAAACCATGTCCCTTGCATCGGCAGGTGGATTCCCAACCATTGCACCACAAGGGAAGCCCCTGCTCTGCATTGTTTTAATGTCAGTACGCTTTGCAGGACATCTAGGAGCCTCGCGTGGGCACCCTATTCCCTGCAAGAACACTGAGTAGCCCCAGGCCCCCATGGGCCCGCTAAGCCACATCCAGACCCATAGCCCTTCGGAGCCACTCTGTGTATGCTGAGTGTAGGGCAACACACTGCACTCTTTCTTGGGACAGCTTGATTTCCCCAGCACTCCCACAGGTCCACGAACACCGTTCTAGCAGGTCCAACATGCCGTGCAAGTCTGGCTCATTGCCCAAGTCTGAGCTGCACTGAGAAAAACCCCCAGGTTCGCATTCCATCTAGGACCTCCTGCCTGAAGTCACCGTTCCTCCAGGAGAAAGTCGACTTGCGTCCCAACTGCAACTTAAGCCCATTTCCTCGTGTAACACTGCAGGCTTTTGAAGAGCCACGGACCAGGAGGCCTAGCTGGGGCGTTCCTTGGTTGAGGCAGTTTGCTAGATGCAGAACACCCTTCTTCGAGGAGTTGATTCAGGGAAGCAACTACTGGGTAAACTGTGTCTCTTTGGACTAGTTAGAAAGCACAGGGATGTATGCTGCGTGTGCCCGTGGGAATGGGGGCCTGATGGAACTAGCCTTGCTTTCCCATTTTGAAAGCTCCTTTCATGCTGCCTTGAAGCTACTTGAAATTGACTGCTGTTGACAGCCCACGAGCCACTGTAGGCATGGCTCTGGGAAGAAAATGAGTTTCCTCCAGCTAAGCTGGGTGCTCCCATGGCCGGGGTGGACCTCATCCTGCCACGCTCTAGAGCTAAGGGAAACTCCACGTGAGTACTGGCCTCGAGGTAAGTCCCTGAGTAGCCGCGCAGAAAGGCAGGCATGCAGCTGTTTCCATGAGGTCTTAGTCGCTGTTCTGCTTGATTTTATTTTATTTTTTTTTAAGATTTATTTTTTGATCTTTTGATTGCTATGTTGTGTCTTCGTTTTTGTGCTAGGGCTCTCTCCAGTTGCAGCAAGTGGGGGCCACTCTTCATCGCGATGCGCGGGCCTATCACTATCACAGCCACTGTTGTTGCGGAGCACAGGCTCCAGACGCACAGGCTCAGTGGTTGTGGCTCACGGGCCCAGTTGCTCCGTGGCATGTTTGATCCTCCCAGACCAGGGCTCGAACCCTTGTCCCCTGCATTGGCAGGCAGATTCTCAACCACTGCGCCACCACGGAAGCCCCTGTTCTGCTTTATTTTAAAGGAAGTACCCTTTTCAGGACTCCTAGGCCACTCGGGTGTGCATCATTTTCCCTCCAAGATCCCTGAGTACCTCCAGACCCCTGTGGGCCTGCTGAGCAACATCGAGGCCCAAAGGTCGCTACCTCGGAGGCCCTCTGTGTATGCCCAGTGATGGGCAACACACTGCACGTTCCTTAAGGAGAGCTACATTTCCAGAGCACTGCAACAGCCTCAGGACCATATTTCTAGCCAGTGCGACGTGCCATGGAAGTGTTCGTTACGGCCCCTGTCTGAGCTGCCATGAGAAAACACTCTGCTTAGAATTCTTCGAGGACCTCGTACCTGAAGTCACTCTGCTCGAGGAGAAAGTCAGCATCCTACCACGCTGTGTCTTTAACGGAACACTCAGCGAGAGCACTTGCCTCGAGGTAAGGCCCTGAATTTCCGTGCAGAAGCAGAGGCATGCAGTACTTTCCCTGAGGCCGTAGCCGCTGCTTTGCATTATTTTAACCTGAGTACGCTTTGTAGGATATCTAGGAGCCTCGCGTGGGCACCCTATTCCCTGCAAGAACACTGAGTACCCTCAGGCCCCCCTGAGCCTGCTAATCCACATCCATGCCCGTAGCCCTTCGGGGCCACTCTGTGTATGCCGAGTGTAGGGCAAAACACTGCACTCTTTCTTGGGACAGCTTGATTTCCCCAGCACTCCCACAGGTCGACGAACACAGTTCTAGCAGATCAAACATGCCGTGCAAGTGTGACTCATTGCCCTAGTCTGAGCTGCACTGAGAAAAACCCTCGGCTTCGTATTCCATCTCGGACCCCCTGCCTGAAGTCACCCTGCCTCCAGGAGAATGTCGGCTTGCGTTCCGACTGCCACTAAAGCCCGGTTCCTCGTGTAACACTGCAGGCTTTTGAAGAGCCACGGGCCCATAGGCCTAACTGGGGCGTTCCTTGGTTGAGGCAGTTCGCTAGATGCAGAACACCCTGTTTGGAGCAGTTTATTCAGGGAAGGAACCACTGGGTAACCTGTGTCTCTTTGGAATTGTTAGAAAGCACAGGGATGTATGCTGCGTGTGCCCGTGGGAATGGGGGCCTGATGGATCTAGCCTTGCTTTCCCATTTTGAAAGCTCCATTCATGCTGCCTTGAAGCTACTTGAAATTGACTGCTGTTGACAGGCCACTAGCCACTGTAGGCATGGCTCTGGGAAGAAAATGAGTTTTCTCTAGCTAAGCCGGGTGCTTCCATGGCCGGGGTGGACCTCATCCTGCCATGCTCTAGAGCTAAAGGGAAACTCCACGTGAGTATTGGCCTCGAGGTAAGGCCCTGAGTAACCGTGCAGAAAGGGAGGCATTCAGCTGTTTCCATGAGGTCTTTGTCGCTGTTCTGCTTTATTTTAAAGGAAGTACCCTTTTCAGAAATCCTAGGCCCCTCGGGTGTGCATCATTTTTCCTCCAAGGTCACTGAGTACCTCCAGACCCTTGTGGGCCTGCTGAGCAACATCGAGGCCCAAAGGTCGGTCCCTCGGAGGCCCTGTGTGTATACGGAGTGATGGGCAACACACTGCACGTTCCTTAAGGAGAGCTACATTTCCACAGCACTGGAACAGCCTCAGGACCACATTTCTAGCCAGTGCGACGTGCCATGGAAATGTTCGTCATGGCCCCCGTCTGACCTGCCATGAGAAAACCCTGTGCTTAGAATTCCTCGAGGACGTCGTACCTGAATTCACTCTGCTCGAGGAGAAAGTCAGCATCCTACCATGCTGTGTCGCAAACGGGACACTCAGCGTGAGCACTTGCCTCGAGGTAAGGCCCTGAATTGCCGTGCAGAAGCGGAGGGGTTCAGCAGTTCTTAGGAGGCCGTAGCCGCTGCCCTGAATTATTTAACGTGAGTACGCTTTGCAGGACATCTAGAAGCCTCGCTTGGGCACCCTATTCCCTGCAAGAACACTGAGTACCCCCAGGCCCCCCTGGGCCTGCTAAGCCACATCCAGGCCCGTAGCCCTTCGGAGCCACTCTGTGTATGCCGAGTGTAGGGCAACACACTGCACTCTTTCTTGGGACAGCTTGATTTCCCAGCACTCCCACAGGTCTACGAACACCGTTTTAGCAGGTCCAACGTGCCGTGCAAGTCTGACTCATTGCCCTATTTTGAGGTGCACTGAGAAAAACCCTCGGCTTTGCATTACATCTAGGACCTCCTGCCTCCAGGAGAAAGTTGGCTTGCGTTCCGACTGCAACTAAAGCCCAGTTCCTCGTGTAACACTGCAGGCTTTTGAAGAGCCACGGGCCCGGAGGCCTAGCTGGGGCGTTCCTTCGTTGAGGCAGTTCGCTAGATGCAGAACACCCTGCTTCGAGCAGTTTATTCAGGGAAGGAACCACTGGGTAAACTGTGTCTCTTTGGACTTGTTAGAAGCCATAGGGATATATGCTGCGTGTGCCCATGGAAATGGGGCCTGATGGAACTAACCTTGCTTTCCCATTTTGAAAGTTACATTCATGCTGCCTTGAAGCTACCTGAAATTGCCTGCTGTTGACAGGCCACTAGCCACTGTAGGCATGGCTCTGGGAAGAAAATTAGTTTTCTCTAGCTAAACCGGGTGCTTCCATGTCCAGGGTGGAGCTCATCCTGCCACGCTCTAGAGCTCAAGGGAAACTCAACGTGAGTCCCGGCCTCGAGGTAATGCCCTGAGTAGTCGTGCAGCTGCCTCCATGATGTCTTAGTCACTGTTCTGCTTTATTTTAGAGGAAGTACCCTTTTCAGGACTCCTAAGCCCCCTGGTTGGCACCCGTTTTCCTACAGCTCCCTGAGTACCCCCAGACCCCTCTATGTCTGCTGAGCAACAGCCAAGTCAGTTCGCCCTTCATATGCCCTCTGTGTATGCCAAGCAAAGGGCAATATGCTACACTCTTCCTTGAGAGAACTAGATTTCCTCAGCACTCCAACAGCTGTAGGAAAACGTTTCTACCCCGTCTAATATGCCATGGAATTGTGCCTCATTGCCCTATTGTGAGCTGCACTGATAAAGCACTCTGCTAAGCATTCCTTTTAGGACCTCCTGCCTGAAGTCACCCTGCCTCCAGGATAAAGTTGGCTGGCGTTCCAACCGTGAGTAAAGCACATTTCTTCGTGTTACACTGCAGGCTTTTGCAGCAAGCACAGGCCCGAAGGCCTACCTCAGGCATTCCTTAGTTGAGGCTGTTCACTACACACAGAACACCCCGTGTAGAAACGCTGAGTTAGGGAAGTGCCCAGTGTGTAGCTCGTGTCTGTTTTCACTTGTTAGAAAGCACGTGTAAGTGTGCCGCTTGTCCACCTGGAAATGGGGGCCTGACGGCAGAAGCCATCTCATCAGAGGTGTTGGGAGTGTGTAGAGGCCTTATATTCTTGTTGTGTGTCTTGCAGGCATCCCATGAAACACCAGAATCTAGGTCAACTTGGGCAAGCCACTTAACTGGGCCTCAGCTTTCTTTATTTGTAAGGTGGGCACCACAGTGCTTCCCTCCCGTATTCATGGCGATAACCTGGCAACAAACATACACCATGTGGCCCCACTTTGAAATCTTTAAAGAGGTCTGCCAATAGAAGTGTCTGTAGGTTGTACCTTCCCTGCAATGCGACACCTGGTCCAAGGTGGAGAGGTTCAGGAGTGAGCAGTTTGCCCTTCACATGAACGGACAGAGCTCAGCCAGCGGCGTCCCTTCACTGAGATCCTGGCTGCCGAGGTCCACACTGTCCATGTATCCAGGCTAGTTTCAGATGGAGACTGAGAGGGAAAATAGGCAGGTGTAAGGATGCAATCCTCAAATCTTTGGCTTCAAATAATCCATCCCAAACTGCTACCCGAGCCCCCCACTATCAAAAAGGAAACATGTTATAGACCCAGAAAAATGTGTTTCCCAAAAGGCCTAGATTTGCCCTCATAGTCATCAGTATCTAAAATAGAAGTAGCAGTACACTTAAAATCTTAAACTTCTATGTATTTAGGGACCAAAGGCATTTTCATCCGAAAGAAAAGGGATTTAATAATGAAACCACAGAGAGATAAATTGTTTTCAAGCCCCTGATAAGAGAGGGGAGAAATGTCAACCTCATGGGAGTTGCAGAATCAGCAGTTAGGATTTTTGGATGCCAACTCTGGGGGAGAAGAGACTCCAGCCTGTACCCTCCCCGCCCCCCCTCCGCGGTATGCCTGGTTAGGAGGTGAGTCCTGCAGGCGCGGTGGCCCCTGGGCTGGCCGGAGCGGCAGGATGAGTGCAGGGGTCCCTGAACAGAACAGTTTACCCTCCCTCCCCAGAGACACCTAGCAATGTCCGGAGGGTGGGCTAGTGGCAGGTGGCCAGGGACGCTGCTAAACACACTACAATGCCCAGGACAAAGCCCACCGCAGGGAGCGATTCAGCCCAGAATGTCAGCAGTGCTGAGGGTGAGAAACCTATGCATGTGGCAGTGCTGGCCTCCAGGAGGAGCTCAGGAGACAGCGCAACCCCCTTCCTGCCCACAAGGGGGCGATGGTCCTCTCCTGTAGCTTGCTCCGATTTAAGGACCTTTTGCTGTCCGCTGCTGGTGAGTGACCCGGTGCCCTGGCTGTAGGAGTCGGGGCCTGAGGGCCTCGTTAGCTTCCCAAATTCTGTGCACTCAGAGTGTGCTTTACCCCCGCGCTCCCCGCTGTTGTAGAGCAGGGTCTGCAAAGCCAGGAGGGGGGATTGCTGGATTTGGCGCTAGCAGGCGTGGTCTTGGCGTCACTGGTAATGCGCAGGATGGTATCTGGGGTAGAAAGAGACGAATCAGGCCGATTAGCAGCGAGGTGGCGGCTGCGGTGCGGAGCGCCCCTGAGTCGCGAGGCTCTGGGACCCGCTGGTCAGCAGCAGAGGCGTGACGACGACGCAGCCTTACACCGTGTCCCGCGGCCTGGGCCTTTCGGAGCTGCCCTCTTCAGAGGGCTCTCCCAGGCGCAGACCACCCCATCCCCAAGCCCCAGCCCGCTGGCCACTCCGCACTGGACATCGAGGGGTAGTGCGGGGCGTGGTGTCCACGCCAGACTGACGTCCAGGTCAGAGGGGCTCAGCCTGAGGCTGAAAGGAGATGGATGGATCAGTAGGTTAGTGGCGGTATCTCTTGGGAGGGAAGCACAGGGAATTTTTACTTCTCAGTTAGCTTCTGCATTTTAAAAACTTCTGCCATGAGTATGCATTTCTGTAACCAAAACCTTATTAGAGTGGAAGCTTAGCGAGGCAGCTTTGCAAAAGGACCCTGCCTGACTCTTGACCCGCCTGTGTGCCTAAATGCGCATGCAGCTGGGGCTTGGTCAGCAGTGGTGACCTCCTGAAGCTATTTACAACCTGTAAGCGGTGTGTGCTCCTCCATGGGATACCTCAGTTCTCTGACTCTCAGGTTCTTCTTCTGTGGAGAAAAAGGGCAGATATGTTCTACAAATGTCCACTGTTCCCCATGGAGAAGGTACCTCTGGGCATGAACATGTGCTGGAGTGGCATGATGCTGGGGTCTGCCCCTCGCAGCTCAATCTCAAAGACTCCAAGCAGAGCTGCCTATTTTATATTTTTCTTCCCTTCTGAAGACATTGGCTGGCACTTGGCCTTGGTCCAGGGTGTACACCTTCTTCAACCTGTTGACTGCAGAGTCCTCACGTTGCTTTGGGCTTGGTCCAAGTCTGTGCTTGAGTGGAGGACGGGGCTTTGAGAGGGTCCACACACCCCTCCTTCCCAGCCACGCACCTTCTTTTCCTTGCCAAGCTCTCCCTTCTCCTACTGTGCCAACGAAGCAGCTGCTTCAACCTCTTCTGTAACCTGGGCTCTCCCATCTGTCTTCAGTTTTTCCCGTGCTCATAGCTGGTTAGAAACCTGCTGGGGGGTGTTTTTCAGACGAACTTGAGTAACTTGCCCTCGTAGATTAGTTAAGAGCCTGTAGGTCTCGAAGGGATTTGTGGAAAAGACCCAGCAGAGTCTCTGAGAACCCGAGGCGACTGTGGCTGGAGCCAGGTGAGCCACAGGTTAGGGGTGTCTGGGCCTCATCCTGTGTGAGGGTGGATGCGCTACTGCTGTCCTCTGCCTCGGGCCCTCATCTGTGAAATGGGGGAACAGTGAGAACTGCCCTCCCGAGGTCGTCATGAGGCTTAATGTGTGAATGCACTGACCACTCAGAGCAGCCCTCACCACAGGGAGCAGTGTGTGTGTGTGTGTGTGTGTGTGTGATTGCAGCCACCGGGCTTCGCTTTTCTCCACCAGCTCCTTCTTCACGGGGAAGCAAGGAGAGGCATGGGAGGGAGGGAGGGAGAAGACTAGAAAAAGGAGGCAGAGGGAGGTCCCTGGGGGAGGGTTTCTGCCACTCATGCATGGGTGGCCTGGGGTCCAAACTTGGGGTTTTACACCAGGGCGTGTGAGCAAGGGGCTGCGGCCAGGGGCAGAGCATTTGCAGACCGCACGTAGCTCTGGACAGCGCAGGAAGACGCCAAGGCTCTGCCTCCTCCCAGCTGTCAAGGCCCGAGGCAACAGGTCACCCCTTCTGAGTCCCTGAGAAATTGGGAGGTGCTAGTGCAAGGGCACAAAGTTTCAGTTATGCCATATGAAAACAAGTTCTGGAGTTCTGCTGTATAATATGGTGCCTGTAGTTAACAATACTGTATTGTGTGCTTAAAATGTACTGAGGATGGCTCCTATCTTAAGCGTTCTTACCATACACACAAAGAATGATGATAATAGGAATAATAATAAATAAAGGAATGAATAGGTCGGGAGGACACCTTTGGAGTGACACATATGTTTACGGTGTAGATTGTGGTGATGGTTTCATGGGTGTAATCTGTCTCCATACTCACAAAGTTGCATGTATTAATCATGTACAGCTTTCTGTATGTCAATGATACCTTCATAAAGTGGTTTAAAACAATAAAATGGGGGGGAATATAGTCACTCCAAGTACTGAGCACGTTGCCTGTCACAGTAAATAAGCAAATAAATGTAATTATGGTTTAAGCTTAGCTCAGGACTGAGAGTGGGTACTTGGCAGGTGGTGTCTGTGGCCAGCTGCTCCGCCCTGGCTCAGCACTGCTTCTGTGAAGCACAAGGGCTCCCCAAACACAGAGACCAGCTCCAGGTGCACACTCGTGACAGAGAAGGTGGGCTGGTCGCAGACACTTTGTTTTGGTTACTTGCTATTCCTTCCCCCACACACCCTTTCATTGTCCTGGTCCTTAACCTTTAACTCCAGTAAGAAGCTGGGTTTGCAGATTTCTGAAGACATTTTGCAGTGTGCAGACCTGTTTCACCTTTGTTCCCCATCCTTGGGTCTGCAGATAAAGGCGGGAAGACAGTATTCCATGAAAGCAACAATCACAAACCTCAGGTATGCTCACCCTCAGGTGCCTCAGACTTCAAAGAAATGGCAAACTAGGCATCTCATTTTATACATGGCCCTCTTTAAGTACACTTGTATGTACATAAAATGAAATTGTACTGAAGTAAATCTTATTGCTGAACGTTTGCTTTCCGGAAGACATTTTGGTGTAAAAGTTCCTAAGAAAATTTGTTTTCTTAAAGGACCAAAAGCGGGGTGAATGTTTCATGGGTAAAGACCTTTTTCGTAACGAGTGAAGGTGAAATGAGAAGACTGTGCGACTCAGATTCCAGCTGCGTCCCCATCACTGCCCTTGGGAGTGTGCCGGAAGGACCCCAGAGAGCTGGCCCGCTGGGATGAGCTTGTAGCCTTGGGGCCCCAAACTGGAAGGACGGTCAGCATTCCTGGTGCTCTGGGTTCAGCAAGACCTGACTGAGGTGGGTGGGAGGTGAGTGGGAACACAGCTTTGCCCAGAGCTATCTCCTTGGCCTGTGTTAGAGGGGGAACAGAAGGTCTGAGCAGGCCTGGGTGAACCCAAGGTGCTGGCTGAATGTCTTTTTTTTTCTTTTTTTTAATAAAGGGACTCTCTTTTCTGGTTGTTGGCTGAGTATGTAATGTCCACTCTGGGTCATCTAAGGGCCGAGACCAAATACTCTGTTCCTGCTGTGACCCGTGCTTCTGCTACCACATGCTGCACAAGGTAGGTACCTCAAAGTCCTAGCTGAATAGCTAATAGAGAGACAGGTCTCACCCTTGCTTCTCCACCTGCATCTTACAGAGGTGGAAAGTAGGAACTGCAGCCCGGCAAGCCATGGACCCAGGTAATCCTAAAACTGCAAAGTCACCTGTGTTGATTCCAGCCAGCTTTTAGTAAGTAAATCCGTGACTCTTGTAAGAAGAGATTTCAGAAGATGTGTACCTTCTACAGAATTCACATTTAGTGAGGGGCGTGTGAAAAGGTATACACAATTTTAATCTTTTTATTTTACTAATAGCGTATCTTAATGATTGAAAAATAGAAATTCCTGTAAATAAAAAGAAAACCAGAAAATACTCATACTTTACACACCTAGTGTTCATGATCTAATGGGACTGCTTCGCCTTCCCCTCTCTCGTCTATCTGAGCCTCCACGATGGACGGGACTCACCTGGTACAAGTGACGCGGGATCGAGCTGGACTGTTGGTTTTCTGCTCCGCCTCTGCTTCCTGTCCGCATCCTGGACTCTAAAGAAGATGAATGAAATGTCTGCTCTGGCTGCTGGCTGTTTCATCTCCAACTTAACCTCAGTCTGTGGTTGTGGAGGGCCTCAGAAGTCAGGAAGGTCCCCCGCCGCCAACATGGGGAGGGTGGGGCCGGACCCAGGTTCCAGCCCAGCCCTGACACGCAGTGCGCTCAGTGGGACATGTTGGCATGCCTGCAAGGCTGTAGCGCTGCCAGCCCCCATATGCTGCCTTCTTGAGGGCTGGCGGTGCCCTTCAGGACTGGCTTTATCCTTCGTCCCATTTGAGTGGGCAGTAGTAGATAATAAAATCTCAGTATATCTCTTGACCCCTGACCATCCAGGCAGGCATCTGTGGTCCTCCAGCTCAGGCCTGCCTGGGACCTGTCAAGCCCCTGTGGCCAATCGCTGAGCTGACCTTGCTGCTGGGCAATTGAACAGCTACCTGGGCAGCGTAGACGGCCCCTTGGGATGTTTCAGTTCCCTACATCCATGTGATTGAGAAAAGGGCCTCCTCCCTCATAGCCTCTCAGTCTTCCGAGAGGAAATAACCCTGCAGACATTGAGTGTGGCCCTGGCCACAACCCGCATACAGCAGACCGTGGCCCTGCAATCCTTTGGCCTTCAGGTTGTTGCAAACCTTTGACATTCATACTCATTAAAAATCAAAGGTATGGGAGCAAGTGGCTTCCCAGCTGGCGTTTTCACTCTAGGCCACGTGGTCTCCAGGATCCATGTGCATCCGGGACCCAGTCCCTGCGGCCTCCGGAAAGCCAGCCAACTGTGGATTCCACGGTATAGAATCATCCTTGAGACACTGCTCCGTTGAGTAACAGCTTCCTTACCACCTACCATTTGGTTTCTGTTCTCTGTAAAGGAGAGAGCAGAGACTGGAAAATGAGCAAATGTGTTCTGTGGAGATGGGTGATTAATATAGTCAGAGGGATAAGAATCAAGATGGCAGAGTAGAAGGACGTGCTCTCACTCCCTCTTGCGAGAGCACCACAATCACAACTGGCTGCTGGACAATCTTTGACAGGAAGACCCTGGACTTCACCAAGGAGGATACCCCACGTCCAAGGACAGAGGAGAAGCCACAGTGAGATGGTAGGAGGGGCGCAATCAGAGTAAAATCTAATCCCATAACTGCTGGGTGGGTGACTCACAGACTGGCGAACACTTATACCACAGAAGTCCACCCACTGGAGTGAAGGTTCTGAGCCCCACGTCAGGCTTCCCAACCTGGGGGTCCGGCAACGGGAGGAGGAATTCCTAGAGAATCAGACTTTGAAGCCTAGTGGGAATTGATTGCAGGACTTCAACAGGACTGGGGGAAACAGAGACCCCACTCTTGGAAGGCACACACAAAGTAGTGTGCGCATCGGGACCCAGGGGAAGGAGCAGTGACCCTGGGGGAGACTGAACCAGACCTACCTGCTGGTGTTGGGGGGGCTCCTGCAGAGGCAGGGGGTGGCTCTGTTTCACTGTGGGGACAAGGATTCTGGCAGCGGAGGTTCTGGGAAGTGCTCCTTGGCGTGAGCCCTCCCAAAGTCTGCCATTAACCCCACCAAAGAGCCCAGGTAGGTTCAAGTGTTGGGTTGCCTCAGGCAAAACAACCAACAGGGAGGGAACCCAGCCCCACCCATCAACAGTCAAGTGGATTAAAGTTTTACTCAGCTCTGACCGCCACAGTAACAGTCAGCTCTACCCTGCACCAGAGCCTCCCATCAAGCCTCTTAGATAGCCTCAACCACCAGAGGGCAGACAGCAGAAGCAAGAAAAACTACAATCCTGCAGCCTGTGGACCAAAAACCACAGTTACAGAAAGATAGACAAGATGAAAAGGCAGAGGGCTATGTACCAGATGAAGGAACAAGAAAAAACCCCAGAAAAACAACTAAATGAAGTGGAGATAGGCAACCTTCCAGAAAAAGAATTCAGAATAATGATAGTGAAGATGATCCAGGACCTCGGAATAAGAATGGAGGCAAAGATTGAGAAGATGCAAGGAATGATTAACAAAGACCTAGAAGAATTAAAGAACAAACAAACAGAGATGACCAATACAATAACTGAAATGAAAACTACACTAGAAGGAATCAATAGCAGAATAACTGAGGCAGAAGAACGGATAAGTGACCTGGAAGAAAAAATGGTGGAATTCACTGCTGCGGAACAGAATAAAGAAAAAAGAATGAAAAGAAATGAAGACAGCCTAAGAGACCTCTGGGACAACATTAAACACAACAACATTCGCATTATAGGGGTCCCAGAAGGTGAAGAGAGAGAGAAAGGACCAGAGAAAATATTTGAAGAGATTATAGTCGAAAACTTGCCTAACATGGGAAAGGAAATAGCCACCCAAGTCCAGGAAGCGCAGAGAGTCCCAGGCAGGATAAACCCAAGGAGAAACACACCAAGACACATAGTAATCAAACTGGAAAAAAATTAAAGACAAAGAAAAATTATTGAAAGCAGCAAGGGAAAAATGACAAATAACATACAAGGGAATTCCCATAAGGTTAACAGCTGATTTCTCAGCAGAAACTCTGCAAGCCAGAAGGGAGTGGCATGATATACTTAAAGTGATGAAAAGGAAGAACCTACAACCAAGATTACTCTACCTGGCAAGGATCTCATTTAGATTTGATGGAGAAATCAAAAGCTTTACAGACAAGCAAAAGCTAAGAGAATTCAGCACCACCAAACCAGCTCTACAACAAATGCTAAAGGAACTTCTCTAAGTGGGAAATACAAGAGAAGAAAAGGACCTACAAAAACAAACCCAAAACAATTAAGAAATTGGTCATAGGAACATACATATTGATAATTACCTTAAACGTGAATGGATTAAATGCCCCAACCAAAAGACATAGACTGGCTGAATGGATACAAAAACAAGACCCATATATATGCTGTCTACAAGAGACCCACTTCAGACCTAGAGACACATACAGACTGAAAGTGAGGGGATGGAAAAAGATATTCCATGCAAATGGAAATGAAAAGAAAGCTGGAGTAGCTATACTCATATCAGATAAAATAGACTTTAAAATAAAGAATGTTACAAGAGACAAGGAAGGACACTACATAATGATCAAGGGATCAATGCAAGAAGAAGATATAACAATTATAAATATATATGCACCCAACATAGGAGCACCTCAATACATAAGGCAACTGCTAACAGCTATAAAAGAGGAAATCGACAGTAACACAATCATAGTGGGGGACTTTAACACCTCACTTACACCAATGGACAGATCATCCAAAATGAAAATAAATAAGGAAACAGAAGCTTTAAATGACACAATAGACCAGATAGATTTAATTGATATATATAGGACATTCCATCCAAAAACAGCAGATTACACATTCTTCTCAAGTGCGCACGGAACATTCTCCAGGATAGATCACATCTTGGGTCACAAATCAAGCCTCAGTAAATTTAAGAAAATTGAAATCATATCAAGCATCTTTTCTGACCACAACACTATGAGATTAGAAATGAATTACAGGGAAAAAAACATAAAAAAGACAAACACATGGAGGCTAAACAATACGTTACTAAATAACCAAGAGATCACTGAAGAAATCAAAGAGGAAATAAAAAAATACCTAGAGACAAATGACAATGAAAACAAGATGACCCAAAACCTATGGGATGCAGCAAAAGCAGTTCTAAGAGGGAAGTTTATAGCTATACAAGCCTACCTCAAGAAACAAGAAAAATCTCAAGTAAACAATCTAACCTTACACCTAAAGAAACTAGAGAAAGAAGAACAAACAAAACCCAAAGTTAGCAGAAGGAAAGAAATCATAAAGATCAGAGCAGAAATAAATGAAATAGAAACAAAGAAAACAATAGCAAAGATCAATAAAACTAAAAGTTGGTTCTTTGAGAAGATAAACAAAATTGATAAGCCATTAGCCAGACTCATCAAGAAAAAGAAGGAGAGGACTCAAATCAATAAAATCAGAAATGAAAAAGGAGAAGTTACAACAGACACCGCAGAAATACAAAGCATCCTAAGAGACTACTACAAGCAACTTTATGCCAATAAAATGGACAACCTGGAAGAAATGGACAAATACTTAGAAAGGTATAACCTTCCAAGACTGAACCAGGAAGAAACAGAAAATATGAACAGACCAATCACAAGTAATGAAATTGAAACTGTGATTAAAAATCTTCCAACAAACAAAAGTCCAGGACCAGATGGCTTCACAGGTGAATTCTATCAAACATTTAGAGAAGAGCTAACACCCATCCTTCTCAAACTCTTCCAAAAAATTGCAGAGGAAGGAACACTCCCAAACTCATTCTATGAGGCCACCATCACCCTGATACCAAAACCAGACAAAGACACTACAAAAAAAGAAAATTACAGACCAATATCACTGATGAATATAGATGCAAAAATCCTCAACAAAATACTAGCAAACAGAATCCAACAACACATTAAAAGGATCATACACCACGATCAAGTGGGATTTATCCCAGGGATGCAAGGATTCTTCAATATATGCAAATCAATCAATGTGATACACCATATTAACAAATTGAAGAATAAAAACCATATGATCATCTCAATGGATGCAGAAAAAGCTTCTGACAAAATTCAACACCCATTTATGATAAAAACTCTCCAGAAAGTGGGCATAGAGGGAACCTACCTCAATATAATAAAGGCCATATATGACAAACCCACAGCAAACATCATTCTCAATGGTGAAAAACTGAAAGCATTTCCTCTAAGATCAGGAACGAGACAAGGATGTCCACTCTCACCACTATTATTCAACATAGTTCTGGAAGTCCTAGCCATGGCAATCAGAGAAGAAAAAGAAATAAAAGGAATACAAATTGGAAAAGAAGAAGTAAAACTGTCACTGTTTGCGGATGACATGATACTATACATAGAGAATCCTAAAACTGCCACCAGAAAACTGCTAGAGCTAATTAATGAATATGGTAAAGTTGCAGGATACAAAATGAATGCACAGAAATCTCTTGCATTCCTATACACTAATGATGAAAAATCTGAAAGAGAAATCATGGAAACACTCCCATTTACCATTGCAACAAAAAGAATAAAATACCTAGGAATAAACCTACCTAGGGAGACAAAAGACCTGTATGCAGAAAACTATAAGACACTGATGAAAGAAATTAAAGATGATACCAACAGATGGAGAGATATACCATGTTCTTGGATTGGAAGAATCAACATTGTGAAAATGAGTATACTACCCAAAGCAATCTACAGATTCAATGCAATCCCTATCAAATTACCAATGGCATTTTTTACGGAGCTAGAACAAATCATCTTAAAATTTGTATGGAGACACAAAAGACCCCGAATAGCCAAAGCAGTCTTGAGGCAAAAAAATGGAGCTGGAGGAATCAGACTCCCTGACTTCAGACTATACTACAAAGCTACAGTAATCAAGACAATATGGTACTGGCACAAAAACAGAAACATAGATCAATGGAACAAGATAGAAAGCCCAGAGATTAACCCATGCACCTATGGTCAACTAATCTATGACAAAGGAGGCAAAGATATACAATGGAGAAAAGACAGTCTCTTCAATAAGTGGTGCGGGGAAAACTGGACAGCTACATGTAAAAGAATGAAATTAGAATACTCCCTAACACCATACACAAAAATAAACTCAAAATGGATTAGAGACCTAAATATAAGACTGGACACTATAAAACTCTTAGAGGAAAACATAGGAAGAACACTCTTTGACATAAATCACAGCAAGATCTTTTTTGATCCACCTCCTAGAGTAATGGAAATAAAAACAAAATAAACAAATGGGACCTAATGAAACTTCAAAGCTTTTGCACAGCAAAGGAAACCATAAACAAGACGAAAAGACAACCCTCAGAATGGGAGAAAATATTTGCAAACGAATCAACGGACAAAGGATTAATCTCCAAAATATATAAACAGCTCATTCAGCTCAATATTAAAGAAACAAACACCCCAATCCAAAAATGGGCAGAAGACCTAAATAGACATTTCTCCAAAGAAGACATACAGACGGCCACGAAGCACATGAAAAGATGCTCAACATCACTAATTATTAGAGAAATGCAAATCAAAATTACAATGAGGTATCACCTCACTCCTGTTAGAATGGGCATCATCAGAAAATCTACAAACAACAAATGCTGGAGAGGGTGCGGAGAAAAGGGAACCCTCTTGCACTGTTGGTGGGAATGTAAACTGATACAGCCACTATGGAGAACAATATGGAGGTTCCTTAAAAAACTAAAAATAGAATTACCATATGACCCAGCAATCCCACTACTGGGCATATACCCAGAGAAAACCGTAATTCAAAAAGACACATGCACCCGAATGTTCATTGCAGCACTATTTACAATAGCCAGGTCATGGAAGCAACCTAAATGCCCATCAACAGACGAATGGATAAAGAAGGTGTGGTAAATATATACAATGGAATATTACTCAGCCATAAAAAGCAACGAAATTGAGTCATTTGTTGAGAAGTGGATGGATCTACAGACTGTCATACAGAGTGAAGTAAGTCAGAAAGAGAAAAACAAATATCGTATATTAATGCATGTATGTGGAACCTAGAAAAATGGTACAGATGAGCCGGTTTGCAGGGCAGAAGTTGAGACACAGATGTAGAGAATGGACATATGGACACCAAGGGGGGAAAACTGCGGTGGGGTGGGGATGGTGGTGTGCTGAATTGGGCGATTGGGATTGACATGTATACACTGATGTGTATAAAATTGATGCCTAATAAGAACCTGCAGTATAAAAAAACAAACAAAACAACTAATACTAAACTTTCATTGGGTTATTTGTATGGAAATATGTTAATATAAATGTTTCAGACATTACATGAAATTTCTAAAAATCTTATATTTGTATTTGTATGGAAATGTGTATGGAAATATGTTAATATAAATGTTTCAGACATTACATGAAATTTCTAAAAATCTTATATGTTCTGGTATAATGTTATAAGTAATAATCCTAGTTATTACTTTAAAATGTATATCTCAGAAATAACTAATTTTCTTGTCAACTGCTTTATTATGAACTTTCATCAAATCTTTAACAGTGGTCATTTTTAAGTCTTTTGTCATTTACAGACAGTTCTGGGTGTACTCTAATGCTTTTGCAAATATGTTTCTATAAAAGGCTTTCATCTTCAAGAAATTCATGGAAAAGACTCTGACAAGTACAGGTTTCTGGTAACTGACTGTACTGCTGGACTGAATGAATAAGCATTTTCAGAACTCTAATGAAAAACTGATGAACTCATAAAAGTACTAACAAAAGATCAATATGAAAAAAAAAATTAATTACATGGGACTGAGTGAACTGATGAGGATGAGTATAATTTTTGTGACTTTCTGTGTGAATTTAAAAAAAAAAAAATCCCACAAGGACTCAGAGGCAAAGAATATACAAATCAATTTTCACTGCAAAGTAAAGGAGCTGTTACAGTGGAGGATTACTGGACTCAATGTCAATATTATGACATAGTATGAGTGTGTTTCATGTTTGGTAATTGCAATCATTGTTGCTTTTGTTGTGGTCATCCATGTAAAAAAAAATAAATAAATAAAAAATAAAATGAAATAAAATAAAAAGCTTTGCCTAAATAAAGGTCACAAAGCTTTTCTTCTAATTAAAAAAAAAAAAAATATATATATATATATAGTCAGAGGGCAGGTGTGACTCCTGGGCTCCCACCTCCCAGGGACACGAATGAAGTCTGTGTGCCTTTTGAGGTACACAGGCAATCAGGGCCAGCCTCTGATGTGAGGCCTTGATGCCCAAAGCAAGAGTCTTGAGTTTACCACCAACAGCAAAGTTGCTATTTTAGCAAGTGGAAGAACTTCCTGCCATCAAGGGAGGACAGCAAGAGCCCTGGATGGGTGACCACAGTCACTGACCTTAACTGAACCTCTTCTTTTCTGTTAAAATGGACATTGAGTGGGTGTCGCCTGGAGTTTCTGGAAGCCCTGGATGCAGTGAGAGAGACTGTTCCTGTGCATGGGGCCACCCGAAGGCATTTAGCAGCACAAAGGATTGGAGGGAGACCAGATCACACTGCAAGAGAGTGAGCCACCAGAACTGCCAGGTCCAAATCCACTCTTAAACCTGTCTCTTGCAGTTATTAATTTATTTCTATCGTTTAAAAATAATATTTTATTTTACTTTCGTAAGTGTGTCCAGTCCATTGGAATCAAAAAAGTCATAGCTGATACATCAGAACCAATAATCCCTGAGACTCCCTTGGGTGCCCTACTGGATGGGGCATGGCTGGGAGAGATGAAGACACTAAGCAGGGTCCGAACTTAGGGGAACTGCCAGACTGCTGTGTCTCTGTTCCTTCCCTGTCCCAGGAGAGCGAAATCCCGGAACAATGAAAGGACAAGCAAAATGGGGAAGAGGTCCTTCGGTGGCTTAACTGTTCTGTTTGTATTTTCCTTTGTTATGTTCCGTTTTGTTAATGTGTGTTTTTACTAGGAAGTTACCCATTTCCTCTAGATTTCTAGTGTTATGTAATAGGGTTCTCATTCTAGTTTTCAACCGAATTGTCACTTATTAACTGTCATCCAAATTTCATTTGGGTTTTTTTCATTCTAAGTTTTTCTCTTCCAGGATGCCATCCAGTGTATCACGTGACATTTAGTCATCATGTCTGTTCAGGCTCTTCTGGGCTTTCAGAGTTTCTCAGACTGTCCTTGTTTCTGTGACCTTGACATTGGTGAGGAGTACTGGTCAGACATTTTGTTGACTGTCCCGCATTGGAATTTACTTGGTGTTTTTCTCAGGATTGGGCCTGAGTTATGGGTTTTGAGTAAGCAGATCACAGAGGTAAAGTGCTTTCTCATCACTTTGTATCAAGGGAACAGGCTCTCAAGGAAACTTATCACTGTTACTATTAACTTTGGTCACCTGGCTGACCAAATAAGTTTGTCAGATTTCCCCACAAGGAAGTTAAGTTTTTCCCATTTCCCTGCTGTGTGTCTTCTTTAGGAGGAAGCTACTTTGGGAACCAGCACTGATGGAGACAGGAATTATCTCCACCTCCACAATCCATGGATGGCTGAGTGTCCACATGAATTATTTGGACTTCCACATAGGAGATTTCTATTCAACCCTATTCATTAAAACAAACAAACAAACAAAACCCTGTGCAGTTACTTATTTTTACCAGCATGGACACCTGTGGACAGTTTTTTTGTTTGTGTGTTTTCTTTGTTTTTTTAACTTTTTCTTATAATCTAGCAGTGCAGATTTTGTTGCTAAGTTCATTCCTACTTTGGCTATTGATAGCTCTTTCCATTGGCTCCTGTTTTCCTTTGACATCATTCCACTCTGTGGATTTTTTTTCTTGATACTTCCTTATTTTCTGATATAAGATTCAAGATTGTCCTGGCTCATATATTTACTGTGTCAGTCCTAGTGTCAGCCATTATTTCAAAGAGCTCTGGTTCCTTTTACTAGAGAATGTTTTTTTTTTTTTAAAACATCTTTATTGAAGTATAATTGCCTTACAATGGTGTGTTAGCTTCTGCTTTATAACAAAGTGAATCAGTTATACATATACAATATGTTCCCATTTCTCTTCCCTCTTGCATCTCCCTCCCTCCCACCCTCCCCATCCCACCCCTCTAGGTGGTCACAAAGCACCGAGCTGATCTCCCTGTGCTATGCGGCTGCTTCCCACTAGCTATCTATTTTACATTTGGTAGTGTATATATGTCCATGACACTCTCTTACCCTGTCACATCTCACCCCACCCCCTCCCCATATCCTCAAGTCCATTCTCTAGTAGGTCTGTGTCTTTATTCCCGTCTTGCCACTAGGTTCTTCATGGCCTTTTTTTTTTTTTCCCTTAGATTCCGTATATATGTGTTAGCATACTGTATTTGTTTTTCTCTTCCTGACTTACTTTACTCTGTATGACAGACTCTAACTCCATCCACCTCATTACAAATACCTCCATTTCATTTCTTTTTATGGCTGAGTAATATTCCATTGTATATATGTGCCACATCTTCTTTATCCATTCATCTGTCGATGGACATTTAGGTTGCTTCCATGTCCTGGCTATTGTAAATAGAGCTGCAATGAACATTTTGGTACATGACTCTTTTTGACCTATGGTTTTCTCAGGGTATATGCCCAGTATTGGGATTGCTGGGTCGTATGGTAGTTCTATTTGTAGTTTTTTAAGGAACCTCCATACTGTTCTCCATAGTGGCTGTATCAATTTACATTCCCACCAACAGTGCAAGAGTGTTCCCTTTCCTCCACACCCTCTCCAGCATTTATTGTTTGTAGATTTTTTGATGATGGCCATTCTGACCGGTGTGAGATGATATCTCATTGTAGTTTTGATTTGCATTTCTCTAATGATTAATGATGTTGAGCATTCTTTCATGTGTCTGTAGGCCATCTGTATATCTTCTTTGGAGAAATGTCTATTTAGGTCTTCTGCCCATTTTTGGATTGGGTTGTTCGTTTTTTTGTTATTGAGCTGCATGAGCTGCTTGTAAATCTTGGAGATTAATCCTTTGTCAGTTGCTTCATTTGCAAATATTTTCTCCCATTCTGAGGGTTGTCTTTTGGTCTTGTTTATGGTTTCCTTTGCTGTGCAAAAGCTTTGAAGTTTCATTAGGTCCCATTTGTTTATTTGTGTTCTTATTTCCATTTCTCTGGGAGCTGGGTCAAAAAGAATCTTGTTGTGATGTATGTCATAGAGTGTTCTGCCTATGTTTTCCTCTAAGAGTTTGATAGTGTCTGGCCTTACACTTAGGTCTTTAATCCATTTTGAGTTTATTTTTGTGCATGGTGTCAGGGAGTGTTCTAATTTCATACTTTTACATGTACCTGTCCAATTTTCCCAGCACCACTTATTGAAGAGGTTGTCTTTTCTCCACTGTATATGCTTGCCTCCTTTATCAAAGATAAGGTGACCATATGTGTGTGGGTTTATCTCTGGGCTTTCTATCCTGTTCCATTGATCTATATTTCTGTTTTTGTGCCAGTACCAAACTGTCTTGATTACTGAAGCTTTGTAATATAGTCTGAAGTCAGGGAGCCTGATTCCCCCAGCTCCATTTTTCGTTCTCAAGATTGCTTTGGCTATTCGGGGTCTTTTGTGTTTCCATACAAATTGTGAAATTTTTTGTTCTAGTTCTGTGAAAAATGCCAGTGGTAGTTTGATAGGGATTGCATTGAATCTGTAGATTGCTTTGGGTAGTAGAGTCATTTTCACAATGTTGATTCTTCCAATCCAAGAACATGGTATATCTCTCCATCTATTTGTATCATCTTTAATTTCTCTCATCAGTGTCTTATAATTTTCTGCATACAGGTCTTTTGTCTCCTTAGGTAGGTTTATTCCTAGATATTTTATTCTTTTTGTTGCAGTGGTAAATGGGAGTGTTTTCTTAATTTCACTTTCAGATTTTTCGTCATTAGTGTATAGAAATGCAAGAGATTTCTGTGCATTAATTTTGTATCCTGCTACTTTACCAAATTCATTGATTAGCTCTAGGAGTTTTCAGGTAGCATCTTTAGGATTCTCTATGTATAGTATCATGTCATCTGCAAATAGTGACAGCTTTACTTCTTCTTTTCCGATTTGGATTCCTTTTATTTCTTTGTCTTCTCTGATTGCTGTGGCTAACACTTCCAAAACTATGTTGAATAATAGTGGTGAGAGTGGGCAACCTTGTCTTGTTCCTGATCTTAGTGGAAATGGTTTCAGTTTTTCACCATTGAGGACAATGTTGGCTGTGAGTTTGTCATATATGGCCTTTATTATGTTGAGGAAAGTTCCCTCTATGCCTACTTTCTGCAGGGCTTTTATCATAAATGGGTGTTGAATTTTGTCGAAAGCTTTCTCTGCATGTATTGAGATGATCTTATGGTTTTTCTCCTTCAATTTGTTAATATGGTGTATCACATTGATTGATTTGCGTATATTGAAGAATCCTTGCATTCCTGGGATAAAGCCCGCTTGATCATGGTGTATGATCCTTTTAACGTGCTGTTGGATTCTGTTTGCTAGTATTTTGTTGAGGATTTTTGCATCTATGTTCATCAGTGATATTGGCCTGTAGTTTTCTTTCTTTGTGACATCTTTGTCTGGTTTTGGTATCAGGGTGATGGTGGCCTCGTAGAATGAGTTTGGGAGTGTTCCTCCCTCTGCAATATTTTGGAAGAGTTTGAGAAGGATAGGTGTTAGCTCTTCTCTAAATGTTTGATAGAATTCACCTGTGAAGCCATCTGGTCCTGGGCTTTTGTTTGTTGGAAGGTTTTTAATCACAGTTTCAATTTCAGTGCTTGTGATTGGTCTGTTCATATTTTCTATTTCTTCCTGGTTCAGTCTCGGCAGTTTGTGCATTTCTAAGAATCTGTCCATTTCTTCCAGGTTGTCCATTTTATTGGCATAGAGTTGCTTGTAGTAATCTCTCATGATCTTTTGTATTTCTGCAGTGTCAGTGGTTACTTCTCCTTTTTCATTTCTAATTCTATTGATCTGAGTCTTCTCCCTTTTTCTCTTGATGAGTCTGGCTAATGGTTTATCAATTTTGTTTATCTTCTCAAAGAACTAGCTTTTAGTTTCATTGATTTTTGCTGTTGTTTCCTTCATTTCTTTTTCATTTATTTCTGACCTGATCTTTATAATTTCTTTCCTTCTGCTGGCTTTGGGGTTTTTTTGTTCTTCTTTCTCTAATTGCTTTAGGTGCAAGGTTAGGTTGTTTATTCGAGATGTTTCCTGTTCCTTGAGGTAGGCTTGTATTGCTATAAACTTCCCTCTTAGCACTGCTTTTGCTGCATCCCATAGGTTTTGGGTCGTTGTATCTCCATTGTCATTTGTTTCTAGGTATTTTTTGATTTCCCCTTTGATTTCTTCAGTAATCACTTTGTTATTAAGTAATGTATTGTGTAGCCTCCATGTGTTTGTATTTTTTACAGATCTTTTCCTGTAATTGATATCTAGTCTCATAGCATTGTGGTCGGAAAAGATACTTGATACAATTTCAATTTTCTTAAATTTACCAAGGCTTGATTTGTGACCCAAGATATGATCTATCCTGGAGAATGTTCCATGAGCACTTGAGAAAAATGTGTATTCTGTTGTTTTTGGGTGGAATGTCCTATAAATATCAATTAAGTCCATCTTGTTTAATGTATCATTTAAAGCTTGTGTTTCCTTATTTATTTTCATTTTGGATGATCTGTCCATTGGTGAAAGTGGGGTGTTAAAGTCCCCTACTATGATTGTGTTGCTGTTGATTTCCCCTTTTATGGCTGTTAGTATTTGCCTTATGTATTGAGGTGCTCCTATGTTGGGTGCATAAATATTTACAATTGTTATACCTTCCTCTTGGATCGATCCCTTGATCATTATATAGTGTCCTTCTTTGTCTCTTGAAATAGTCTTTATTTTAAAGTCTATTTTGTCTGATATGAGAATTGCTACTCCAGCTTTCTTCTGATTTCCATTTGCATGGAATATCTTTTTCCATCCCCTCACTTTCAGTCTGTATGTGTCTCTAGGTCTGAAGTGGGTCTCTTGTAGACAGCATATATATGGGTCTTGTTTTTGTATCCATTCAGCCAGCCTGTGTCTTTTGGTGGGAGCATTTAATCCATTTACATTCAAGGTAATTATCTATATGTATGTTCCTATTCCCATTTTCTTAAATGTTTTGGGTTTGTTATTGTAGGTGTTTTCCTTCTCATGTGTTTCTTGCCTAGAGAAGTTCCTTTAGCATTTGTTGTAAAGCTGGTTTGGTGGTGCTGAACTCTTTCAGCTTTTGCTTGTGTGTAAAGGTTTTAATTTCTCCATCGAATCTGAATGAGATCCTTGCTGGGTAGAGTAATCTTGGTTGTAGGTTTTTCTCCTTCATCACTTTAAGTATATCCTGCCACTCCCTTCTGGCTTGCAGAGTTTCTGCTGAAAGATCAGCTGTTAACCTTATGGGGATTCCCTTGTGTGTTATTTGTTGTTTTTCCCTTGCTGCCTTTAATATGTTTTCCTTATATTTAATTTTTGACAGTTTGATTAATATGTGTCTTGGCGTGTTTCTCCTTGGGTTTATCCTGTATGGGACTCTCTGTGCTTCCAGGACTTGATTAACTATTTCCTTTCCCATATTAGGGAAGTTTTCAACTATAATCTCTTCAAATATTTTCTCAGTCCCTTTCTTTTTCTCTTCTTCTTCTGGGACCCCTATAATTCGAATGTTGGTGCGTTTAATGTTGTCCCAGAGGTCTCTGAGACTGTCCTCAGTTCTTTTCATTCTTTTTTCTTTATCCTGCTCTGTAGTAGTTATTTCCACCATTTTATCTTCCAGGTCACTTATCCTTTCTTCTGCCTCAGTTATTCTGCTATTGATCCCATCTAGAGTATTTTTAATTTCATTTATTGTGTTTTTCATCATTGCTTGGTTCCTCTTTAGTTCTTCTACGTCCTTGTTAAATGTTTCTTGCATCTTGTCTATTCTATTTCCAAGATTTTGGATCATCCTTACTATCATTATTCTGAATTCTTTTTCAGGTAGACTACCTATTTCCTCTTCATTTGTTAAGTCTGGTGTGTTTTGACCCTGCTCCTTCATCTGCTGTGTGTTTTTCTGTCATCTCATTTTGCTTATCTTACTGTGTTTGGGGTCTCCTTTTCACAGGCTGCAGGTTTGTAGTTCCCGTTGTTTTTGGTATCTGTCCCCAGTGGCTAAGGTTGGTTCAGTGGGTTGTGTAGGCTTCCTGGTGGAGGGAACTAGTGCCTGAGCTCTGGTGGATGAGGCTGGATCTTGTCTTTCTGGTGGGCACGTCCACGTCTGGTGGTGTATATTGGGGTGTCTGTGGCCTTATTATGATTTTAGGCAGCCTCTCTGCTAATGGATGGGGCTGTGTTCCTGTCTTGCTAGTTGTTTGGCATAGGGTGTCCAGCACTGTAGCTTGCTGGTCGTTGAGTGAAGCTGGGTCTTGATGTTGAGATGGAGATCTCTGAGAGATTTTTGCCGTTTGGTATTACGTGGAGCTGGGAGGTCTCTTGTGGACCAGTGTCCTGAAGTTGGCTCTCCCACCTCAGAGGCACGGACCTGATGCCTGGCTGGAGCACCAAGAGCCTTTCGTCCACACGGCTCAGAGTAAAAGGGAGAAAAAATAGAAAGAAAGAAAGAAAGAGGCTATAATATAGTGAAGTAAAATAAAGCTATTGTAAAGCAAAGCTATACAGACAAAATCTCACCCAGAAGCATATACATATACACTCACAAAAAAAAGGAAAAGGGGAAAAATTAATATATCCTGGCTCCCAAAGTCCACCTCCTGAATTTGGGATGATTCGTTGTCTATTCAGGTATTCAACAGATGCAGGCACATCAAGTTGTTTGTGTTTTAATCCGCTGCTTCTGAGGCTGCTGGGAGAGATTTCCCCTTCTCTTCCCTGTTCGCACAGCTCCTGGGGTTCAGCTTTGGATTTGCAGCCGCCTCTGCATGTAGGTCGCCTGAGGGCATCTGTTCCCCGCCCAGACAGGACGGGGTTAAAGGAGCAGCTGCTTCGGGGGCTCTGGCTCACTCAGGCCGCGAGGAGGGAGGGGTACAGAGGAGGCGGGGCGAGCCTGCGGCAGCCGAGGCCAGCGTGACGTTGCAGCAGCCTGAGGCGCGCAGTGCGTTCTCCCGGGGAACTTGTCCCCGGATCACGGGACCCTGGCAGTGGCGGGCTGCACAGGCTCCCGGGAGGGGCAGAGTGGAGAGTGACCTGTGCTCACACACAGGCTTTTTGGAGGCGGCAGCAGCAGCCCCAGCGTCTCACGCCCATCTCTGGGGTCCGCGCTGATCGCCGCGGCTCACGCCCTTCTCTGGAGCTCGTTTAGGCGGCGCTCTGAATCCCCTCTCCTTGCGCTCAGCGAAACAAAGAGGCAAGAAAAAGTCTCTTGCCTCTTCGGCAGCTGCAGACCTTTTCCCAGTCTCCCTCCCAGCCAGCTGTGGTGCGCCAGCCCCTTCAGGCTGTGTTCACACCGCCAGCCCCAGTCCTCTCCCTGCTATCCGACCGAAGCCCGAGCCTCAGCTCCCAGCCCCGCCCGCCCCGGTGGGGGAGCGACAAGCCTCTCGGGCTGGTGAACGCTGCTCGGCGCCGAGCCTCCGTGCGGGAGTCTCTCCGCTTTGCCCTCCGCACCCCTGTGGCTGCGCTCTCCTCCGCGGCTCCGAAGCTTCCCCCCTCCACCACCCGCAGTCTCCGCCCGCGAAGGGGCTTCCTAGTGCGTGGAAACCTTTCCTCCTTCACAGCTCCCTCCCACTGGTGCAGGTGCCGTCCCTATTCTTTTGTCTCTGTTATTTCTTTTTTCTTTTGCCCTACCCAAGTACGGGGGGAGTTTCTTGCCTTTTTGGAGGTCGGACGTTTTCTGCCAGCGTTCAGTGGGTGTTCTGTAGGAGCAGTTCCACGTGTAGATGTATTTCTACTGTATCTGTGGGAAGGAAGGTGATCTCCGCGTCTTACTCTTCCGCCATCTTCTCTCCTCCCTTTTACTAGAGAATGTTATGAAAAAGTTACATATAGGAGTTAAAGGTGCTCAGCTGATAACGCAAGGAAATATATGCATGTATTCCCACCTTTGTGTATTGTTGGGTCTCAGGGAGGGATGCTCCACAATGGCATATCAATTATTTTGAATTACAGTTCCTTAATAAATGGCTGATGCAAGAGGGACACTCTGACTCTCTATCTCCTTGAAAGCAGGAAATAAGTCTCTCATGTGAAAGGTGCAGAAGCCTATATGAACAACACTTGGTACTTCTTTAATTTACTGCTCCAAGCCCAAACTCTGTTTAGATTCTTCACCAATTGAGTATCCCAAACCTAAGTTTCTTTGGCCTGTAAATTTCCCATAACTTTATTCTGTGATGAAATTAAGCCTCACTTTCTGTTATAGTTGGGGAGGGATCTGTAAAGCACCTTGGTTTTTAAAGCAAAGGTTTGTTACTGGAACAAAGTGCCCCCCCAAAATAGTCTGATGCTCAAGATGTCTGTGTTCCCTTCATGTGATAGTTCAGGGCAGGTGGGGCTCGGGGCCCAGGCTCTGTCCTCCTTGTTTCTCTTCCCTGCTTTCAGGTGGAGGGCTCCCACCAGCAGGGGATGGGGTGCCCACATGGCACCGTGCCCTCCATCCTAGGACACAGGCTGGCCCAGGCCCTCACCACCTCCACCACTTCCATTTGGAGCTGCAATGGGTGGGAAGGCTGGGAGGTGCAGGCTGGCTGTGAACAGGAAAAAGGGACGTGGGTTCTGGTGGAGAGCTGGGCGGCTCTGCTGTGGCAGGGTCACCCGGAAGCTGGTGCACAGCCTCTGGGTCCTGTGAAACATGATTACACAGCAGCATGCAGTCTTTGATGCTTTGTGGTTTTGGAAATCCTATAGGAGGTGGTTCAGAGCAGATTAAGGTAATGTTTTCAGTGGAGGTGGTGAAGCCAAAGGTCTGCCCTTGAGACTGAAGGTGCTAATGTGGGTGTATATACAGGACAAAACCATCTCGTGTGAATGTAGATCAGGCTCTTTTAAGATCAGTGCAGTCGTGGGGCTTCCCTGATGGTGTAGTGGTTGATAATCTGCCTGCTGATGCAGGGGACACGGGTTTGAGACCTGGTCCGGGAAAATCCCACATGCCGCAGAGCAGCTATGCCCGTGTGCCACAACTACTGAGCCCCCACGCCTAGAGCACGTGCTCCGCAACAAAAGAAGCCACCGCAATGAGAAGCCCGTGCACTGCAGTGAAGAGAAGCCCCCCTCGCCGCAACTAGAGAAATCCCGTGTGCAGCAATGAAGACCTAACGCAGCCAAAAATAAATAAATCAAATAATTAAAGATTTAAAAAATCTTTAAAAAAGGAAAAAAAATATCAGTGCAGTCGTGTTATGCCTAAAATCTCATATCTTGTGCCTTTCCTCGGGCACACCTTCCTTAGTTCCTGAGGCTACTGTCACTCACATACAGGGGAATGGAGAGTGGGCTATCTAGTGTGAGACCTATTTTACCCTGTGTGTGAGTCTGCTCGGGGCTGCCATAACAAACACCACAGACCGGGGAGCTTGAACATCAGACCTACCTCCTAGTCCTGGATGCTGTCTGAGATCAAGGTGTCTGCAGGCTGGTTTTTCCTTGAGGCTTCTCTTCTTGGTGTGTAGACAGCCATCTTCTGTTCACATGATCTTCTGTGTCCTAATCTCTTCTGGTAGGACATCAGTCTTATTGGATTAGGATCCACCCTAGTGACCTCATTTTACCTTGATCACCTCTTTAAAAACCCCATCTCCAAATACAGTCATATCCTGCGGTCCTGGGGGTTAGGGATTCAGCATGTGAATTTTCGGGGGCACGACTGAGCCCACAGCATCCTGCTTAGGAACTAACATGTGCCTCGGTCCTTCCTTCCCTCAAGTCCCATGGGGAACCTGCGATAGCTCAGGGAGAGGCCACTCGTGCAGTGTTTATGTCCCAGTTGGGGAACCCTTCTCTGCTCTCTTTGATCAGGCAGCAGCAGTGCCAGCCCCATCCTGAGGTGAGCAGTTCTGGGGTTTCCTGCCGTGTCTCCTGGCCGGCTGAGGTGCTCATTGTCAGGGAACCCAGGAGCCAGCAGCCTAGTAGGGATGCCGGGGACTCTCAGGGCCTTGGCAGATGTCTCTCCCAGCAGATACCCTAGCGAAAGTGGGGAAACATTTGGGGATTACATGTGGGAGAGAGTCACAGTCTCGTTTATGCTTCAGAAAGACTACGTTGGGGTGGGATGTGATACGCACCGTGGGGGCAGGGAGCTTTGTCAGGGCCTGATGGAGGAACCAGGCACTAGATCGGGCTTGGGCCAGGACTGTGGGTGTAGAGGGGAATTAGTGTGAATTTGGAGGAGGGGGTCGCAGGGTATGAGATCAGCTGGTGCACAATTCTCTGGTTGGTTGATGGTGAGGTAACAGGGTGGTGAACAGTATCAATTCTTAGGTGCCAGTAGGTCTGGGGGCTCTTGATCATCAAGTACAGTAGTTAATGTCTTCCATCTGGTAGAAGTCTGTAAAACAACTCAGGAAGCGTGCATCAGATGCTGTTATCCAGGCACTTCAGAGAGGAGCTACAGCAGAGGATATGGGGGGGGGGGTCTGTCCTGGGAAGGCCCCATAGGGTCCTGCTCGGTTACACCTGGTGTCTGGGTTCAGCAACCAGGGAAGGTGGGGCTGCTCCTGGGTGTGGGAAGCTGCAGGATCCCGGTCCCCTGAGGGCCCTGTTAGCCCCCAAGGTGAGATGGGGGTGCAGTGACTGGACAGAGGCGTCTGGCCTGGGAGAGGGGTCCAGGCTGGAAATGTCACGGGAATCATCGCAGGGAGGAAGAGGAAAGACCAGGCTGGGGAAGGTGGGTTACAGCAGACTCCACGGATGTCTCTATTGGCCTGACAGAAGGAACTCAGAGCCAGAAGTGGCCGTCAGGAGCTCCGCTTCATTGTCCTGTTCCTTCGTAAAACTGCTGTGTCAGTTTGAAACACCACCAAGAGACTTCTGGGCCCATTGCTGCCGTGGTTTCATCAAAGGGGCCCGGGTGGAAAACAGAACCACTGCAGGCCCCACCCATGTCCCCACTGGGGGTGAATCCGATCAGGGTTCCAGGGCTCACAGACTTGAGGGAACCTCTGTCCTCAGGACTGGTCTTTCTCCTTCCTCTCACCTGCTGGTCAGGAGCCCAGGCACCCCCATCCTGGCTCCATCCCCCAGGGCCTGGATTCTGGGACAGCTTAGAGGTAATGGAAGACCCTCACGCTCCTTTATCTTTCTGGGGCCAAGAATGTGTAAAAAGGTGCAACTGGCTGATTACAGAGGGCTGAGTGTTTGCAGCAGGTATGGGTGGAAAGATGGGGTGTGAGTTTCCTATGTCTTCACAGCCTTCCCAGTGTAAAGATCTGTGCATGTCGTATGGCCAGTGAACTCCCCACACCATCCTCCCAGGAAGCTCAGCCAAGTATTATGAGGGCAGAGGCTCTCCCCTTGCTTATCTGTAACTTCCCACTCCCACAATGAGGAGCTTGGTGCCCACTATCTGCCATTTACCTATGCATTGCTCCTTTCCAGATTACATGTGCAGAGGTTTCAGAATTGTTAGCTGCTACACCCTGGAAAGAACTCCATAAAATAAAGTCCACTGTTTGTGTACATTTTTTTTTCAAATATTGATATTGTACTTCATTTTTTTTTTCTTTTAATTTTAAAAATTTATTTATTTATTTATTTTTGGCTGTGTTGGGTCTTCGTTTCTGTGCGAGGGCTTTCTCTAGTTGTGGCAAGCGGGGGCCACTCTTCATCTCAGTGCGTGGGCCTCTCACTATTGCGGCCTCTCTTGTTGTGGAGCACAGGCTCCAGTCGCCCAGGCTCAGTAGTTGTGGCTCACGGGCCTAGTTGCTCCGCGGCATGTGGGATCCTCCCAGACCAGGGCTCAAACCCGTGTCCCCTGCATTGGCAGGCAGATTCTCAACCACTGTGCCACCAGGGAAGCCCCGTTTGTGTACATTTTGCATTTAGTCTAGAGATTGCGTTCATTTCCAAAGTTAACTTAGGTCAGCACCTTTTATCCCATCCCCTACAGTGAGTTTTTTCCATGCATTTCTAATACAGTTAGATTCTGTCACATTGAGTATTCGATCCTGTAATACTCCTACACCGTAAATAACTAAATTTGAATAGAGTTTGATTGACCCCTTGGGCTATACACATCTATGGGTTTAGACAAATGCATAGTGACAGGTATCCATCCTAGAGTGTCACATGGAACACTTCAAATCCCCCACCCCATGATCTGCTTATCATCTGTGTAGCTTTGCCTTTCCCAGAATGTCACCAATGGGGTCATACTGTGTGCAGCCTCCTCAGCCTGGATTCTTTCACTTAGCAGTATATACTGAGGATTTATCCATGTCTTTCCATGGGTTGATGGTTCATTCCTTTCTGCTGCTCAGTAGTATTCCATTGCATGTGTATGAAAGGAAAAACAATTTTCACTCTGTCCTTCTAGGTTCTTGGTTGAGTCCCACCCCTGCCCCGTAATAAAAGGCAGATTAACAGGAGAAAAACAGAAGTTTAAGAGCATGTATACCTCCTGTATACAGGAGAGATACCCAGAAAAACTGAGTCACTCCCTGAAATGGCCAAAGCCATCACCTTAAATACCAAATGCCATCTTCAGATAAAAACAAAAGACATTGGGGAAGGGGGGAAGCCAATAGTGGCAGGTTATCATGCAAAGCACAGTAAACAAGGGTATTGTATGCAGATTTAAGTTGGGAATTCTCCATAGATAAGAGTGACTTGAGATTTAATCATCCTTGTATTTCTGGTGCAAAGAGGGACACGGCATTAGAAATGGAGATTTCCTTATAAATGTCCTTCATAAAAGGTCAGTCTCTGGTCAGTTTTTTCTATCTTTCTTTTTTTGAATGAGACTGAAATAGTCCTTATGCCAGAGAGACATATATTGGCGTGGTGTATTCTGCTCGCCTTGACATGGATGTCCTCCACTTTGCTTATGCAGTCATCTAGTGAAGGATATCCTGATTTCTTCAGGTTTTTAGCCATTACGAATAGTGCTGCTGTGCATAATTGCATCCTTGTCTGCTTTTGGACATAGATTTTCAAAGCAGTTGCCTATATACTGGACGCATAATTGTTGGACCCCGAGGGGAGACTTGAATAGTTGTGGGAAAAGCTGCGGAACTGTCTTGCCACGTGGCTGTACATGCACCCCAGCTATGAGGAGAGGTTGCTTCTCACCCTCCAGCAGTCGGTGTTGCCATGGTTTTGTTGGAGTTTAGCCATCCTAGTAGGTGTGCTGTGATGGCTCACGATTTTATTTTGGAAATCCCTAATAGTATATGTATAATTTTTGTATGATTTTTATTATCTGTATATCTTTTTTGGCCAGGTGTGTGTTCAAATCCTTACCCATTTTTAAAATGGGGTTGTTTTAGAGGTCTTTGTCCATTTAGAGTGCAAGTCCTTTACTGGATATGTGGTTTACAAGTATTTTTCTCCCAGTTTGTGGCTTGTCTTTTTTATCTTGGAGAGGCAGCAGTGAGTGGTGGCATGAAGCGAGATCTTCATTCCCTGCCCAGGAATTGAAGCTGGGTAGCCTGGAAGAAAACCAGGAATCCTAGCCACCACCCCCGCTAGCTCTTGCCCCCAGCGAAAAATGCATTTCTCATAGAGGTAAAAACTGTAAAAACAGGTACATAGTATATTATTAGTGACATAGCACAGCAACAAGTGGGAGAGCACACAGAGAAACAGTTTGTTTAGTTAAGACAGAAGCAAGACAGAGATGCACACCCGGAGAGAAAGGGTGTGGACACCCTGCCTAATGAGGAGGAGTGCAGTAGAGAGGCGGTTAAGTCACTTATATAGGGCAGTTCTTCCGGGTCTCTGTTCACCTCTGGCCAATTATCTGGTTTCTTTTTCCACACCTGCCCTGCCCTAGGACCCTCCCCAACATGCGTGCGCAACTTTTTTCCAAGACGGATTACCGCCCAGAGGCCTATGGGACGACCTTAGCATCACCGATTTTGGGGTGGTGCCCCTTCCTTTTTGACCCCCCAAGGAACCTTTCTGCACATGTGCAATGTTTCCCTTGCCCCAAGGATGAGAAATGTATGACCTCTTGATCTTTTAACAGGGTTTAGTCCCACTCTGTCCCTCCCATAAAAATGTCCAATGTCTGGTTATTTACGCTATTTTTGTCGCTGGTTTTCATATCGAGGTGCAGACCTCGAAATATAGACAGGAGTCCGGTCATAAATATGTAGTCCTAGAGCCCGTTTGTCTCTTGCTTCAGGAAATGTAAACAGGGGGCTGGTAATGAATGTCCAGCCTGGAGCCCATTTTTTTCTCACCCCAGGAAGTGTGAACCGGAGGCCAGTTGTAAATGTGTAGGCTGGAGACCATTTATCTCCTGCCTCATTTTGACTTTCTGAATAAGGTCTTTGAGAGTAGAAATCTTTAATTTTATAAAGTCCACCATATTTTTTTTCTTTTGGGATTGGCCTTGTATGTTAAAACTCAAAGCTCGTGATCTATAGACGAAACCCAAGGTCCTGTAGATTTTCTTCTATGTTTCTCTGTAATTTTCATAGCCTTGCATTTGAAATGTCTGTGAATAAATTTGTGTGAATTTGGCATAAGTTTTAAAGTTCATGTCTAGGGACTTCCCTGGTGGTCCTGTGGCTAAGGCTCTGTGCTCCCAGTGCAGGGGGCCTGGGTTCCATCCCTGGTCAGGGAACTAGATCCCACGTGCCTCAACTACGAGTTCGCATGCTGCAACTTAAAAAAGAAAAAGGTCCAATGTGACACAGCTAAGACCCAGCGAAGCTAAATAAATAAATATTTTAAAAAAATAAGTAAAGTCTGTGTCTATAATCATTTCATTTCTTATGGTTTCTAGTTAATTGCTCCTTAACTATTTTGGAGAATTCATGGGTCATTTGGCTCTATTTCAATTTGAATTTCCACAGCAGAACGGATGTAGCAGAAGCCGGGTGTCCTCAGGACCCACTGGGGCTTTGGGACACTGTGGGGTCCGGTTCACGCTGACAGGAGCCAGGTCTCCTCTGGACCTGCTGGGAGGTGACGCTGCTAAAGGAAAAGGTGAGGAAAAGTGGGGGAGAAGGTTCTTGCATCTAGTTGAGTGCTGAGGGTGTTTGTCCTCAGAGGACCCAGGAGAGGAAGGGCTTCATGTGGAACACTGGGTTTTTAGCCAGTTTTTGTGTGGTGTAGACAGAGTGCAGTGTTCTTTGGTGTGTGGTGTCCAGTTTTGCCAGCACCATTTATTGAGGGGACTGTTGCTTCCCCAGTGTATGTTCTTGGCTCTTTTCTTGTGAATTAACTTACTGCATAACCGTAGGTTTATTTCTTGGGTCTCTGTCCTGTTCCTCTGGTCTGCGTGCCTGTTTTTGTGCCAATTGCACACTTTTTGGTGAGTGTAGCTTCGTAATGTAGTGTGAAGTCAGGGAGGGAGATGCCTCCAACCTGTTCTCCTTTCTCAGACTCCCTTTGGCTATTCAGGGGCCTTTGTATTTCCACACAAATGATAGGAACGATTGCTATATTTCTGTGAAGAATGCCATTGGAGTTCTGACCAGGCTTGCTTTGCATTTGAACATTGCTTTTGGTAGAATGGACATTTTAACAGTGTTCTTTGCATCCATGAGCACGGGATAGCTTTCCATTCATTTGTGTCTGTTCAGTTTCTTTCATCAGTGTTTTACAGTTTTTAGTGTGCTTTCATATCCCTGGTTAAATTTATTCCCAGGTATTTTTTAGATGCAATTGTAAATGGGATTGTTTTCTTAATTTCTCTTTCTGATGGCACATTATTAGTGTATAGAGAGACAAGTGATTTTTAGGGCTTCCTTTGTGGCTCAGTGGTTAAGAATCTGCCTGCCAATATAGGGAACACGGGTTCGAGCCCTGGTCCGGGAAGATCCCACATGCGACAGAACAACTAAGGCCGTGCGCCACAACTACTGAGCCTGTGCTCTGGAGCCCGCGAGCGACAACTGCTGAGGTCGTGTGCCACAACTACTGAAGCCTGCTCTCTTACAGCCTGTGCTCTGCAACAAGAGAAGCCACCGCAATGAGAAGCCCGTGCACCGCAATGAAGAGTAGCCCTGCTTGCCGCAGCTAGAGAAAGGCCGTGCACAGCAACGAAGACCCAATGCAGCCAAAGATAAATAAATAAATAAATATTTTTAAAAAAATTCATTAAAAAAAAAAGAAAGAGAAGTGATTTTTGTGTACTGATTTTTTACCCTGCAGCTTTACTGAATTCGTTTATTAGTTCTAACAGGTTTTTGGTGGTTTGATGTGGAAAACTAGAATTCAGATATCCCACTGTTTCTACTATAGCCAGGTCATCCGCAGCACCCAAGACAGAGTGGCTCCTAATATAATCTTCCCATGGTGCCTGTTAATAACACGTGGACCCTACAAGAATGATGAGCATCACCAGTTTAGGTGAACTGGATCTGGTTAAGGCTTGGCCTCTATTATGAAGTTTGATGTCTTCTCTGCTTTTTTTGGGCATGGTTTTGACATGGTTCTTTTGAAAAGTAATTTACTTCCCAGTAACTTCAAGTGTATAAAAAAACTATAAGCAGGAGTACAAAACACACCACCTCACATAAACTACTCCAGTGTGTTTTATGCAATACTGGGGTCCTCTCCCAGGGAACCAGCACATAAAGACCCAAAGACGAAATTTTATGGTTCCACCTTATAATCCTATCCACGGGCCCACTTCAACATTCACCATCTCCCCAACTCTATGGAAATGTCTTTTCCCATTCTGATCCAGTTTTCTTTCTCTGAAACCATTACTGAGACTTTCCCCCATTTTCAAAACCTTTGTGGATTTAAAACACACGAGCTAAGTATGATCTGGGTGACCTTTTCTGCATGACCTCTTTGACTTAGAATGTTTTCAGTGTTCATCCATGTTCTAACATGTATCATCAGTGCTTCATTCATTCTTTTCATTGTGATTAAAAGTAACATTTACCATTTAAACCATTTTGAGTATACAGTTCTGTGGCATTGACTACATTCACATTGTTGTACAAATATTCTCACCATTCATCTCCTGGACCGATTTATTTTCCCCATGGGAAACTCTGTATCAATTTCTCTACATTTTTGCCAAAATTTGTTATTTCTAATTCTCTTGATTATAGGCCTTCTAGTGTTTGTGGAGGGGTATGGCGTTGTGGTATTAATGTGCATCTCCATCGTGACTAACGATGTTTAACATCTCTTCAGGTGTTTGTTGACAATTTGTATGTCTTATCTGGAGAAGGGTCTTTTCAAGTCCTTTATCCATTTAAAAAACTGGGTTGTTTGCGGGGTCTGCAGCTCCCCCGCCCGAGCCGGGTCCCGCCAAGCGCTCCTGCTGGCGGCGTTGGCCTCGCTGAGTCCAGCCTGGAGCGGTCTCCGCGCCACAGGGGCCCGCGCGCCGGGGCATCGCTAGCGGCCTCGCAGGGGCGCCGCTTCCTGCCTCGCGCTCGCAGGAGAGAGGACGCCCGGCCCCAGGCGCCCGTGGCCGGAGTGCCGAGACCGTGCTGTGCCGCGCGGATGCGGCGCCGGCGGGGCGGG